>NC_081432.1:66420850-66791475 GCF_949786415.1 Peromyscus eremicus
ATATAGCAAGTACAGCTAAGGAAATAAACTGCAGGGCCCCTCTGCTGTGGGATGTTCTGTATGGCAAATATGTTGCTAATTAGTCAATAAATAAAACACTGATTAGCCATTGGCTAGGCAGGAAGTGTAGGCGGGACAAGGAGGAGAATAAAGCTGGGAAGTGGAAGGCTGAGTCAGAGAGACACTGCCAGCCACCATGAGAAGCAAGATGTAAGGATACCAGTAAGCCACGAGCCAAGTGGCAAGGTATAGATTTATAGAAATGGATTAATTTAAGCTGTAAGAACAGTTAGCAAAAAGCCTGCCATGGCCATACAGTTTGTTAGCAATATAAGTCTCTGTATTTACTTGGTTGGGTCTGAGTGGCTGTGGGACTGGCGGGTGAGAGAAATTTGTCCTGACTGTGGGCCAGGCAGGAAAACTCTAGCTACACCTCTCACTCCAAGATTCTCTCCCAGGTTGCTGTGTAAGAGATTCCACAATGTGTTTTATTGAAATATCAGCTTGTCACTCTACTTTAAGTCACCATCTAAGCAAGCAGACCCCCTCTAAATTGTTCTCTTCTCTGTGTTTGGCACACATCACTTTCTAACCTGTCAGCCTTTGTGTGCACAGACTTATCAGGTGATGTTGGGGTGACAGAGGAGGCTGTCAGCAGCACTGACTCAGCAAGCCATTCATGCTTCAGTAAGCTGTGCATGCTGACATGAATCACTGCAGAAAGAAGCATGAGAAACTCAGCCCTGAAATTTTCATATAGATGTCTTTCCCTCTCCATACCACCTTAGGAGAAATGGGACCTAATGATATAGTTATTAAAAAAAAGGAAGTTGATGAACCAGAGAGGATTAAAAATCAGATCAGGCGCTGGAGAGATGGCTCAGAGGTTAAGAGCACTGGCTGTTCTTCCAGAGGTCATGAGTTCATTTCCCAGCAACCACATGGTGGCTCACAACCATCCATAAAGAGATCTGGTGCCCTCTTCTGACCTGCAGGTGTATATGCAGACAGAACACTGTATACATAATAAATAAATAAATCTTTAAAAAAAAAAAATCAGATCAGTGTTGACCAGAAAGCTGAACCTTCACTCATGCTGAGTTTAAACTGCTTTCCATGTCTTAAGTAGCCTGCTTTCTTTTTTTTATTATTAAGAGATTTTCTATTCATTTTACATAACAACCACAAATTCCCCTCTCTTCCCTCTTCCTGCCCTCCCAGCTTCCCCCCAACCCAACCCCCATTCCCACCTCCTTCAAGGCAAGGTCTCCCATGGGAAGTCAGCAAAGCCTGGGACATTCAGTTGAGGCAGGTCCAAGCCCCTCCTCCCTGCACCAAGGCTACACAAAGTGTCCCACCATAGGCACTGGGCTCCAAAAAGCTGGCTCATGCACCAGGAAGGAGTCCTGATCCCACTGCCTGAGGGCCCCCTAAACAGTTCAAGCTAATCAACTGTCTCGCCTCTCCAGAGGGCCTAGTCCAGTACCATGGGGGCTCCTCAGCTAATGGCCCACAGTTTACGCGTTTCCACTAGTTTTAGCCTGCCTTCTTGCTGCAGCTGTTCATTCAGAAGTTTTGGACCTTAACACAGACATAAATTGGGCAGGAAACCTTCACCCTTTAAAGTGATCATATGGTAAACCCTCATAAGCCAGATATGGGTGTTTGGGTATAATTACAAACACTCAGAGTGTCCCAGTGGGAATGGATCTTGATTTTGTTAGACACTCAGGATGCTGCAAAATTTCCTTTTGGTAAGCTGAGTATAATTAGAAAATTACAGCTGTGTGAACTAAACTTAACTTTTAAAACTAAATACCAGCAATCCCATTCTGGGAAGATTCCCCTCACTTTGTATTGTCTATGGTGGAAATCTACAGTCAGTCAGTTAATTTCTACCCTGTCTCTGTTGGGGTTAGGGACTTGAACTGCCTTTCCCTTGTTTGGGTGTTTGGGTGATGTCTCTTTGCAGACAGTGATTGTGAAAAATTAAGTAAGTCTTTTTAATGGCCCCTTCTAAGTATTTTCAAAGAAAATGTCAGTTGACACTCACTCACTGATTGAAGCTTATTGATAAAGGAGTAAATGATAACTGAAATTAATCATAAATATGTAAATAAATACATCCCCATTTTGGTGTTTTAAAAACTAATAATGATATGATATACATTTATTTTATATAATTAGGCATGTAAAAATATAATAAAAGGACATAATTATACCTAATGTCACCACTAAAAGAAAATTCATTATTAATAGTTTTATGAAAAGCTTGTCTTTTATAGTTTCAGTGATGGGGATAAACAGGGTCTCCACATAAAAGGCACATGCTCTACCAATGAGCTGCCTGTCTGCCCTCGGGTTTTTGAGACAGGTCTCACTCTGTGTCCTGGCTTGGCTCTGTCCCCATGTCATGCCTGGCATTTCCACCCTTGCTCAGTCCTCAGCCTCAGTGCTGAGCTGTCCGGATTCACTGCAGCCACATTGTGTCTTCTTTCTATAGCTCTTCCTTAGTGTCTAGCCTCAAAATTTCTTTGAGACCATGCTTCTAGAGTACATTTTTGTTTGTTTGTATAATAAAATAATATACATTCATTTTGCATAATTAGGACATAATTAGATATAATAAGAGTATGAGCCATAAGGCTTGAGTTTCTTCCTTGTCTTTTTATTGATCGCTTCTGTTATTTGATGTATTTGGTTAGTCTCTCTCGCTTGTCCTCTCTTCTCTCCCTCTCACCCCTATAAATGTCCCACACCCCAATCAGTCCCTTTGCCCCAGATTCATGAGTTTTGCTTTGGTTTTATGATACATTTAGTTTAACCAGGGTCGTCTGTATGAGCATTGGATGGAAACTATCCATTGGAGCCTGGAGGAGTCTGAGTGGCTATACATCTAAATGTAATTATTCTCCCTCTCCTGAATCTGTCAGCAGCAAACAGTTTAGCAATGATAGGTAGGGCTCTGTGCCTTCCTCCTCCATGCTAGACTGTCAAGGAGCCTATTTTGTGCAGGCTGCAGCTGCTGAGTCTGGATTGCAATGACTATGTCTCCCCAGGAGATGGCATTCCACAGCCCTTCTTCCTTTTATCCCCTCCTTTGCTGTGTTCTCTGAGCTGCAGAGGGATGGTGCAAATGTCTTACTTAGGGCTGAGCCCCCACTCACCACTTATTCTCAGCACCTAATGCAGCCATGAGTAGAGACTGTTCACTGCAAAGAGAAGCTTCCCTGATTAAGACTGAGAGCAGCATCTGCCTATGGCTGTGAAAATATTCAGAAGGGAGTTTGACACTATGTCAGTTCAGCAAAAGAACAGTATTGAGTTCCCATCTGGAACCTGTGATCTTCCCTGCCATGAGTTTTTTTTTTTTAACAGTTTTACGGTAAATGGTATGGATTCCTTCCTGTGGAGTAGGGAGGGCTCAAATCCAATCAGAGAGCAGTTGGTTACCCTCATAACAGTAGTATTATCACTTTTTTTTTTTTTTTTTGCTATTGCGTTCATTTCTTTTCCTCTTACACTGGGCAGATCTGCAGACAATCCCCTCAGGTAGTCATCTTCAAATTGGACTATGGGGATTACTGAGTTCCTAAACGGGCATTGGTATATGGACATTTTTGAAAACCAAATTTCAAATGCTCAGTCTCTGTATATGTTAAGGTACGTGAAAATGTTACACACAAATTCATCCTTCTTACTTCCCTTTTAAAAATGTCCTCCAAGTTTAATAGTCCTTCATGCTTTATGTTGCTTGGTTACATTGTGCAAGTTGAAAAGCCTCCATCTACTGCATTCAATAAAGAGTCATTTATTTATATTTATTCATTTCATTTTCCTAATATTTTATTAATTGTTTGAGAACTCCATACAATGTTTTTTGTATATATTCAGTCACCTCTGAATACTCCCATTACCACCCTCTCCACCTTCCCACTCCTTCCCACTTAACTTTGAGATTGCTCTTTTTTCTTCTTTCTCTATACAGTCTGATTGACCAGCTAGCCTTGGGAGTAGGGGCTGCCCTGGTGTACGGCCAGCTTATCAGGGTAGGTTGCTATGCCTGCACTGTTATAGGGAGCGTACCAGAGATGACCACTTTATAGCAAACTGAAAGTCTCTATTCCAGCCAGCTGAAATTGTACTCAAGTATTTAGAGACACAAGTGTAGCCCTGAGCATGAGAGCAATAGGTGTTTAAAGGCAAACATCGCATCCTGGTATCTAATTCTGCAGCAGTAGGGGGAGGTTTTGTGCAAACAAAGAAATTTAACAATACCTAAGATAAGTTAGCTGAGGCAGCTTGACTTAGGCTTCCTAAAATAGAGTTGGGTAATTTTCCATGGGATTCTCCACCAAGGCAATCAAATTCTAGTTAAACCTAAAATGGCCTCAAGAAGAATACAAGATGGAGGAACCTTTGCACTACCTTGTCCTGCTACGACATCATTAAAGAAAACTGACTCTTCCTCCCAGTCTTAGGGTTTCTATTGCTGTGAAGAGACACCATGACTACAGCAACTCTTATAAAGGAAGCCATTTAACTGAAGTGGTGGTTTACAGTTCAGAGGTTAAGTCCATTATCATCATGACAGGGAGCACAGTGGTGTGCAGGCAGATATGGTTCTGACTACATCTTGATCAGAAGGCAACAGGAAATGGACTGTGACACTGAGCAAAAAAGACCTCAAACCCTGCCACCACAGTGACACACTTCCTTCAACAAGGCCACACCTCTCCATAGTGCCACTCCCTGTGAGCTTATGCGGGCCAATTACATTCAAACTATCACACTCCCCTAGCAGCCATCAAATGCCAGTAGCTCCTCAGCTAGTGGTGGGACTTTGTGCTCATTCTCCCCCCTCTAATCTGGGTTTTTGTCTGCCTTGAGCTTGCAGAGGTCTTGTGCATGATATCACAATCGCTGTGAATTTATAAGTACTTCTGTCCTGTTGTGTCTGGAAAACATTGTTTCCTTGATGTCATCTATTACCTTCAGCTCTTGGAATCTTTCCACCCTTCCTTTCAGGAAGATCTCTGAGCCTTAGAGTAGTGATGCAATGTGAATGTCCCCATCAGAACTGAGCACTCCACAGTCTTTTATTCTCTGCCTGTTAAACAGTTTCTAAATGCTAGTCCTGAGAACATTAAGTTTAAGTGAAAAACAGCAACCCCTTTCTCAGAATAGGTATTTCTTCATTCTTTGCTTTTCTCTACTTATCTAAGTCCATGCTCCCGTGGGGTCCTATACCAGACATGGAAAGTTGAACAACAGTAGAAGATTTCTGGATGTACAATGACCCCAAAAAACAAGACACAAGAAACAAAAACTTTTAAAATTGCATGCACAATTAATTGGGTTTCTGGCAGTGCTCAGGCGTGATACAGTGGGTCGCCGCAGGCCTGGTTGTGAACAGCTGCACTTTGCATCATGCTCACCCTCACAAGGACAGTCAGCAGCATTTAAAGAACACCTCAGCTCAGATTTAAGATCATTGTACGTTATATAGCAGTGTTTTTACTGTACATACAAGTGTTTTCCCTTAGGGACACAAATTTTTTAATTCATAAATCAAAGACCTTAACATTTTCTTACCTGTATTCGTTCATTAGCATGTAATTACTAACTTGGTGTGTCTTTGGAGTCTTTTGTGTTAAAATGTTTAATTTTTAAAACTTGCAGTTTGAATTGCTGACTTGAGTTTCATATAAGTAGTTAAAAGAATATTGGTTTAGGGTTGTGACAGAATTTTCAACAACTTCTGGTATAGTCATAAACATGCATCTGTTGTTTGTCCTGGTATGTGTGGGAAGTGGTGCTCTGTGTACTGACATGAGATGAAGATGGCAGGGCTGAGAAGCACTGGAGATGCTCCTGTCTTAGTAATGTTTCCTCTGTATTATAACCACCACAGGCAAAAGCAATGTCGGAGGAAAGGCTGTTTTAGCTAAAAACCCTCAAGTCACATTCCACCACTGAAGGAAGTCAGAGCAGGAACTCAAGGCAGAAACCAGGAGGCAAAAACTAAAGCAGAGACCATGGAAAAATGCTGATGACTGTCTTATGGCCCCAAGTTGTTCAGCCTGCTTTCTTAAACCACCCAGGACCACAGCACATGTGTGGGACCTCCCACATCAATGATTACTTGAGGAAATGGACTAAGACTTGCTCACAGGTAAAGACTATAGAGGCATTGTCTCAACTGACATTCCCTCTTCCTAGATGACTCCAGCTTGTTTTGAGATTACATAAAATTAACCAACACACTTTCTCACTCTGTGTCGTATATTGTTGTGCCCAGGTGGCAAGACCCCCAAGCAAGACCACCACAGAGCCAATATCCGAGGCAAATACACAGAGGTTTTTTAGTAACAAAACAAGCAAGCTTGGTCTGCCATCCAACATCCAACACAGCAGGTGGAGGAGGATGCCCCCAAGCACTCATTTTAAGGGGTTTATACAGGAAAGGTTTACATGCAGCTTGGGACTGGATGAGGGGATGAGGGGGATAGGAGTGAGTAACTTTTTTGAAGTTACTGGCTGAACTATAAGCATGACTTTACTGATGGCTAACAGAATTTAGAGTATCTACAGACACATACATTTTTACTCCATATGTCCTGCTTTATTTGAACCCAGGACATATACATTCAGATTTATTGTTCCAGTCCTACTTTCTTCTGAGTTCAACTTCTGGTCAGTTGATCTATTACTCCTCATATCTTGTTTTGCCAAGTTCAGGATACATAGATTTATTGTCCCAGCCTTATCTTTCCCATAAGTTCAACTTCTGGTCTGTTCTAAAACTACTGGTCAGCAAATACTGGAGAGGAGGTGGGGGGAGTGTCTCTCAAGATGGCTACTGATTTTTCCCTTTCAATATCAAATATTTAGCCAAGATTTAATTCTGTATATAAAAGTAAATGAGCATAACCATCCCATTAGTGTGTAAATTTGCTTTCATTTTAGAAAATGGTCAAATTATATGTGCATGAAAGAATTATTTTGAAAGAGATTTCTTTATAATTTGCTATCAATAAATCTGATTTAAATACCTACTTCATGTATTTTAATAGCTGGGGTCATGAAACATTTTCATGAGTAAAAAAGTATAAGAATGGAAAAAGCATAAGAAGTTATGGGTTCATTGAGTTTTCAGTAATGTGTTTACAGGTCACTGTCAAATTTTGTTTTCAGGACTTGACTAACTTACAAAGAACTGTAGGTCATTGCTGGTCACATAACTCATTCCTTGTCTACCACAGTTGCTGGGCACATTTCTAAAGAAAATTCAAAGGGGAATCAAGCCAGTCTGAACCCTGTGTTTATGAATTGGTGAGGAAGTTATTACATATTCATGAAAAATTTATCTCTACAGAAAGTATAAAACACTTATGTTGATTATTTATCAATATTTATAATGTATATGTCACTTTTGCTGGCCATGTACCCATAATTATAAAAGTAATTTGATTTGGATTTTTATATTCTAACGAGGACTATGGGGGTTCAATCACTCGCTAGTCCCCTCCCAGGGTCCGGGAAGAATCTACAACCAGCTGATAATTAATCTTTGATGATATGAAATGAATCTAAGTACACGAAACTCCTTAGTCCATACACTTTATTCTTCTGTGTCAGTTCTCTCTCTACATAGCTTCTATTCTGCTCTCATGCCTAACTCCTTTCTTGGCTGATTTCTCTCTACCTTTATCTGTTGTCCCCTCTAAGTTTTATCTTAATTCTCTTATCTTAGTTCTGCCCCATCTAGGTTCTCATACATCTAGTTCTTTCCCATCTTAGCTCCTCTCCCATCTCCTTCTTTCTCATCTTGTTCTTCCTCATCTTGTTCTTCCCCATCTGGCTCTTCCTCATCTTCCATCTTGTTCCTCTGGTACTCTCTTTTAGCCTTTAAATCTAGTTCTTCCCCATCTAGTTCGTTCCTCTCCAGTTCTTACTCATCTAGTTCTTCCGTTCTCTTTTCTCTGTCTCGTCCTCAAGTTCTCTAGTCAAAATCCTCCTTCTTTCTCTCAGTCTCCTTATTCTCTCAGTTCTACCCAAGTCTCTCAGGAATCCAGTTATAAACCCAAGCAATAGTAATCCTCTGGGTGAGCAAGGTCACCAGGCTTGAATTCTACAGGGTCATAAATGCAGATAAGAATTTTCCTCAGTCAATGACCATCAGGCTTACTTTTACAACCCAAAACGGGAGTGGTAAAAGAGGAGGTCAACTGAGTGCTAATGATCAGTTAGTATATCAAAAGGGGGATCTATGTGCTCAGTTTGCATTCCTAGAAGTGGTTAGGTAAAAAGTTAGGGGTCTATTAGTAAGGTTATATAAGAAAGGAGGGTCTCACCCTAAATTGCACAAGAAATAAAGCTATCCTCCTTGACCTAGGAGACAGGTGTTGTTTCGTTTGGCCTTGTATGCTTGATAGGCAGTTTAGATAAATACACTGTTAGGAGTTCTTGGAAGCACACAAGAAAATCATTTTAGGAACCAGCTAATATATATACATATACAAAAGCTGAAATATTATCAAGACTTCTTAAGCCATGGCTTGACCTTTGGAGAAGTCCTTGACTTTTCTAAGTAATAGCTTTTGTGATAGTAGCTGAATTCCATTACATTTTCCTACGGCTTGCAGCAATATTCAAAATTAATAAAATATTTAAATTTAATTTTTTTGTTCAGCTATTTGCAGGTATTGTGATGAGTGGTCAGTTGAAACCTTTTAAATATAACTTTTTGTAGTTACAATAACTTTTAATTTGTGAAGTGGCACTGAAGGTAGAGATGGAGTCCTTATAAAATATTTTACCAATACTAAAAGAATGGTGGGGGAAAGTAATCAAAGTACATCTGTGTGTTTCTGAAGTTCTATAACTAAGCCCCATGCTTCTTTCTATGATGAAAGTCAGATTGAGAATGGAATAGAGTAAGAGAACATACATGGCATTTGGTTTTGCTCATTATAAAGTATAATGTATTTATTATCAAATTTAAGTAGTGTTTTTCTAGTGGGTTTTTAAAAAAACTCACTTGTAATTAAAACTTTTTTTTCTTATTTATAGGTAAAAATGGGCATTCAAGAAATGTCAAAACAAGACAAGTATAAGATTTTTCAATCCTATTTACAGATTAGCAAAGGGATGAAAACTCAACATTGTCTTTTCTGATCTGTTGTGCTCTTACACGAATGTGGGTTATAAAATATGTTTTCTGTAATCCATATTTATTCAAAAATATGCCATCCATGAAGAGGATTTCAGCAGAAAAGTAGCAACATCTGGAGTATGTTCATATGTATCACTTAATCTGTCCATAATTTCCTAGATGAGAGAGTAGACGTTGGAGCTTGGTCTCCTCCTTTCTCTACTGTGCATGTGTTATGCCCAGATTGGGACCCCAAAGACTTCACCACAGACCTTAGGTACAGAATGCAATAGCATGGTTTATTTCTGTTTGTTTACAAGCCGCGGGCAGGGAAGCTCGATCCAAAGCACTCACTCGTAGTCGTGAGGCCAGGAGGAACTAGCTTTTTCTTTGTGTGGCTAGCTTTTTAAAGGCAAAATCCACAAGCCCTTCTGGGGGGTTGGGGGAGTTTTGCACGGGTGCAACTCAGATTGGTTTATTTTTATCTCTGTTCTCTTTTAATTGGGTGAGGGTATGTAACCTTTGAATTTACTGGTTGGTGGTTACAATTTATTACTTTGGGGGCAGTCCAGCACAAGTCCCAGGCTTTGTCCTTGAGCCACCATGGGGGCTGGCTGGCTAAGCACGTACTGCACATAACTCTAAGTTGGTGAGGGGCCCCAGAGAGTAAACATCTGGCTGAACTTAGAGCAGTCAGAGTACGTGCAGAAAGGGAGCTACTGCAAGGAGCTATGTCTTTTGTTCATGGCCCTCCCAGAAACTGCTTGCTCAAGTCTCAGGAAACTGAAATTGAGGCCTGATCTCTGAGAGAAGACTGAGCAGCCTGTTATGGCATCTGCTTGGTTCTTTCACATGCCCTGAAACTTTACTACAGCCCTGAATTAAGTTGCCATCTATCACCATGTCTGTAATTTAAAATATGCATCCATACTCCTTCTATCTTGTGATAGTTTTAGTTTTCAACTCAACACAATCTAGAACTATCTGACAAGAGACTCTCATGAGGGACTGTGTGCATGTGCACACCTGTGTGTGCACGTGTGTGTGTGTGTGTGTGTGTGTGTGTGAGAGAGAGAGAGAGAGAGAGAGAGAGAGAGAGGAAGAGAGAGAGAGAGAGAGAGAGAGAGAGAGAGAGAGAGAGAGAGATCTTGTTACATTGATTGAGATGAGAATGCCTGCTCATTGCATGGCACTATTTTTGATCTGGATCCTGGACTGTGTAAGTAGAGAGTGGGGTCTGAACACAAGGAAGCCTGTGCACATTCATTTCTCTCTGCTCTTGACTGTGGATGTGATTGGTGACTTTCCTGCAATAATGAACTGTGACCTGGAATTGTGAGTTAAAATAAATGCTTTCTCCACTCAGTGGCTTTTTGTCAGGGTAACTTATCACAACAATATAAATGAATCTAGAACATCTCTCTATGAGCCCTTTAAAAAAATGAAACTATAGAATTTACATAAGCATATAAGACCCGACAAGAACTATTATCTCTTCTCATATTCTGTATCTTAGTCAGTTCCCTCTCTTCTCTCTAGTTGCTTAAGCAGAGACAAATATAATTTTTTAAAAGATAAAATCCGTGGGAGATATGGAATAGGAAATTGATTTTGAAGATTAAAGAGAAAAGCAATACTGACTCTTAAATGTCAAAAATCCTACTTGTGTGTGTTTTATGGACAATAGCAGATATCAAACGCCTTGTAGATTTGATTTTCTATATATAAAAGGTATGTCAAATTTTCATATGCCAGCAGTTACAGTCTTTGTAATTACTTATATATGATGAGAATTCCTAAGATATCAAGCTTCGTTTTGCAAAGTTAACACTGCAGTTTTACATCAACAATAAACAGCAACAACAAAACCCACTGAAGGCCTCCTGAGACTAGCCCATCTTACCTGTAGCTGTCTCTCAGAGGCACATGTTGTCATGACCTTTGCATTTCCTGTCTCTTAGCCCCCATTTCTATACTGTGGAGTAGTGATATTCTCTATGTTTCAGTTTTTTTAAGTCATGAGATACCTCACGTAGATAAAAAATTTAAACTACGAAATGATACAGTTTTTAAAATTTCATGGTTATTTTCATCTTTGAATTTCTTCCATCAAAAACATTTCTTGAATATCCAGTCAGTGACAGGTGTGCCTGTAAATTTTCCAGCACAGGCATGAAATTAAAAGAGGAAGCCCTAACTCTGAAAAATTGTACCTTTTGGTGGCACTAACAGAACACACATTTAAGCAAATGAACCATGTACAAGAGCTGTGGCTGTTATTAGTGTAAGGGAATAATGCAGCCACTTTAGCTGCTGAGGAATCCGGTTTACATTTCTTGAAGGCCAGGCCCACAGCTGCCTCTATCATTCCTGCAAAATGTTCTCTTCTCAGTCCCTTTTGTTCCAGGTCAACAGAGCTCTCCCGGGGCCAGCACTGCCCCCTCTACTCCCTCTCAGCAGGATCCACTGTGTTCCTTGTGTTCTGGCCATTGTGACCTCTTTACTGAGCCTTGAACCTGCCAAGCACGTCCCCTCCTTCGAGCATTTGGGATTTTTTTTCCTCTGCACTGTTGTCTCTGTGTGGGAATGGACAGCTCCCCTGCCCTTACAATCTTTTCCTCCTTGTTAGTCTTATCAATAGAACCTAATCTGATGACCCTGTTTGAAGTATCATACTGTCTTCCTTCTCCAACCTTAAGTTATCAACCTACTTTGCTCTATTTTTTCCTAAAATAAACTAGTGTACTCTGATTATTTCTATCTGTTCTACAAAGGAAAAGCTCCGAAGGCCTCTAAATCATAGATGCACTGCAGTTCCTATGGACTGTTGAATTAAGTTGGAATGTTTTCCCAAACAAGACTATTTGTTTCACTGTTGCCATCTCACTGAACCCCAACCATAAGTAATGCATATATGTATGTAATGCGTATACATGTATATAATGCATATATGTATGTGTGTTTATGTATGTAATGCACACATGTATGCATATGTATTGATAACAAATCACTGGGTAATGTTTAGTCTTGACTCTCAATTTGATTGGGTTGAGAAACACCTAGGAGATTAGTAAAGTCAATTCTGGGTATGTCAGAGAGCATTTCTAGAAACATTAGATTATGAAAGTCAAAATCTAATTAATAGTTTTAATCTACTGATGGGTTCAAAATTTGAAAAGACTTTTTTTGGGGAGACAAGGTTTTCTCTGTGTAGAACTAGCTCTATAGACCAGGTTGGCTTCAAACTCAGATATCCACTTGTCTCTGCCTCCTGAGTGCAGGGATTAAAGGCGTGTGCCACCATGCCTTCCTAAAACTCAAATACACTATTAGAAAGAGGTAGGACTGCAAGAGGTAGAATGTGAGCTACATTGCCACTCTCACGCTACCCTTGATGGACAGGAACCTGTCTGCTTCCTGTCTTCCATGAGATGAATGGCCTCATCTTTTGTACGTTCTGCCATGATTTGCTGCTTTGCCATAAACCTGCAAATATGGAGCTCAGCTATTATGGGAGATCATAAAAAACATAGGGTGACAGTAACACCAGAGTGGAGAAACAGAGGGCAATGGTGCAAAGTGACCACATGGATCTAGTCACGAGTCCAAGGTGGGGCAAGGGGACTCAGAAGCTCCTCCAAAAGAAAATTGAAGAACACATTAGAATATGGAAAGAAAGGGCTGGAGAGATTGTTCAGTGGTTAAGAGCACTTGCTGATTTTCCAAAGGACACTAATTCTGTTCACAGCACCCACATGGTAGCTTACAACTGTCTGTGACTCCAGTGCCAAGGGATCCAACTTCTTCTTTCCCCCTCTATGGTCACCACAGACATGTATGTGGTGCACAGACATACATACAGGCAAAACATCCACATACATCTATATGCAATAAAGAAAGGATCCCCAGATCACACTTGACAAAAGTTAATATTGTGAAAATGGCTATGTGAATGTAATCCCAACAAAATCTCGGACATTCTTCACAAAACTAGAGCAAACAACTATAAAGTTCCTATGGAAGTGCAAAGACTCCCAGTATCCACAGTAGTCCTGAGATAAAAGGTGAAGTTCTGGCGATAATACAATAGCTGTTTGCAAGCTCTACCACAGAGTCACAGCGATAAAACCCGCGGGGCAGCGGCACAAGCAGACACAGAATAGAATAGAGGACCCAGAACAAAGCTATCTGATTTTTAGCAAAACTATGCATTGGAGTAAAGAAAGCCCTTTTACCATTTATACTTGAAAAAATGGATACACGCACAAAAGAATGAAATTGCTGAGATGGTGACTAAGAAATCTATCTTATTCACAATAATTATGAAAAATTAAATACCTAGGAATAAATTTTTCCAAGAAAGCACATGACATATGTGATAGAAATTACAAAATACTGATGAGAAAAGCTGAAGAATAGTGTAGGAATTGGAAACTTCCTGTGTTCACGGATTGGAAAAACTGACATTGTTAAAATGTCCACACAATAGCCCTGTCAAAATACCAGGAGCTTTCTTCATAGAACCAGAAACAGCAAACCTACAATTCATATAGAAACACAAAAGATCCAAAAGAGCCAAATTAAGTTTGAGTAAAGAGAAAAAAGCTAGAACATCATATATCTGAGCAGAAGACATACTGCTCAGCTCTAGTAACCAGGACACCATGGGGCTGACAAGCAACTGACATGACCCTAGAGAAAATGGAAGCCACTGTCCACAACTACAACCAACTGATTCACAGCACAGGCACCAACCACGAAAGGACAAGCTGACGATGCTGGAGAAATTGGGACTTGTATGTAGAAGATTGAAGCTAAACATTTAAACCTCATCATTTGTAAAAAATGAACTCAAAATCAATTTAATACCTGAATAAGGCCTGAAATTATAAAAACAAACAAACAAAAGACACTATGAGAAAACATAATAAATATTTCGAGACACTGGTGTACATAAATGGGACCCCAGAAGTACAAGGCAGGTAACAGAAAACTAGAGAATGTGATTATGTCAAACCACAAAGGAGACAATCAACTGGCTGAAAAAAAAAAAAAAAACTACAGGATGGAGGAAATGTTTAAAGAGGAATTCACCTAATAATATATTAATATGTGGAAAACATTAGGAACTAAAAAAATAGAAACATTTTCAACTAAAAATGGATAGGTGACCTGAATAGATAGCTCTCAGGAGAAGATAAACAGATGAGCAACAGTGACCTAAAAAGGCTCAGTATTACTTGTGATGGGTGCAGTGCAAATCAAAATCATAGTAAGATATCTTACCCCTTTAAATGGCTATCACCAAAAAAGAAAAACAACTCAAACCCAGGCAGATCTTATGGCGACATCTTCTCAGTTGAAGCTTCCTTGCTCCAATAACTCTCTTGTGTCAAGTTGACATAGAACTAGCCAGCACATATGCCTTCTACTGCCATCTGTTTGCCTTGCAAGAGAGGAGTCAGAGGAAAGAACTCATATACCATGTGATAAAGTAAGTACAGATGTCAGACATATAGAAAACAATAAGCAGGCTTCTAAAAAATATAAATCTAATGTGATACAGTAAACCTACTTTTGCATATACATCCAAAGGAAATGAAGTCATCACATTAAAGAGACTGCTGAAATCTCACAAGAATGTAGCACTCTTTATTACAGGTAAATGGATGAATAGAATGTTTATATATGCACACATATACAATGGAATATTATTCAGTGATTAAAAGGATGAATTCATCTCCTTAAAGGCACATGGATGGAAGTAGAAGGCTTCTGTATTGGCTAGTTTTATGTCATCTTGATACTAGCAAGAGTTATTAGAGCAAGGGAGCCTCAGTTGAGAAAAATGTCTCCATAACATGCAGCTACAAGAAAACCTTGGGGCATTTTTAAAATTAGTGACTAATAGTGGAGGGCCCAGCCCATTTTTGGGTGGGGCCACTCCTAGGTTGGTAGCCCTGGGTTTTATAAGAAAGCAAGCCATGGGGAACAAGCCAGTGAGCAACACCCCTCTATGGCTCCTATCTTCAGGTTCTAGCCCTGCTTGAATTCCTGTACTGATTTCGTTCAACAATGGATTAAGGTGTGTAAGTCCTTTCCTCCTCAACTTGCTTTTGTTAATGGTGTTTCAACATAGCAATAGTAACCCTAATTAGGACAGCATAATTTCAAGTAAAATATGCCAGGTAGAGAAAGACAAATGCCATATGTTTCTCTCATCTGTGGAAGTTAAAATTTTCAAAGGTGAACCCATAATAGGACTAGAGAGGAGTAAGTACAGATAGTAGGAGGATGGAGACAGGTTTGGTAAGGGTTACCAAAGCATAGTTGGGTAGGAAGAATTGCTTCTACAATTACATATTCTAGTAAGTTGACTACAGATTGAAATTACATATTGTATATTTTATAAATATCTGGGAGAAATGAGATCCATGAAATGAAATAATGATAAGAGGAATATACAAATTACTTTCATTTGATCATTACACATTGTCTACCTTTTTGAAATAATATATATATATATATATATAATTTATCCCATAAGTAAACCAAGAGTTTCTGGAGCCACACTGTCCAAAACCATGACAAACCAAGAGAAAATGGAGTAAGAGTTCTAAATTGAAAAAAAAAAAGAAAAAGAAAAAGAAAAAGAAAAACCCACTCCATCTAGAATACTGTCTTTGATTTGTATTTTTAAATGAATTAATGGGAAGGTGACAGAACCAGAGAAATTTGTCACAATAAACTTACCTGAAGAATGATGGAATCTTTCTGTTGTCTTTAAATTTAGAAGAGAAAGACAGATGAATCAGTAATAAACGAGCAAAATTTAAATAGGCACTTTGCAGAATAGGATATCCAAGTGGCCAAGAAATACTTTAAAAGATATTCAACCCATTAGCAATCAGTGAACTGTAATTTAAAACCAATCTGAAAATTTTCAGGGTATGTTAAATTAAATAACTGATAGTGAAAGTTTCTGTAAGGATGTGGAACACTTCTCATAAAATGTTGAAAGGATTATAAATGGATCAATTGTTTTAGAATGTAATTTTTATTAGAATTAAATATAAATTCACTAAGTGGTCCAATAATTCCAGTGTATGCATCCAAAATAATATGCATCCACATATCTACATAATGTCTTATGAGAAAGAAATTGTAAGTTCAGTAATCATAAGTGTGTATCAATACTGTAATGGGTAATTACTGGTAAAATTAGACTGTGATTATTACAGAGTAAAAATGCTGCAAGAGATGTTGCAGATGAGTCTTATAAGCAAGACTTTAGTGTAAGAAGAGAGATAAACCATTCATGACAGGATTTCATGCATATGGAATTCAGTATTAGGGAAGACTTCATCTCTGGTAGTCAGGTAACCTTTGGAGGAGGGTGAGGCAGTGATGAGAGGGGTCATGCAGGGTACCCACGTGCCTGCTTTTATGCTTGTATGGAAATTACTGCTCCATTCATACTGTCACAATTCCTTGAAAAGTATGCTTGCAATATAGGAACTTCTTATGTGTATTACAATACAATGGTGTGCAATAAAAATAAAGTGCATCAAAATAAAGCATATGTATTCCAAACTTGAGTAAAAATTTTAAAAATCATAACACTGTGACTTTTTGTTGTTCACTTGCCCTGAATGTTTCCTGAAGTGAGTAACTTGCAGAGGTCATGCTTGGGACAGGCAGCCCTGTGAAGCCTGAGATTGTATCTGCTCAGGCTACGTTGGGCTTTGAGAGATGATTGCCCACAAGGCAGCTCCCCTTTACCCTTTCTCGGCATCTATTACCTGCTTATTTTATGTTTCTTTTCTGTTGAGAGATCTCTGGCATTAACAACAAATAAACAGGTAGCTGCAGCCTCCACAAACACACACCTCAGGTTATCCCTTTGTGATGGAGCATATGATTTTTTTTATTAATTCTTGTTCTTTTGATTTCAAGGGAAGGCAGAAGGCACTGCTTTGGATACTCCTGTTGCTGAAGACTCTGCTGTCAATTTGCCAATGATGAAAGAGCTTGACTTTTCTTAAGTATATGATAATTATAATGATGGCCATGCTCATTTGTCCAGCATCTTATGAAACATTCTGTATGCATTATGCACTTGTTCTTCATAGAAGTCCTGTCAAAGAAAGTGGGGCAGGGTTTATTATCTCCATTATATTCAAGAGGAAAGAGTTCCAGGGACATCTTGCAGAATAACTGCTTTATCTGAAATGAGTAGGGGACAGGGATGCTTTAATATCATTGTCTGTTTTGATTTCCCTGGAGGCAGCTTCTTAGCCAAGGACACATCTGCAAAGAATATTCTTAGGAGAAGAAAATATCAGACAAGGAGTGGAGAAGGGAGAAAGGATAGGGAAGTGTACCACAGAGGGATGAATTATCAAGGCCTACCTCTATAGGCTATATGAATTCTGCTCTGTATACCAGAATCATTCATGCACTTTAAAATTATCCCACCAAAACAGTAAAAGAGCTAAACCCTGGGTATAGTCTCACTCATGCTAGGGCTCAAACTTTATAGCAGTTATGGCCTGTTGCTTTGATAGACAAAGACTGGTTTGAAGATCAAAAATGTTGTCAGGCAGAGATGCAGGTGTTGATAGTTAAAAATCCAGAATAAAGACCACTGTGTGTGTGTGTGTGTGTGTGTGTGAATGTGTGTATTATGTATGAGAAATTACCTCTGTGGAACTTGTGAATGAATGTACTTCCTGTTAAGAATGGGTGCCTTCTCTGTGCATGTTCTGTTTCTCCCTCCTTATATAAGATCATCATGGTGAGGGATTTCAGAGGTGCACGTGATTATGGTCCAATAAAAGCTATGAGCTTTTTCTGAATTCCTGGGAGAAATTTCCCACTTTATCCTGATGGATGTGAAGGAAGAAGGCAGTGTTATCCATCAGATGCTGGGAGTCATCTTGACCTTAAAAAGAGAGCCCATCTGGAGATGAAGCCTATGATGTGGAAGGTGTGACATGCCATAGTTCTTTGGTAGCATTATAAATCCCTGACAAAGGAGAATCTGAATCAGGCTTAAAAAAATGGTACTTCTTGGCTAAGGAAAATAATTCTCTTTACTGTTTGGCAAAACAAATGTTTTATTTACAAGGGATTAGAAGACAACTGGTAAGAATCAGTTCTCTCTTTCTACCACATGGATCTCAGACACTGAACTCAAAGATCTCTTCACAATAAGCCATCTCTATGTGCATTAGTGTTTTGCCTGCACACATGTCTTGTGAGGGTGTCAGACACTGGAGTTGCAGACAGTTGTGAGTTGCCACGTGGGTCCTGGGAATTGAACCCAGGTCCTTTGGAAGAGCAGCCAGTGCTCTTAACCGCTGAGCCATCTCTCCAGCCCAGCACCATCTTTTCTAATAGTCATTCTTCTTTACTATGTCACTGGGAAAAATACTTCCAATTACACTAGAATATATTTTACAATCTCTATTGTTTTAAAAAAATTATACTTAAAAAAGACAGCTGTTTAGATATAGTTTGTTTTTAGAGCATTCATTAGAAATGGAATCTAGTGAGAGTAAATTAAGCTATAACCTATTCTCATTCAGAAATAAGATCTTCTGAAGTCGTCTCACCCATATCATTACAAACTCTAATATACTTTTACCCCAAAACAACTTTAGGAGGAAAAGATTTATTTGGTTCACATATCAAGACACAATCCATAATTGAGAAAAGTCAGGGCAGGACTTGAAGCTGAAAGAATGGAGAAAAACTCACTGGCTCATGTTCAGCTGCCTTTCTTATCTAGCCCAAGCCTGCCTGTGTAGGGCTAGTGCTGCCCACAGTAGGCTGAAGTCCCCTCCTGAGAGTATTAAGGCCAATCTGACTGTGTAAATTCTTTAGTTGAGGCTCCCATTCCCAGGTAATTCCAGGTTCTATCAAGTTTACAATAAAAATAAGACAAACAGAATGGATATTTTAAAAATGTACATAAAAGACTTTATAAGGAGAGTTTGGACTTGAGTGTTATACTGAAAAGAAGGATAGGTATCATGCACAATAATACAGTAAGTAATATTTTAAAAGTTCCCAAATTATATAGAGTATGTTTACAAAGCATTAAGAAAATGTCTTTTAATTTTACATAATGAGATTTTGTAATTAAGAAAGCATAAAAATAAATTAAACTGCCATACTAAGAATAAAATAAATGTATTTAACTTGTCACAATCATAATCACACACACACACACACACACACACACACACACACACACACACACCTTTGAGTAAAGTCCAGGCAATCAAATAATCAAATATGCAAATTATGGTTCTACTAACGAAAAGGACATATATCTTAACAATTATATTAATGGTAGCATGACTTAATCTCATGTATTATATATCAGTGACTTATTTTTTAATGAACAATATTTTCTAAATACCTAGTAACAGTATATCAGCTGCTGCCAAAAGCTTACATTTTGTAAACATTCATTTCTGTATTTACTATGTGGACTACTATATTTATTTGCCTAGATAAGCTATGTTACACTGTAATGAAAGTTCATCTCCAGATTACCGAGTCTGAAACATTAAAGTACAGACATTATTTCTAGTTTTCGTGTCTTGGGTATCAGCTGACTGTCTGGCTCCACAACCTGAAAGGTAACTGAGTAAGGAACCATCTCTGCCACCCCCTAACCCTCAGGGAAACACATATTCTCTTATTGATATCATTCCAACTCAATGAATAATCCATCTTCTCCCAAAGATAAGCCAGTGTTAACACTGGTTTCCACTCATTGTCAGAGGTGTCCTTCAGTTCCAGCCTTTGACTGGTTCAAATATCCATCAAACAGATAACCAATCTGCTCTAATCTCTCCCCACATCCTAGAGTTGGGAAAGAACTGGACGACTTCCACAGTCTTCCATGGAGAAGGGAAGAGTTGTGGGCACATTAATGCTCCCATTAACAGTGACTTTGATCTTCTGTAGACTGTACTCACTGTACCTTGCCATGCCCTCATTCAACTCCCAGGGCCTCAGTCACTCTTGTCTCCCACTACCGGGTGGGAGATTTCCTTCCTGTTAATGTTCTCTCTGCCATTTTTTAAAGTGGGTTTTCAAGCATCTGCTCTCTTAAGGGCTGTATGGCTCTCCATCTGTCAGCTTGTCCCTTGCCTGTGGAATTTTGGAACCCTAAAGACTGCCATGTTTTACCATGTTTTAAATAATCACACACACTTTCCTGTCAAATTTGTGCATTTTGTAAAAGTAAATCAGGATTTAAACCTTTTCCTATATTTTCTCTCAGCCTTATTAGTTTCTTTTTTCTTTTTTCTTTTTTATCTGCGGCATTCCTTTACTTCTCTACCCTATATCTTTTTTCCCTAACTGGATGGTTTGTGTCTTCAAACAACCAGAGCAGTAGTTTTGAGGCATGCACTAAATCTGAGCTTTGTCCTGATTATATTTATCAGCTGTTGGAAAGTGCCTTCTTAACTCTTTTCTCTTGAGGCTTGGTGGCTGGAATCAATAATCTTTTTCACTAATATAAGGCCTTGAATTTCTGTACTTTATTCATTTTTACTTGTGGTCCATACAATTCTTTCCAAATCTCACATTGGTCTCATAATAACTTGCTAAATGCAGCCAATGGCCTCATCTCAAGCCACCGAGTATCACGTGCATTTTTTTGCTGTGGTCTGACATATCTTCCTAGATCATGCATACACTTTTATCACTCTCTGATGTCTAAATATTAAATTTACACCACCTATTTTAGAGGTTTTAGGAAGTTTTTCGACAAGCCCCCAGGAGTACCACCTTCTTTACTGGTGTGCCTAGGCACTTGAAACCAGGGTAGAAAAGAAATCTTCAGATCTCAGAGGGTTTTTGTATAAAGATTGATTTTCATGGGTTTATATAATATTCTGCTGCTGGTTAGTGACTTTCTTGGTTAGCAGACCTCCATGAACTTACCTCACAGTTCTGGTCTGATGAGGCTCATCGTTTACAGCAGCAGAAAGCTCTGAAGGCTGACACCAGATGTGGGGAATGTGAAGGGCTACATGAGTTTAGAGCTCTCTCTGTCAGAATATGTGCTGAATATACCACCTCCTAGAGGCAGAGCCATCTGATATGTTATGAACCTAAATAGTTCAAAGCTAGTCATTACAATGAAATTTTGTTCTCTCATAATTCAAACTCTTATTAAAAACAGATTTCCATATTTTGGTTCTGAAGGAAATGCTTGTCATTTTTAGTCTTTTAAATTATTTAGGCTTTTGGGACCAGGAGTTGGTTGGCTCACCCCCACTTTTTTCCCCAGGGCACTCTTGAGCAGGGAGAAGTGAGAAATATTTAAATAGAAAAATATATATAGAGAGACAGATAGCCTCGGGAGGGTCTGGGTCAAAACCCACCAGCTCCTTTTGTCTCTTCTAAAGGGCTATTTATAGAAATGCTAAGGGGTGGAGCAAAAGATCTCCTCCTAGCATAGCCAAGTGCAGACCCTTCCAAACTTATGTGGTCAATCTATCCCCTTATGCAGCCCTTCTATGTAAAGCAAGCACAGATCTCACTAGGAAACCTCTATGAACCCCAACAGCTCAGCTGTTAAGAACACTGGCTGCTCTTGCAGAGGACCCAGGTTCAAGTCCCAGCACTCACGCAGCAGCTCACAACTCCAGTTCCAGGGGATATAAAGCACTTATCTGACCTTTACAGGGACCAGGCATACACATAGTGCACACACACACACACACACACACACACACACACACACACACACACACATCATGCAGGCAAAACACTCATACACATAAAATAAATACATATAAAAATGTTAGACATTTTAATCAGTATCAAAATGTGGAAATCTGTTTTCTAATAAGTGTTTTCAGATGGTATTAAAGTAAAATAATTGTCACCTTGCTACAAGTAAAATCATTCCAGAAAGAACACACACCCTAGTGCTCCAGCTATATGTACCAGAACACATATGTCTGTGCTGTATGTCATGGGAGAACGTGCCACAGAAAAGTGAAAGATGTTGAGTTCAGTCAGCGACTTTGAGCTTGGTGACCAGGCTTTGACTTTTCCACGTGATCTGTGTTCTCTGTGCTCATGTCTAGCCTCAGGCCTCCTGATTCACATCACACAGATTTTGAGAATGGAGTCATTATCCACAGAGGTAGAGCCATGAGAAAAAAAGCAGTGGGTAAATCAAGACGTGCTTTGAGTTTTGTGAGCGAGTGAGCAGACAGCAGCAGGTTAGAGGCTGTTCAGATTTTGTCTCAGTGAGCAGTTGTGTGGAGAATAAAGGGTTTGGATTATGAGAAAAGAAAATTTCAATGCAGTTTACTAGCTTTTGACTCTTTAGGCTCATAATAACATTTCTCCCTTCCTCCTGAATGTCATAAACATAAATATTAGTTATTCTATAAATATAGCATGCTATACATAACTGTTTTCTTCTTTTTTTGGTTTTTCAAGGCAGGGTTTCTCTGTGTAGCCCTGCCTGTCCTGGAACTCACTCTGTGACTAGGCTGGCCTTGAACTCACAGAAATCTGCTTGCCTTTGTCTCCCAGGTGCTGGAATTAAAGGTGTGTGCCACCACCCCACCACTGTTTAAGTAAGAGAGTCTAAAGATTTTGTTAGGACTGAGAAGACTCAATGGATAAAGACACTTGCTGCCAAGTGCCATGGCCGTAGTCCCATCTCCAGAACCCGTAAAGCTTAATGGAAGAAAGTCTACAAGTCCTTCTCTGACCTCTGCATGTCTACCATGGAATGTGCACACACACATCCAACCTTTCCCACACACATACATACACAAAGGAGATCATTATAATTTTTTTTTAATGCTTAAGGGACGAGAGAATGGCTCAGCGTTAAAAGCACATACTGTCTTGCAGAGGACCAGGGTTCAATTCCTCAGCACTCACCACAAGTGGCTTACAATTGCCTCTAACTCCAGTTTCAGGAACTCTGGCCTCTGAGGACCCCTGTACCCACATGCACATACTCAACCCTCCATATCCACATTTACATAAATAAAAAGTGATTAAGTATCCAGCATGGTGGCATACACCTTTAATACCAGCACTCAGGAAGCAGAGGCAGGCTGATCTCTGTGAGTTAGAGGCCACCCTACTTCATATAGAAAACTGAAGGCTAGGCAGGGCTATATAGTCAGACTCTCTCAAAAAAAAACATAAAAAATAAAATAAATCTTTAAAAATGCTTTAAAATATTTTTCTTTTAATTTGTTAAAAATTAATCTATTTTTGTTTTTATTTTTTTATTTTTTTATTTTAAGCTTATCTATTTATTTTATACCCTGACCACAGTTTTTCCTCCCACTCCCTCCCCTGCACTTTCCCTCTCCCCATGACCCCCAATCCACTCTGTCCCTGTTTCTGTTCAAAAAAGGGCAGGCCTCCCATGGATATCAACAAAACATGGCATATCAAATTGCAGTAAGACTAAGCACCTCCTCTTGTATTAAGGCTGGGCAATGTGACCCAGTATGAGGACTAGGTTTTTAAAAGCCAGAAAAAGAGTTAGAGACAGCCCCTACTCCCACTGTTAAGAGTCCCAAAAGAAGAACAAGCTACACACTGTCACATATATGTAGTGTGCCTAGGTCAGTCCCATGCAGGCTCCCTGGTTGTTGGTTCAGACTCTGAGCTCCTGTGAGCCCAGGTTAGTTGATTATGTGGGTTTTCTTGTGATGTTCTGGACCCTTCTGGCTCCTCTCTTCAGCAGGTTTCCCTGAGCACTGCTTAATGTTTTACTGTGAGTCTCTGTGTAATGGGTGGCTGTTTGAGCCATGCCCTGAAGCACCGCCCCTAGTAAGGCAACTGTAGCTGTTACACCTGCCTATGACTTTGAGGTACCTGCCCCTGGAATGTGGCCACCGGGGAATCTTAAGACCTGGCATGCAAGTATGTGGTTCTCTCTTGGCTACCTCATGTTTTGGATGCTGAGATCTTGGATCATGTATTCAGCGTGGGACATAGCTCAGCTTTCCTGGACCCTATGATAAATCTCCCATGGTTGTTAGTTAACCCCCAGATAAATTCCTTTAATCATTAAGCTGATTCTGTGTGTGCCAGCGATTTAATCACATTATCTCTGTATCTGTTTCCGTCAGTTATTGGGTGAACTCTGATGACAATTGGGCTAGGCACCAATCTATGAGTATAGAGAATATAGTTAGGCATCATTTCATTGACATTTTTTTCCGCCATTTCTTTGGTTATATCCTTGTTCTCTGTGCCATGCAGCCTCTGGGTTCTGACATTCCAGGCAGTGTCGGGGTGGGCTCACTCTTGGACAATGGGTCTCAGGCTGAACCGGTCATTGGTTGATCACTCCCTCAATCTCTGCACCACTCTTACCTCAGCACATCCCATAGGCAGGACAGACTGTAGGTCAAAAATTATGTAGATGGGTTGGTGTCCCAGTCCCTCCACTGGAAGTCTTTCCTGGTCACAGGCGATAGCCAGTTCAGGCTACATGTCCACTCTTGTTATAAGTCTTAGCTGGGGTCGTCGTTGTAGATACCTGGGAGTTTTCCTTGCACCAGGTTTCTACATGACCCTGAAATGACCTCCTTTCCAGTCAGCTCTTTCAGTACTCTCCCTGTCCATATTCCCACAATCCAATCCCTCATGTTCCCATCCCCAACTGCCTCCAGTTCACCCATGAATTCTCCTTTAATTTCCCCTCCTTAGGGAGATCAGAGCATACCCCTTGAGCCCTCCTTGTTACCTAGCCTCTCTGGGTCTGTGGATTGTAGCATAGTCATCCCTTACTTTACAGCTAATATCCACTTACAAGTGAGGACACACTGTGTTTGTCCTTCTGGGTCCAGGCCATCTCACCCAGGATGACCTTTTCTAGCTCCATCTATTTGCCTGCAAATTTCATGATGTCATTATTTTTAACAGCTGAATAATACTTCCTTGTGTAAATGCACCACACCCTATTCATTCATTCTTTGGTTGAGGGACATCTGGGTTGTTTCCTGGTTTTGGCTATTACAAATAAAGCTGCTAAGAACAGTTGAGCAAGTATCCTTGTGGTATGATTGAGCATTCTTTAGATATAAGCCCAAGAGTGGTATAGCTGGGTTTTGAGGTAGATAGATTCTTGACTTTTTGAGAAACTACCATATTGATTTCCAAAGTGCCTGTATAAGAATGCACTCTCATCACCAATGGAGTAGTGCTCCACTTGGCCCCTCAGCATGAGCTGTCACTTGTGTCCTTGATCTTAGTCATTTTGACAGGTGTAAGATGAAACCAGAGAGTAACCCCATCCTCATTTCCCTGATGGCCAAGGATCTGAACACCTCTTCCAGTGTTTCTCAGTCATTTGAGATTACTCCTCTGAGAATTCTGTCTAGATCTATAATCCATTTCTCAATTGGACTACCTGGTTTTCTGATGTCTAGTTCCCGGAGCACTTCACATATCCTGGAAATCAGCTATCTGCCAGATGTGGGGTTGGTGAAGATACTCTCCCACTCTGTAGGCTGCCAGCCCATCTGCCTCCCCTCTTTCCTAGATCCCTTCCTTCTCCATTTCCTCTTCAGAAAAGAGCAGAGCTCCAAGAGGTGACAGCAAACAGATCAAAACAAGTACAATAAGACAAGGCAAAAGCCCCCATATCAAGGCAACCCAATAGGAAGAAAAGAGTCTCAGGAGCAGGCAAAAGAGTCAGAGATACACCTGCTCCCACTGTTAAGAGTCCCACAAAAACACCAAGCTAACAGCCATAACATATTCACAGAGAACCTAATGCAGACCCATGCAGGACCTGTGCTTGCTGCTTCAGTCTCTATGAGCCCATATAAGTCCTGCTTAGTTGATTCAGTAAGCCATGTTCTCCTGGTGACCTCCATCCCCTCTGACTCCTGTAATCTTACCCTCCTTTGGAGGGGGGGGGGGTCCTGATCTCCAAGGGGAGGGGACAAACAGAGACTTCCAATATAGACTCTTTCTCTCTCTCTGCATAATGTCTGGCTGTGGGTCTCTGTATCCACTCCCATCTGGACTGAACAAAAAAAATCATCCTGAGTGAAGTAACCCAGACCCAGAAAGACAAATATGGTATGTATTCATTTATAAGTAGATATTAGCTATTAAGTAAATGATAATCAAGCTACAATCCACAGACTCAACAGGTTAGATTAAGAGGAGGGCTGGGGGGTACACTCATTGAGCTACCTGGGAAGGGAGATGGGAGTGGAAGGGGATAGGAGTGGGAGGGATCAGGTTGTAGGGAGACATGGAGGAAGAGAGTGCTGGGAGAGACAGCTGGAATTGGGGGACATTGGAAGGGTGGTGTGGAAATTTAGTACACTGGAAACTCCAGGAACCTATGAGTGTGACTCTAATGAGGGCTCCTAGTAATGGAGGACATGGGGTCTGAACTGGCCATCTTTTGTAACCAGTGGTGGGACTAGGTTGCATTTGGTTGAATTATTGGCCAAGGGAGATCCCATGGAGATCCCTAAACAACTCAGGCAGGTGCTAAGACAGAAAGTCCCTCTCTGAAAGCTGACAGCATGGCCTCATTGCCTAGGACAACATCCACACTGCTTATTAAATGTAGAGAGGTTGAGCTGATACCTGCATAGAGACTTTACCCCTATATTCTAGTTTCGTTGTTGTGAGAAGGTACTCTGCAGGCTATGGAAAGAGAAACCTGGACATCAACTGAGCCACAAAGCCATCAACATACAATCTATCCTGCTTGCAAGATGTTCAGGGGCAATGGTGGGGCAGAGTTTGTGGGAGTAGCCAAGCAAACTTTGGTTTAACTTGAGGCTCATGATGCCATGAGACTATGAGAGGGAGCTCATGCCTAACACTGCTTGCATGACCAGGAACCAGAGACTGGATAGCCCAGAGACTTAGGGTACAACCAAACATGACTGGGAAAAAAATCAGTGAAAGAACTCCTAATGATATTCTGCTATACTCAAAAAATTAAATTTGTTGTATTTTATGTGTGTGCGTATTTTACCACATTTGTGCCTGGTCCCCATGGAGGTCAGAAGGAGTAGAATCCCCTGGAACTGGAGTTATGGACAGTTGTAAATCACCATGAAAGTGCTGGGACCCAAACCTATGTCCTCTGCAAAAACAACAAGTGCACGTACCCTCAGATCCATCTCTCCAGCCCCCTACCTATTTCCCTTTGGAGAAAATGATAAAAAAAGAAAACAGGTGGTTTTAGCTGTCTTTTTCAAAATTCTTCCATATATGCTTAAGCAGCAACTCAAATAAACTGACTAGATGGTCATGGATTGCCACCTTTGGCCGAGAAGAATGAGTAAGCACACACATGCTGTTCAGGTTGGTACTTAATTGTTGAATTTTGAACTTAATATAGAGGATCTGCAGTGTTGGTTTGTTAATCCATAAAATGCTCTTCATTTCCAAGAGTCAGATATGCCCACATATCTGTATCTCACATTCCAGAAACCAGTGCCACCAAAGCTGAATTGCTGATGCCCATGAAGAAGTCCTTGGCTTCCCTCATTCCTTCATTCATTCACTCTCCAAATCATAATCACTCCATTATAATATCAATGCTGACTTGCTTGGCTAAACAAAAGCCTGCACAAATATAAAGTTTTAAGGATTTCATTAATTCAGAAACTTCATTGTTTTAATTTGTTATTTCCTCCATTTAGTTAAAACTCAAAGGTAACTGTTTTTTGTTTGTTTTTCGGTAATATTACAAAGAAAGATTTTCATGTGCATGTCTCTTCTAATACAATAACACATAGCATCACATGCTCATGTAGTAAAATGATTGGTTACTGTGCATGTGAATGTCATGGGGTTTCTTATAGAACCTGTGTGCAGCACAGGCTTCCTGCCCTGTTTCCATCACATCAGTTTCAAATGAAATGTTTCTTAACCAAACCCATAGTTGTTCTTTCATATATATTTGAGACAGGGTTTCTCTGCTTAACCTCCCTGGCTGTCCTGGAACTTGTTCGGTGGACCAGGCTGGCCTTGAACTCATAGAACTCTGTCTGTCTCTGCCTCCCAAATGCTGAGATTAAAGACCTGTGCCACTACTGCTGGGCTCCTGCATTTCTTGAAATTTAAAACATTCTCAAAGTATGGATTCCAAATCCCTGTGAAATGAACTACAGTATATGTGGTTCTCTGCCTCTTCATATTTTTCAGAGAAGGCTCTTCCATGTCCTATGCCTCCATAAACAGCCTCCACAAATATTTGTCATGCTTAGTATTCAAATCTGTTAGTGTTGCTCAATTTTCTCCCTCAGAAAGATGTGAAAAACATCCACCCTGCTTTGTAAGGTCTGAACAAGCCAAAGTCTGATTCCATTGAAGTTCACCCTTCAGAACCAATGAGATTATGATGTTCATTTATGGAGCATGGGTGAGGGGTTCCTTATAAGAGTACAAGTGACCCCAAAGCAGCTGTATTGGAAAGTCTTGACCCAGTGTGGAAGATGGCTTCCCTATACCAGCAAAGAGCCCCATTCATCTAGTCTTCCCTAGCCTATACATATTATTCTTTCCCCAAGGCCAGGAAGCCATATACAATTAGGGCAGAATTGAATACAAGTGGCTGAGAGGAGCAGTTTGGATGTCATGTGAGGGACCAATGACCCTCCTGTCCGTTCCTACTAGGAGCTGATGTTAAACTCACAGGCTCAATGATAATGGACTCTTGCAAGTAGGCAGTGATCATAAAGATGACAGCAGTTTGGAGCAGAGGAGAGTGCCTTACAATGAGTAGGGATTTTGCTACACACTGTGAGCAACACTTCATAAAATGGTGGGGAGCACAAAGAGGAAGACTGGTAGAAAGTCAAGGTAAAAGGCAGTTATACAATAGACCCTAGATCATTTTATAAAGTGTCACTGCAGTTATTTTGCAGCCTATTAGGTAACATCGCATTCTCTATTTCAGCTGAATGTTGTCCATGGAGAATAGGTCTGCAATGTTCAAGAACCATAAGTTGAAACTTTTAGAAAGACCTTTATTATAAATATATCATTGCCCTTTAATATGGGAAAGTTTCCAGAGAATGTGCCTTGTTTATCTTGTGACTTCAGAAATAACTTCTCCACATACAATGACTCAACAGACTTGAGAAGCTTTGAAGGTGGTCTACAAAAGATGAGCTGCCATAAATATTTTATCAGAAGACTGAAGTCTCAAAGGAAAAGAATGAAGGTAATCTTTCCAGGCTACTTTAGGAACTCAACATCAAGAAGTGTTCATAGTTTAGGAAGTATTGATCCACAAAAGAGCAGAGGTACAAAGGCAGTGTCATAAGGGCATTTGACTTGGACAATTCAGACTGAAGTCTTGCTCTTGAATTAGCTGTTAGACCTTAGGAAAGTCAGGTTTATACAACATCTCTGTATACCACATTTGCTTTTCCAGGGTGACTGCATCATCTTTATGGTCTTCGTCAGCATTGTTGTTCTAAAAGGTACTAGATTTTATATCATTTTATTATGCTCAATTTTGAACTGATATACCACTTGAGTCACATTGGTCCCTTGGTGACTAGCTCACAGGACAACTTTCAGTACATTTGACGCTGCTACATAGGGAAGAAGTCACCATTTACTGAGGTGTTACAAAGTGCCAGCCATTCTATAATCAGCAAATGGAAAAAAATAACGTCCCAGAATCACTTCTTCCAGTTCACTTAGAAACAACATTGAGACAGAAAAAAACAGAACCTTCAAAAGTTGAATCACTTTAAATTAAAGTGGCTACCAGAGTAGAAAAGAATTAGAAGCAGAAGCCATTCAAAGAAAGTAAATGCTGAGCTACATTTGGGAGAAGCCGAGTAATACAATAAGGAAAGGGAAAAGAGGGGCTGAGTTAAGGATCTAAGCAAAGATACAGCTTCAATGAATCATTTAGAGGGTTGTTATTGAAGAAGTTGGCACTGTGGAATCCCCAGCTATGTTTCTTTCTTCAGTCTTCACTATCTTAGCAGTCCATCATATTCAGAAAATATGAATGTGTCCAAGCAGTCTATAAAGAGAAGAGAGGTGCATGGTGGATGCCATGAAACATACAAGGCATCAGCAGTAAAATGCCTGCCTTTAGGACCACTCTGATTTAGAAGGAAATGCAAGCTATGCAATATTTAAAGGTAATGAATACTACTTAACAAACTTTTAGAGTATTTATCTTAAATTCTGTTTAATTAAAATGTATGTGTATGGGTGTTTTGCCTGCTTGCATGCATGTGCATCATTTGCATGGCTGGTGCCTGAGGAGACCAGAAGAGGCTGCTGGATCTCCTGGGAATGGAGTTACAGAGAGTTTGGGGCCACCACGTGGGTGTTGGGAATTGGACCTAGGTTCTCTGCAAGAGGAGAAATTTCTCCTGACAGCCGATTCATCTCTGCAGGCCCCAAGAATACTACTATTCGTGAGAACAGGCTGAGATTGAAAAAGAAGACATGTATAGTTGCTGCATGAAAAACTACCCAACAGAGAAATTGGATAGTACTACTACAATTCAGCAAGGAGGATTACCAAGCTAGTGGCCTGAACTGAAGGAAAGGAATCATATATCTGATCACCAACACTCAGATTCTATAGTCCCTGTCTCTCCAGCATGGTTGTTCAGCCTCTCTCCCCTATACCCATGTTTTTAGTTATCTCAGTGATGATGCTATTACCATCCACAGCAGCTCTGGAGATCTGTTCTCATCTTCTGCTAAAACATTGGGCCTAAACACATACAAAGGAGCAGCAGGAAACTATGGAAAGACTTTCTTGTGTGAAAGTCTAAAAACAGAAACCTAGAGTCTAGAGAAGAGAAAGAGGGTGTAAGCATCACTGCCTTCATCTGTACTGTGCTAAAGAAAACACTGAACTGTCTTTCTCTCCAGGGATCAGAAAGAAATGGGTTTTCAGGGGTAACAAAAATGTTTTCTAGGGTCCAGGTTTCCTTCATGTGCACGAAAATGCATGTGTGCCACATGTATAAGTGTGTTAGGGTAGGTGCACCTGTGCATATGGGGAGGCCCACGGAAGATATCAGGCCTCTTGCGCTATCAATCTATGCCTTATTCTGTGAAACACTGTCCTGTTTTTGGTTTGTTTCCATGCTTATGAGTTTGTGGTGTACATCCATGTGGGTATTCATATACCCATGTGTGTAGACTCATATACGTGCAGCTGTGTGCATGTGTGTAGAGGCCTGAGGTTGATGAGGGAGTACTCTATCAATCATTCTTCTGTTTTATTCTTTGAGGCAGGATCTTTCAATAGACCCAAAGCTAGCCTATAAGGATAGTTTTATTAGCAGCTTGCTCCAGGAATCCTGTCTTCCTCATCTTCCTAGACTAGACTTACATGTGGGCTGCCATGCCCACCTGGCAGTTAGCTAGGTTCTGGGGATCCAAACTCTGGTCTTCTTGCTTTCCTGAAAGAGCTTTGACTGCTGTACCATCTCTCCAGCTCCAAAGATGGTTGTTCACCAAACCTGGTACTATGCTGGAGGCTAGCAAGCCCCAGTGATTGTCCTGCCGGCACACTCCCACAGTGCTTTGGTTATACCCTGTGACCATTGTACCCATGCGGCTGTATCTATTTGACATTTCTTGGTTTTCACATGGGTGCTACTAAGTTGAATACAGGTCCTTCTGTCTGCACAGAAAGTGCAATTACCTGCTGATCCCTCTTCCCAGAGCAGGTTCAATTCCTCCAAGACACATTTTAAATCTTATTTTAAAAGTTTATTCTGAACACAGATCATACATATTTAAACCAAAGGAAATGGAGATCTGAAGGCAGAGAGAGTAAGTATTCATTCAAGGAATTAGACTTAATTTAAAATGGTCTTAGAACAAGTTTATAGTGTACAATATTTTACTTCTTCATTAAAACAAAGTGACAGTTTGGCCTTAGAATTTAGTGTCAGAAAAGATTGTCATCTTCCCATCACTCAAATGCTCATTGCTTTTACAAGGTGGTGTCTCAAAGTCTACTTAAGTCAGAGATTGATTAACTGCTTATAGGACTAGGGCATGTCCAACCTTTACATAAACCTCAATTTTTGTCATTCTAATGCATTTTGAATCTGATTATTAAAACTATAAATCCAGAAATGTACAACATCATCAGAAATAATTTGGGAAACATACCAGACTTCATTCTAATAATTGTATCACTCATATTATTTTATATTTGTAAGTTTTAATCCATGTGTAAATAGCTTAAAATGGAAAGATTACTTTATGAATGTGATGTGGAACAGAGCCTTCACTCGTCATTCACTTATCACAACATCCATACATCCAGTAACATGCAGTTCATTTAGGTTAATAGGCATCCCACTGGTGAGTAGGGCTTCTCTATTAAAATATTTATATCTTAAGAAAATGAATGCCTGGTCAGACTGGGATGGGACCTTGGGTTCATAGTGAACACTTATAGGTTTATGAAAAATAGTGAAACATACAGTTTTGAAATCTGAAGAATCTAATTTGGACCTGGAGAGATGCTTCAGTTGTAAAGTGTTTATCATACAAGTGTGAGGATCTGCATTTGGATACACAGAACCCACATAGAAAAGCCTGCATGGCAGTGCATGCCTGTAATCTCAACGCTATGGGTAGGATCACAGAGACAGGAGAACTTCTGGGGCTCTCTGACTAGCCAGCTTATCCAAATGAGGAAGCTCCAGGTTCAGTGAGAGGTGGCGTCAAAAGACAAGGTGGAGAGCAACTGAAGAGCATACTTGTAGTGCACACGTAATAAGACAAATATGCACAGAGAAAGAAGGGAGAGAGAGAATGTAGTTAATAGCAAACATTTCCTATTAAATAATTTGAAGAAAGGAATCTGTGTGGGGGTCTCTGCAGACACCAGGGTTGGCATATTAATGCTTGGTGTGAGGCAAGAAGAAAGTCCTGTCAACATGACTCAGTATCTGGTGCTGATTCATACTTCTAGAGTCTGACATTGGGCAGTTTGTTTTAGACATATTTAAGTACAGTATGATTTTGGAAAAAAGTTTCCTGGTGACAACTCAATCCCACGTGCAAAATAAAACTTAAGGCATGACTACATCAAAACCCTTGGCAAGGTACATATGACCTCTTCCATAAAGGAGAATTCTATAAATTGACTAAGAAACACTGCTCAAGATAAAGGTCTAAGAAGAATGACTGAGATAAGCATAAGAGTCTTGGGTAATCAGGTGTGGCCTGGCCCTATAGGTCTTAAGTCTATTAACTACATCAATTCTGAGCCTTCTGGGTAGAAAGCAGGTTACACATCTCTTTCACTGAGGAGACAACCCTCTTTTTTTTTTTTTTAACATTCCTGGTTTCCCCAGTGCTTATCTGTGAACACAAGGACCTCATGCCCTCCACAAATCTGAATCACAACTTCCTTTTACTTTCCCCATTCAAATATAGAGGAAAGCACTCAAAATATCCCTCTAGTTCCAATTTCAGTGGAAACTAACTGAGAGCCTTTACCTTCCCTCAACACATCCACATTTAGGACATCTGCCAACAAGGGAATCAAGAGACTGGAGAGCAAAGTGAACAGTAATGAATGGGGGATGATGTCAGTGTTGACACTTGCTCCACTCAGAGACCTGCCATAGGCTAATTCTATTCATTTGTTCACTCATTTCATCAAACATTGCTTAGTGATTCCTATGTGCTACTTAGCTTTCAATGAAGGCTTCATGAAATAAGGCCATAAGCTTACAAGCTCAGTGGGTTGGGAATTTAGCTCAGTGGTAGAACGCTTGCCTAGCAAGTGCAAGGCCCTGGGTTTAGGCCTCAGCTCTGAAGCAGGAGGGCGGGGAGATAAAAAAAAAAGACTCCCCTGAAAAAAACCGCCAAGGTAACTAGCTTACAAGCTCAAGGTTTTATTTAAAAAAAAATAAGGGAGGGATCCTAACCACCAGACCCTCACAGGACTCTGGAGAAACCCCCAACCCCTCTCCATGCAGCCAAAGGCACCCATCAGGAGCCTGCCCTGTGCCATAGGCACTATAATGATCTCTTTCTGATGAGAAAGCATGGCCCAGCCCAGGGTGATGTGAGTAGGACAAGGGGTCTACACACAGACCTGGGCACCCTATTCCAGGCTCCAAGAAGACAACACAGGCCTGCCTGGTTCCTTACAACACCAGCCAGATGGACACTGTTTGTGGACTAGTCTTTTACACTGTGTGAATATATGTCACTGCAATTGATTTAATAAAGAAACTGACAGGCCAATAGCTGGACAGGGCAAAGTTAGTGGGGAGAACCAGACTAAAGACATTGGGACGAAGAAGGGTGGAACTAAAGTAGTCACTAGCCAGACACAGAAAGGAAACAGGATGTGCAAGGTGAAAAAGAGGTAGCGCCACATGGCAGAATGTCGATTAATATAAATGGGTTGATTTAGGTTGTAAGAGTTAGTTAGTTATAAGCTTGAGCTATCAGCCAAACAATTATAATTAATATTAAGTCTCCGTGTCAGTTATTTGGGAACTGGGGGGTACAAAAGAGAACTCTGACTACAACTATTAGTGTGAGCAAAGGTACAGTATGGTGGTTTAAAGGGGAGAGAGAGAGAGAGAGAGAGAGAGAGAGAGAGAGAGAGAGAGAGAGATTGAGATCCTGCAGACAGAGAGGAAGGGAGTAGGCTGAGATGGTGAGGGAGCTGATCCCTTGACCAGGGGCAGCACACAGGAAAGCTTGCCCTGCACTCTGTCTGGGCAGCACAGCAGAGATGACCCTGTTGATGAGGGCACAGGTGAGCCAACCCTGAGAATGAGGTGAGTCCTAGCCCTCACCCCTCATCTCCACATAGCAGCACAGGCAGGGGAGAGATGCTCCCCACTGCCACCCCTCCCCTGCCAACCCATCAATGCCTAAGGCAAGTGGGAGAGTTGACCATGAGGTAACAAGAGTGGGAGAGCTGACCCTGCTTCCCACAACCTGCAACACTCGGGAGAGCAGACCAAGGCAGCACAATAGAGCCAAGCCTGTTAGCAGAGGTGTGGGTGAGCCAGCCCCAACATTGTGAACATGGGAGAGCTCTCCCTGCTTTTTTTCAGTCTTGGAGTGGCATAGGTGGGGGAAGGATGCCCCCCTCTTGCCCATCAATGCTTGAGGCAGGTGAGAGAGCTGACTTTGTATTCATAAGAGTGGGAGAACTATCCCTGACCACCACCAGCTGCAACATTCAACATTTGGGAGTGCAGGTCCTGCACCTTGCCAGGGCAGCACAATAGAGCCAACCCTATTAGTGCAGGTGTGGGTGAGCCAGCTCCGAAGCTGTAAGCATGGGAGAGCAGTCCCCATTTCACATCTGGCAGACCAACCCAATAGCTACCCAGACCCAGACCCAAGGTTATGACATGGCCTGCCCCATCATCCACCCCATCTATAATCTGCTGGAGCATATGAAGGGACCTGACCTAAAGACCCAAAGCTGCAGGATGTCCACAATGCAGGGCAGCAACAGGATATCCAGGAGAAGCCCTAGTGAGGGCCCATCATCAGTAGTATAGTAGAAACCAAAGGCCTCAAAACCGGACCAATGACTTTGCAATGGACACTTGCAAGTAAAGACATATGGAAAAAAGGGTTTACAGCATGACTCACTGTGTCACACTGCAGTTTCCACAAGATTTTTAAGTTTTTCCCTTATTTTTTTTTCTTTTCCTTTTTTCTCTTAAATTTTGTTTCATTTGGGGGGTGTGCAGGGGTGGAGAGTGGATATGAAGGGACAAGAAAATGAATGGGATCAAGATATGTGATATAAAAGACATAGAATAAAAAATAAATTAATAAGTTGGTGTTGTTGGGATAATAATTATGATAACTAATATTTATTTTCTCCATAAAATAATTTTACCCGTTCAGTGCACTAAGGACTCTGTAAACTGCCTGGAATACATTGGGGAACAAACAATGTAAACTGAGATAATTACTTTGTTTGCTTAAAGGTGCACAAGTGAACAGAGCTCAGATGCTATACAACTGAGGGGTGGCCAATGAGCAAAGTAAGCACCAGGAGATGAGGTCACTCTGATCAAACACAGTCACAGAAGAATGACGTATGTGAGGGACTTTTCTAGCAAGTTCCCTGAGCATAAGATTTTGGGGCAGTGAGAAATGAACTGTGGGAGATAGATGAAACCAGAGGCACCATGAGGAGTTGCAGAATCCATGTGGGCAGTGGCTCTGAGCCATTAAATCACTTGGAAGACATTCCATGGAGTCCCTCAGGATGTGGTAGAGAACCTTGAACCAGAGTTGTAAGCAGATGGAGAAAATCGAGGGTATTGCAAATAAATTCAGTAATGAAACAGAAGCTCAAAGAAAAAGTGCAGCTGGGTGCAGTGGCACACACCTACAATCCCTGCATTGAAGGTGGACGCAGGAATCAGAAGTTCAAGCTCTTTCTTAGCTATATTAGAAGCTCAAGGCTAGCCTAAGCTGCATGAGACCCTATCTCAAAAGATCAGGACCGAAACAAAAACAAAAACAAAAACAAAAACAAAAACAAAAAAACAAATAAGGATTTGATACATATTTAGAATCTAGATACAGACTGAAAGTCTTCTTGGGGTCTAACAAAGGTGACAGATATGAGAGGCAGAGTGACTTCAGACCCACAGCTGGATTCTGGAAGCATGGGAGTCTAGTAAGTGCACTCCTGGTGGAGACACTTATGATAACTGACACGGGGCATTCAGCAGCCCTGTCTGCAGCATCTGTGAACAGGAGAATAGTACCCGAAGGGAGGGGATTAAAAAAATGTGTCCAGGAAAGGCTTTTCTGTCCCAAACCAGAAAGTCTGATGTCTTATAAATCTGTGGAGCCAAAAAATTTAAGAAGCAATTAACTGACAGCATTGAGGATATCACAACCAAAACAATTCAGAAATATTTGAACTGAAATATCTTCATTTACTTAGAAAATTAAATTATGGGCTGGAGAGATGGCTTAGAAGTTAAGAGCCCTGGTTGCTCTTCCAGAGGTCTTGAGTTCAATTTCCAGCAACCACATGGGTGGCTCACAACCATCTATTGTGAGATCTGGTGCCCTCTTCTGGCATGCAGACAGAATGCTGTATACATAACAAATAGATAGGTCTTTTTTTTTTTTTAAAGAAAATTAAGTTATTACTTATTTAAAAGGACACATCTTGATAGGATGGTTGAAGAAACAGATCATAGAAGTCTAATATGGAAACGGCAGTAAGTAAATACTATAAGATGTACAGTCTCTCTTTTGAGGAAATTTTCATGTGAAGAAAGGATGAAAATTTGCATCAATCAAGGAAAGGCATTCCTCATGATCATAAGTGTGGGGTGTTATTAGTCTGAGGGAAAGAACCAGCAAAAATGAGGAGTGAAGCTGTAGGACACAAGGGCAAGGAAATTGGGATAGACTCTGAAAGCAACTCATGAAAGTGTGGCTGGCTCTGTGATACTTGCTGTATTCAGGTTTCACTCTATAACTTAGCCTGAGCTTGAACTCATGACCCTCCTGCCTCAGCCTCCCATGTGCTGGGATTACAGGCACGCACTAATACAGAAACAGAGCCATTAATATGTATCAGAAACAAATCTTTTATGGGATAAAAAGAAAAAAATAGTATGGGGAAGCTAGTAATGTGGAAAACAAAGACTGGAAAGGATGGGTGGAGTTATAAACTCTGAGAGATTAGGAAATTAAGGGTAATTACCATAGAATTCCCATGAGTGCGGATTTCTAGACAATTTAAAATTACACCTTTTTTAAATTGGCTTTATAAGTCAGGATCCAATTAATGGATTTCATTATGATATTTTCATACTTAATTATTACCATACTCCATTCATATTCCCCTCTTATACACACAAACCCTTCCCATGGCCCCAACTTCTATATGAGAGACCAGAGTACAGGGTTAAAAACTGAAGAGGTACAGGGGGCATACTATTGAGCTTCTTATGACAGGATGCCTTCACAAGGCCATTATGATGAGACTTAATGTGTAAGTGATGGGGCTTAATGACTTTAACTCCTTAAGTAGGCTTAGCATTGTGGAACAGGAGTAAGGCATGGAACGTGACTTGATCCTGTGACTGAGCCCTTATGAAAATTGTTCAAGAATAGAGGATGTTATTGGATAAGTTCCTGTACTTTCAACAATCCACTACCCAACAATTACCTCAGATTCATTAGCTAACTTCTTAAAATGTACAAATAAAGCAAAGTAATAGTCTTCCACATTGATTGAGTCCTTACAGTAATTTAGCAACTACTGTGTTTGCTTTTCACAGTTAGCTCACTGATGTCACAGAATTATGAGTAGTTGGTTCTTCTGGCAGCAGATGCCTGGGTCAGTGTTGATGTTCAGGCAGCTTGCTCCTTTTTCCATTTTTGTTCAGTCCTAGACCCCAGCCCATCAAGATGGTGACATTCGCATTCAGGATGAGTTTCCCCATACTTGGTTAATCTAGAACTGCACTAAAACACATACATACATACACACATACACACACACACACACACACACACACACACACACACACACACACACGACTCACTAGTGGCATTTCTTAAGCTAACCAAGTAGACTAACAAAATTAACTATCACAGTGGTACTATGGTTGCTTTCAAACAGACGAGGTTGGCTGCAACCCAAGTACATGCGTATTACCCCCTCTTCCCTTTCTTCCCTTCTCCCTTTCTCTGTCCTTCAGGGTTCTTCATCAATAAGCCCTTGAAATAAGTGACACATGTAATTGCTTGGTAGAATCAGAAGAGCAGACGTTCCAGACAGTTTTTCTGTTTAATGACAGCAATGGAGGCTTCTGTTGAAGCATGTGCAATGAGGGTGCCCTGGACACCAGATTGCACTAGTTAGTTGATTAAGTTTGAATGGGTCTTTATTTACTACGGCGACATAATCCTACCACCCTGACTATGCAAGAAGTACAGAGCAGGACACAACAGTGGATCATAGGCGGTAAGTGCCTCCTCATTTTTCCTTTGAAACACTCAGATGAGTACAAATGTGGCTTTTAGGAACTGGCTGCCCAGTGATGGAAGTCATGTCTCGGACAGTGACCTAAAACCCAAAGATTTTCCGTGACCATGTTAGACATCTGTAGCGGATCTTTAACTCTCTTTCTTGTTGCACATGAGTGGCCTAAAATTTATTTTCAATATGGAATGACACATAGTTGCTATACATTTTTCAGATTTTGAATTTGGTAGGAGAGCTGTTCACTGTCCATGTCATGGACCTTTATTCAAGTCAGTTATTGTTTATAACTTTTTGAAATAAGCCATTGGAAATTATAAGCTGATTGACTCCAAATTCCCATTTTTAAGTGCACAGCCACTCAACACAAGAGTCAGTAATATTTATTGTATTTGAATAACTTTGTATTAGGAGTATGTGGAGGTCAATCTTTATTTTCAACTTGGCTGGATTTGGCTTGCCTCTGAGGGTATTACCAGAGCATTAACTGAGAAGGGATGCCTGCCCCAACAAATGTAGATGGCATCATTGTAGATGTAACAGTCTTATTAAATAAGAAACACAGAGCCAAATGCAGAGTTAAAAGCCCAAGAGGTCAGAGCAGTAGCTAAGAGCTAAAAACCCTTTCTTACCCTTCGCTGCAGCTGCTGTCCTTCCCCTCAGCAAGAGACCTACTTCCTGTGTCTCTGTCTTTTTTATTGACTTTCTGTTCTGCTTTCTCATTGGTTGTAAACCCAACCACATGACCTCCTCGTCACTGCCTGTCTATACAGACCTCCAGGTCTTCTATGGTTGGTATTGAGATTAATGGCATGCATCTCCACGCTGACTGTATCCTTGAACACACAGAGATCTGTCATGTGATCAGGATTAAAGGTGTGTGCCACCACTGCCTGGCTTCTGCTATGGCTTGCTATTAGCTCTGACGCCCAGGCAACCTTATTTGTTAACATACAAATAAAATCACATTTCAGTACAAATAAAATATCACCACACATCATCACACGGGCTAGGGCCCCAGATAAAATATCATTGGAAAGGGAGTACTGTATAACTTTTCTTGGGGAAACATACAAGAGACCAAAGAAACCATTTTACCCAAGTCCACCTAAATGAACCAGTGAGAGGACCCACAAAGCTGTGTCATTGAGAAGAAGCCTACAGAGTCTTGACAATGAATAACAAAAGCTGTATTTCTGTAGGCATCTTGGTGGTCAAACCTCAGCTTGCAAGATACTGCAAAATACGATTTGTGTTTGAATTCAGTGACATTTTGTGGTACTGTTCTGCAAGTCAATCAGTGAGCTTTGCCTATGTCAGTTTTACCTAGAGTCTTCCACAGTTTAACATATCTAATGCTATAGGAATTTTGTGCCTTGTCTTACAATGTAGAGTCCAAAATATGATCCCTTTATAAATATGACCTCTTCAAAAGGGCTTTAGGTTGTGTTATGGGGCTATGCTATAGCATTGTTTAGGCCACAGAGAAAGTTCTGAATCCATTGTGGAGAAGGATTTGCAATAAAATGAGTTGGTATTCTTTTATTCCATCAGTGAGGAAATTTCCTTTAGGGAAAAGATAAGGTTTAGGACAGGTGACAAAGAAAACACCTGCCTCTCAGAATGCATTTCTGTCTTTGATTTGAAGATGACAAAATACAGTTAAGAGGATTCAGCGTGCGTCAACTCTCAAGGTGGTCACGTTCTAATGGTGTACTTTGGTCTCTGGTGCTACAACCACTTAGCAGGAATAGCAATGAGTCTTTGAGCAGAGCTTAGAGATCCTGGAACTCAAGACCAAAGTGATGAAAGACATCCAGTCAGAAAAAACGAAAGAAGAGGCTGTGTGGTCCACCAACCAAGCATAGGTTGGTGGGGGAGGGGGGCGCGGGGATCCAAGGTGAATTTAGGACATGGATGTTGTGCCTAGCACTATCCTTGACTTGTCCTGGGCATTGGAGAAAAGATTAAGATATTAACCGGTACATGGTTTAATATTGATATTAATAATTTGATTGCCAAGGAATCAAAACTGCCTTTTGGGTTTCCATTATTAAGCTTATGGCTTCTTTCTAGCAAGTAAGGCCAGATCAAAGAGGAAACAGTTTGTGGTTCTTTTCATGCTGAGCGTCAAGCCACTTCCCACGGGCAGAGGCAGCCCAGTTTTCTTGGGCGCTAGGCACCATTGAAGCAGAAGCAGGGACTCTCCCATCTCTCTCTCCTGGCTACGCCCAAGAGGGAGCCAGCGGAGCTCAGCTGCGCGCGCGTGTGTGTGTGTGTGTGTGTGTGTGTGTGTGTGTGTGTGTGTGTGTTTGTGTGTGTGTGGGGGGACGTAGGGGGTTTCCCTACAAGGAACAACTAGCTCCAGACAGAAGCATTTGCTAGGGTGGAGGGGGTGGAGGGAGTGAGGATGCACCGCTGGCCAGCAGCAGTAACCCGCAGGAAAAAGGACACACAGCCAGAGCCTCACGAGGTGGCCACCCACCGGGAATCCCGGGCCCGCCCGCCCCCGCGTGTGGCGGGCGGATCTGGAATCTCAACACAAAGGGAATCCTCGGTGGCAGGAAATGCATCACGAAGAAGAGGACTAGGGGCGGGAACAAGGAGCCGCCTCCTTTCACCCCGCCCTCACAGAACCCAGGGCCACAGCGAGGAAACCCCTAGAGTCCATCATCACCCCCAGAATCCCCCGGGATTCTAGCAAAGAGCCCTTGCCAGATGTTTTGGGGGCCGCTTGCACCTGCTGCCACGCCCGAATCCTGGAGGAGGGGACCCAGAGGTCCTTGCAGTGCCTCAGACACCTGTTCGCGTTTGCCTCCTTCCTTTCCGGGTGCAGTAGCACCTGGGCTTCTGTTTGTTCTTATCTCCTGGGCTCGTAACTTTCCCTTTCCTCCTTGTCAGGGTTTCAGTGGAGCCTGGGCTCGCATGTGTCTTTGCCCTCTCACAGGGATGCACCCCAGATTTGGGTGGTTTTCCTTAGCATAATGTAGGTAGAGAGGGAGTCCCCTCGTGAGCCGGGGAAAAGCGGCAGAGACCGCTTTAGTTTTCTGAGACACCTGCAGTTCCTGGCACTAGGCCAGTGGCCGGGGGGTTGGGTGGAGGCGGAGCTTAGAGCCGGTACGCTGGGGGTGCGGGTGCGGGGGTCGTATTGAAGCTGTTTTAACACTGAAAACTCAACTCTGTTACTTCCATGTATTTTGTAAATCAATAAAAACAGCAAACTTTTCGAGAACCACTCTATGCATATTTCACAGAAGAGTGGAAAACTATTGCGGATTTAAGCGGATATTTTTTCCCTTTTAGTTTGTGTGGGTCGGGGAGAGCACGGAGAATTTGGCCAAGGGAGGGTACCTGAATTCTCTTTTAGAGCTGAGGAAGGAGAGGTCGCAAAACCTCAAGCTTGGGTCTGTTTTCCAGTGCTAGGGAGACCCTGGTGACCGGGGGTGGGGGGTGGGGGGTGGGGGGTGGGGTGGTAGGCACCCAGCTGACTTGGACCAGGGGATGGCAGGTGCACCGGAAGGGGGACACCTCCCTCCAAAGCCCCAGGCTGCCTTTGCTACCTAGGACACCACCGTGGGGGCCTCCCCCTCCCAAGTTCTAGGCGGAGGCGGGTTACCTGCGGTGACCTATCTCCTCCCCTCCAGGACACCACACCCACGGGACTCTGGTCTCCAGGGAGAGGGACCGAGCAGGAACAAAGGGGTCTTTGTTCCCGGCTCCTGGGGGGCGGGAGTTGGGCTGGCTAGCGTTTCTCCTTTTCTCAGCGTCCCTGGGGTACTCGAGGCTTAGCGCCACAGTTTTCCCAGGTAGGGCGCCGTCCTCAGAGACCCTAGAGCTCAGGTCAGGGCGCGGCGCCCAGGGCCACCGTGGGCATTCTCAGGGTCTACTGAGAGACCTTGGGGGTGTCTGGGGGTGTCGCTGAAGGAGGAGGAAGGGACGGAGCCTGGAAGGAGGCGGGTTCAGAGTGCTGATCGCGGGCTTCTTGGCCACGGCTCGGCGGCCGGGGAGTACCTCCTTCTGTTGCCATCCACCCCACTTCCTTGCCTGGCCCCATCCTCTGCACGCCTGGCCCCCCGCCCCTGCCGTCATCACGCTCCCGGTGGCTTCTCCCAGCTTGGTACTTTCCTGCAGAGCCATCCTTCTGGACAAACTTTGATGGGGAATTTCACACCGAGCTGGAAAAATGCCGGTTATGAAAGGATTACTGGCTCCTCAGAACACCTTCCTGGACACCATCGCTACCCGTTTCGACGGAACACGTAAGTAGGGCTTGCCTGAGTTGCCAATTTCCCTAGGATGGTTTTTCTCTTGGACTTTTGCTCCGGCCTCTCTGATTCCATCCGCACAATGATTTGCCTTCTTTTCTTGCCAGAGTAGCCAGGGGAGGAAAGAAAACAAAATAAAACAAGACACCCCTCCGCCCCAAACAAAATCATAAAAGCATTTAGTATTCTTGTAGATGGTTCCCTTGATTGCCTAGGTTTGGAACACAAATCTGAAGAATGATGGACAAGGGGTTCGCGGTGGGACCTGTACTGTGTGGTGCCTTGAGGAGCTTGGTGCAGGGGGGATGCTGTGCACTTTATTTTTTTTTCTGGAGTTCCATGGCTGCTCGGGTTAGAGTTTGGAGGCTTCCCAGACTCCTCTGACTTCTCATTCGAGTTTAAGAAATCCTGAGTAATCAGCCTTGGTCAGGTGTGAGCTGTCTGGAGACTTTCTGATTACTGGGAGTTTGTCAGAATCTCGCCTCTTAATGCTGAAAAACATGACACTCGAGGAAAGACTATTGAGGAAGGAGGACTTGGGCGTTGTGAAGACTGACTCCACCACAGAGGAAGTTTCAGAGTTTTGTGAAGATAAATAATGTTGAATATCTGACTTCTTTGGTTGGACTGGAAAAAAATGTTCATGCAAATATGGTGTTTTATGTCTTTCTGGAAATAGCCTGTGATCTTTCAGGACCACGGTCAGATCCTCGCTCCTTCAGGCTCCTGCTGGCGCCTGGGGAATCTTGCAGTTGGTTTTTAGCTCTGTCCCTAACAAATGCTGTCAGTAAGTTCCACTAGAATACCCATGTCCTCATTGTAGGCAGCTTCTGTGAGCTCTTGTCCCCTTTCCTGTCGGTTATACAAGACTCATATAGACTCATCTCCTGAAGCCTGTATGGAATTTAACATTTACTTCCACTTCCACATGGGCACTCTGGATTCTCGCACCCTTCTAGAGTGGGACACAAGATTTCAACCTTTTGGAAAACTTGAGCAACTTTTGCATGAAAGAAGGGTGAAATACTTTTTTAAAATTTTGTTTGGGTTTTATTTTTGAAATCCAACCTAATCAAGGCTAATGTGACTCTTTGCTCATTTTTTTTTTGTAGCTGTTTTTTTAAAATAACCTTTAGAGTTATCCACTTTTTCCCTTTTCATATTACTTGGTCTTAGGAAGTTTGTATGAATCAGATACTGCTACTAGAGATTTGTGTTTTATTAGGTGACAATAAGAGAAATTATTTGAGGTCAAGTTCAAGTCCTTGGCCAGTGCCACCACCAGCAAAAATCGGCACTGTTGTCTCTAGCTGCTCTAACCAGGATCCCTGAAGAGCAGTTCTGAGCAGATGGCAGTTCTTAAAGTTGAATATTCCAAACCAAGGTGCTCTAAACATGGTTGAATAGAGTGCGGTGCATACTAAATCATCCCAGCAGAATCCTGGGAACCACTGCAGAGACACATTTGGATTTCATTTGCTAATCAAAGAGGCCATAGTGTGAGGATGTGGCCTCTTTGTGACTCTCGTGATGAGCAAGAGTGCACATGTGGAGAGATAGATGGATGTGTGTGTGTGTGTGTGTGTGTGTGTGTGTGTGTGTGTGTGTGTAGAAAAATTTAAATCCTTATTTGAGAAGCTCATCATATTTAGAAGTCAACATTTAGCACAATTAAAAAAATATCTATGCCTGCTCTGCGCTCCCAGAGTCTTGAGGATTCTTGGAGAGATCCAGGGTGCATGAAATCACAGTATTGCCAACTAGTGAGAAACATGGAAATTGGCAGTAGAAAGATTTTGTTTATGGAATTTAATGGATACCTTTTCTCTCAAGAAACTCCATTACAAAAAAGATTGTTATTTTTTTCACTTAATCTTTTTTTATTGCAGGACCACTTGAATAATCTGAAATTTAAGTAAAATCTCAGTCACAGAATTTACTAAATTTAGAATTATGAGAATATCACCTTTCCAACTAAAGGGTTAGTTTATCTTATTATGACATGTTTTCTTGTTGACACAATTTTATTAAATAGCACTAGCCTTGAAACTTTTTCCTGTGAACATTCTCCTTTCTCTTGATCCATGCATTAAAGTCATTTATTTTCTTTTGAAAGACAAGGCTATATGCAAGTTTTAAAGCATCAAAAGTGTCACCTTTGCAATTAAAAACTACTGAATTATTCATATTGCTACTTTATTCTGTGTATACTGAGTTGACTTCATTTCTGGAGTATGTTTTATAGCTATTTGCATGTGGGTTTTAGTCTTATTTTAATCAATTTTAATAAAAATAAAGAGAAAAACATCTTGGCAAAATTTCCCCTTCTAACCTAAAGAATGCACAGATTTTTATTACCCTTCCTCATTTACTATTGAAATTTAAAATGTTATAAGAACTCAGGGCATCATCTACAAGTCTCTCCAGTGGGGAAAAAAAATGTATTCCCATCCAGAAATCTACAGCATAATCCTACACATTTATAGTATGACAGGGCAACAGAAAAGAAAAGTTGTATTACTCTACTGATCTGACAATCAAATTTTTTTCCTTTCATTTTCAGGTATGTAATTTATAAACATTACTGGAAAGTAAATATTGCTTATATAAAATTATAACTAAAGTATACATGTTGAAACATCTAGTTTGTTTAACTAGAGTGTAATGAGACAGAGAAACCAAGAATCCTTCAGTTGTTGGATCCATATACTCCATTTATGGAGAAAAAATTGTAATAAATTTATATGATTCATTACATAGACTAACACTTCTAACTTAAATCACACAGGCACATATAACTATCATCATACCCAATATATAGCTCATTCTTACATAGCTACTTTTATTAACTATGTTTAGTACATTTTAACTTTTCTGAATCAATATTGACTTTAAGTATGTTAATATTATCAAAATGCTAAAGAGAAAATGTAACAACAAAACATTTAAGGACATATTTAGAAAAAAACCCTAGTATTTTAAGTATGAATATTTGTCACTAAGTACCATTTGATGAAAGGTTATTTTTCTTTTTTGGAAGATATAAAGATGTGTCCATTTCAAGCATTACAGTGCATTAGCCTACATTTTCCAGCCTTATCTAAATTTGGACAGAATGCTTCTTTCCCTTTGTGGTTACTAAGACAAATTGTGACCTGATGTACCCCATCAATGAGGTGGTGCCTAACATCTTCAAAACAAAGGTGATACTCATTAACATTTGTATGTATTTTATGTGGTCTTATAAAACCTGATCAAAAGATCTAAAGAAATTTATTAATGTGGAAATTCTTTCTTTATGGAGGCAATTTTCAATGTGGGTTTTATTGTTGTTGTTATTATTTTATTTTCTTCATGTTAGAAGTGCAGGAAGACACACAGTGCACCTAGTGCTGGGCAGAGGGCACAGTAAGGCGGGACAGAAGCCAGCACAGCTCTTCCGATGTCTTTGATGGACGCTGGTTTGGAGGCCGATAAAAAGCGGTGCACTTTATTATGTGTGAGCCTGTTGGTAAAGCTTGTGTGAGGGAAACAGCCTGGCACTCCGCTTCCTGAAGTTCACAAAGATTTGTGCTCTTCGGTTTTGCTTTGTTTTTAACCTGCTGTTGATGTATTGTTGTATGTCTGGTATCTATGCTTAGGAACCAAGTGTCCTATGTTAGTGTTCTTTTTCTGTGTAATAATCATCACAACATAGAAGTTTATCACTCCCCCTTTGTAGTTGTGGTGTCTGTCTAAGCATGGATCAGCTGAGTCCTCTTCTGGGAGGCCCACAAAGACATAAATAAGTTGTCAGCTGGACCTGTGGTCTCTCATCTGAGGCCTGAAGTCCCCTTCCAGCCTAAAACAGTGGTTGGCAGACTTGTAACTTTATAAATGAGGTCCTGTCTTTCTTGCCATCTGTCAGCCAGGCACTCCTCTTAACAGGTAGAGCCTGCCCTGCATTACTTCCCCGCAGCCTCTCCCATGCATGGTCTCATAAGAGAACAGTTACTTCTTTAAGATCAGCAAGAGAGTCTCTAGAAGAAGTTCCTCTAAGTCTGGATCATTCAAATTAATCTCCTTTCCGATGAACTCAAGACCAGCTCACTGCTCATCTTAGTTATATCCTTAACCTCTGCCTCATCTGCATATTCATGTGTTTGCTCAATATTCCAAGGAAAAGATTTCATGGGGTATGTATGTATAGGTCAGACTCTTTGGATCCATGTGGGAATTCCTCCTACCACAGCTGGTGTGTCTTCACCATTGTACTAGCCTACTGAGCCTCACACCTGCTAGTTCACAAAGCAGGTTTTTGAGCACATTCTGCTAATTCAGTATGCAGGATGCCATGCTGATTTTACATCTGAAACCTTTAGGAACATAAGGTCTAACTTATGGGAAAGTTTGCTCTCACATCTGACGATGGTGTGTGTATGAAGCAGCCTAGGACATGTTGGTATAAGCTGTCTTCCTTCTCTTCTCATGTAGATGCAATGTGGGAGATGGGGAAATGTTCTGAAAATGAGTCTCAAGTCTCCTGGGTATAGGGAGGATTCCCTGAACCCCCTTTAGAGCTGGAGGTACCTGTACTTGAGCCTCTGCTGGATGTGGAAGCAAGAATAAAGCATCTGTAAGGAGTAGCACCCAAGGCCAGTCTGCACAGTTTAAGGTGACTGGACTATTTTTTACCATGGTAATGAAGATTCTAACTAAGCTAGTTTCTGTATGAACTCGGTGGAAGGTAATTTTCTCCCTTCCTCCTACCTCTCTGTTTCATATTCAAGAAACTCTGCAGGGTGCACTCTTGCTTTGAGGGTGATTGTGTTAAACTGAATTATGTTTTTAAATTTAAACTTTGTTTCACTTTATCAGAGAGGTGGAGGAAGAAAGGGGAAAGAAGAGGGTGGGGCAGAAGGAGGGAGGAAGGGGAAGAGACTATGTATTCACTCTCTTGACTTCGTCCCTGGGTTCTTCATCTTTAAAAGACATTTTAGACAGTCCCATAACATTTTCTACAATGTACAGAACATTTGGATTACAAGAAATAGACTTATGTCTTTACCAGAAATGCATTTCTTTTGATAATATATTCAAATAATTAAAAAGTTATATAGTCTTTAAAGAATGATATCAGATAATTTTATTTTGACAACATTATAACAACACAAAAATTGTGTATAATAGGTTAAAAGTAGCATTATGCCCACACTTCCTTTAGGCTTTGAATTTGGTTTTACCTTCAAGCCAACAGTCACAGACAGAGGCATCTTGTCACTGAGCATACCTGAGAACAAAGGCCTGTGTGTGAGTGTGTGGAGGGTCCTAGGTTGCCTGTTCCTGAGATGTCCTAGACTTGACATACTTCTGAGAAGACATATTCTCCATGAAGAAAAGAGTACTTCATACCTTGTCTCACCTTTCTAATAATGCTTACCTGACATTAGTTATATACAAAGCATTGGGATAAATCAAGCTTGTCTTTTTCTCAAAGGGTGCAAAATGACATAGACACAAACTGTTATAATTTAGGTCAGAAAGGGCTGAGAGTATTAGTTACGCTGAGAAGTCTTTATACAATAACTAACACCTGAATAGGAAGGTTTATAGATCATAACATCCAAACCCATTCCACTGATTGTGCCAATTTCTGAAACACTTGCCACTGACATTTAGATGGATTTTTCAGGGAAAAAAACATACCATCAAGAATAAGAAGGGGCAAGATAGAGGTTGGTGGATGATAGAAACCAGGTAGACCAATTATAAAATGTCTTTAAGTCCAGAGTACCCTGTCAGAACCTAATAATACTTCTCTGCTTGGTTATGGGCCTCACTGACTGCTGTGGTCATTTTCTGAGAGAAATGCCCATTTGCTCCCACCCACCCACCCAAGTGAGTTAACTTACGGCTAGAAGAAGAAAGTATTGATTTCTGGTTGCAGCCTTGACTACTCTTCTCCAGGGTAGTTCACACCTGCGTTCTGCTGTAGAGTTCTTCTGGGGTGAAAAGAAGACATTGCAGGTTTGCTGAAATTCAGTCTTGGTGACCCTGATGGCAGGTGTGCTAGCATTCGGTCCCTGGATGCCTGCTGGATGACATCTACAGCTGAAAGGCACAGAATCATGACTGCCGCACACAGTGCGCTTCTGCCACAGTGTGCATTTGCCGGCAACATTCACACTCTTAAGTTTTTAATCCATTTTGGTTTATTAGAGCCTAGAAACAAAACAGATAAGACCTCAGTTTTGCCTATGGCATCATTTAAATTTAGCAACTGGAACAACTGAGGAGTTTTCTCAGTCATTTAAACACTCAGATGTATTTCCTAGCTTGTAAATTCGGTGGAAGATAGATCTTGCATTCTTCTGCTGCTGTTAATGCAGCTATCTGTCTCCCTTAAGCCCTTCAAAATTCACTTGTCGCCAGACAGACTAATATTCTTTTCTAGCTCATCAAGCATATTTGTCTTGTTTTGTTTTCAGGCCATTTTCTTAGCAATACCGTCCACCTGACCGACTCCAGTTTAGAAAGTTAAGATAGCCTTTACTGCCCACATTTGTAGTTGGTTTATAGTTCTTTTATATTTTTGCTACAGAAATACCACAGTTTGACCCCTCATGTCCTGTCCTGTGTTAATCTGAGTCCTCCCTTTCTCATCTTTACTGCCATGAACTCACTCTAGACTCCAAGGCCAGTGGTTTCTTCTCCCACACCTGTCCTGTCAGTTCCCTTGTACTCAGAGTGACTTCTATGAGGAGTCACATGACTTGCTTATGGCTGTCCACTGGCTTACTACTACCTCTTGGATGACACCCAAAGATCTCAGTATTAACCAGAGTTGAAGATGATGCTGCAGCACAATTCATCTGCTCACTCAGAACCGGATGACTTGAAACAAAAGATGCCCTGTGAACACCGAGACCTACCCTAAAAGTTTCTCTGAGAGGTTCCCAGAGTACCAGGGGCCTTCCTCTGCTTAAAAATGACCTGCTCATCTCTATAATCTGCTCTTCTAGGCTTTCATTGTTCAGTATCCATCTATGAACTCTGGGAAGCCCTGACTCTTCCCATTCTTGAACTTACAACAGAGCCTTTGCTCTGTATTTACCTAAACAGTAAAGGAATTTGAAGTTCCTTGAAGGCAAGAGTCAGATTTTAGATACTTACATTTGTCATCAATAGTTAACTGGTATTCTTTTACCTAGGATTCTATGATTACATTAGTTATGAAATGATCCTGTAGGATAGATCCAAAATAAACATGTTTATTGTTGTATCTACATGGATGCTAAACAGGTTCCCATCTGTCTATTCTGGCCACAATCCAAAGCCTAGAAGGCATCTTCTTTTTTAGCTAAAGTTGACAAAATGCAAGCTTAGACTTCTACCATATCTCATGAGCCTGTGACCTGTTTGCAGTGTCACACTACCACTGTATGTGTGTGCAGCATCTGGAAACATGTACACACTGGGGGCTGCATGATATTATTTCTAGTTTCTACCTTTTCCAAAAAGGATTGATCCTTTAATTGTAGCCATTTTTCAGCTTTATGCTGTTTCGCTTCCTTCTACTGGGTTATGATTTAAGTACTTGTCACTGAAAAAGTGTTTTAAATTGGTATTTAAGACTCACATTTGGACGTAAAATCGTATTCACTGTGCAAAGCAGCTTTACTCATCAAATAAAATCTACTGTCCATGAAAAAGAAATCCTTTGAGATTTGATGCTTAGAATTTGCTGATGTGTTGACTTTAGTGTATCCTTGTGATTTTTTTTTATTGTGAAGCTAATCTCCTTCTGAAAGTATTTTGATTCTTATAACTTTATAGTGACATCATTTGTATTTATACCTTGTAAGAGTCTTATAAAGGAAAAATTTCTACCTATTTTCAGTTTCCTTTTATGAAAAGAAACTATACTCTCCTGTGTCCAGTACTGTTGACATCTCTTAGCAGAAGCCCTTTCACTTTTCTCCTCAGTGAATTTACAGGACGAAATGAGCATGCTTGGTTCTCTTGCTCTCAAATGTAATCCAGAGTCTCCTTTGTTCTATTAGGTCTTCTGCACAGACATCTTGACTGTACTTGTCATCCAAATGAGCTTCCTGTTTCAGTTATTGAACTAAAGAAACTGGAGACCAGAGCATGTATCAGTCTTGCTGTTTTATCTGATTTTCTAGAAGGATGGATCTATGTAAGAGTTGAGCTTTTGCCAAAGTATCGAGGATCCAGGATGACAAGTGGACTGCCCTCAAAGTTGTAACTAGGGGTATTCCTTCCGTGGAAAGAATAACATAGAAGATAAACTTGGTTATACTTTTAACTTTAACACACAGGTAAATATTTCTGCTGTGAATTTGTGACTGGCAGAAAGGAGTTACGGTCTATAAGACAGAGATCCCATGGTATAACCTAGAATGCCTTGGGTTGAATTACAGCTCCATCATCTGAAAATAATGATCCTATAACTGGTCTTGACAAGCTTCTCAATGTTAGGGAACTGATTAGATAAGCAGCCGATGCTCTTGTCTACATGCACAGTGCTCACATCACCATCAAGAAGTTGTCCTCTTCATATAAGGTGGCTTGTTTGAAGATAATAATAAGTGTCTAGCATTTCCATAGAAGATTGCTTAAATATTGCTTCTTTATGTTACTAGATCTCTCTCTCTCTCTCTCTCTCTCTCTCTCTCTCTCTCTCTCTCTCTCTCTCTCTCTCTCTCTCTCCTTCCCTTTTTCTCTCTCCCTTTCTTTATTTCTTACTTTTTTTTGGCAGGTTTTCTCTGTGTAGATGTGGCTGTCCTGGAACTCACTTTGTAGGTCATGCTCATCTTGAACTCAAAGAGATCTATCTGCCTCTGCCTCCTGAGTGCTGGGAGTAAAGCTCTGCAACACCACTGCCTGGCTGTAATTGGATTCTTTACACTATAAAATACCAAACACTTTCTTGGTAGCATGGATTTCGCATCCCTCCCATGTTAATTGGTTGTTTGACTTTTATATGGATGGATTAATCAGGTTTTCTGTTAAGCTTTGTAGATTTCTGTGTCATGCTCTGTCCTTTCTCACTCTGAAATCACCTTAAGCATTATCTTATGAATCAAACTTGGCATATTTGACTCTTATCCTCTGTTGGTAAGCTCTGCAATGTCATTTGCTAAGTTTGAGGTTAAGGATTAAAGTATGTTCTTAACAAATTCCTATCCAATTTCCACAACAATTCAACAGTTCATTGGATGACAGCCTCATCACATTTTGTGTTCCTCTGTGTTTTTAAACTTCGGTTAAAGTTCACCAACTTTTTCTCATATGTTATGTACTGGTTAGTTTTTCTTCAACTTGACAAAGTAGAGTCACCTATGTAGAGGGAAACCTCAATTGAAGAATCACCTCAATAAGACTGGCCTCTAGGCAGGTCTGTGGGACATTTTCTTAATTAATGATTGGTATTCAAGAGCCCAGGCTACTATAGATGGTGCCGTCCCTGGGCAGATGGTCCTGGCAGGGCTAAGGTCCTTGGCAGGCCCCAAGGAAGCCATGAAGAACAAGTAAGCAGTTTTCCTCTGTGGTTTCTCCCTCTACTCCTGCTAGATTTCTTGCCCGTACTTCCTTAGATGATGGACTGTCATCAAGATGTGAAAGCCAAGTAAGTCTTTTCCTCCTCAAGTGGCTCTTGGTCAGTGTTTTGTCACAGCAACAACATCAACAACGACAACAAAAAAACCAAACTAAAATATTAATGTCATGCTTGTAGTTACAGAAACTTTGTACTATATCTAAAAATTCCCTTTCAACTCTCCCACCCTGAATCTTACTTATCTAATTGTACTTATTTAGAAGTTAACAAGAACTTAAAAAAATACCAGATTATCTAGTTGAAAAAAAAGTTGGTCTTTTAATGGAATATTCTTAGGAAAATTGAAGTGTTTACAGTGTTGAAAATCCTAGCCAAGAACTTTCTGAGTATTTCTATTGTTTTTGGAGAGTTTCAATGAAATTCTTAAAAATTTCCTCCTGATTTTATTCCTGGAAATTTGATCTTTGGGGCTGAGCGATGGCTCAGTCAGGGAAGTGCTTTCTGTGTGAGTCTGAAGACTTGAATTTTATCCCCAGAATCTACATAAAAAATTGGGCCTGGTGACACATGTGTAATCCCAGCACTTTTGTGGGGATGGAGCGTGGTGGTAGGGGTGGAAACAGGTAGTCCCTGGTGCTGACTAGTCAGCCAATCTAGTCCAATTGGCAAGTTCCTGATCCCAGTGAGAAACCCTGCCTCAAAAACCACGTGAATGGCCCCTGAATGATGTGCTAAGCTGACCTCTGTCTTCGTGCACGCACACACACACACACACAGACATACACACACACAGAGAAAGTTTTCTTTGTAATTGCTTCTTGAGCAGAATCTTTTCTTGCATTGTTGTTTTCAAATTAATCATGTTTATTTCTAGAAGGTTATTGATTTCTATACTTTTATTTTTATCTTAACCAGGCAGATTAATGATGTTGTAAATTATTGGGAGAGTTACAATTTTGTAGTTTCTTCCTTGAGGTTTCTAGGTTAAAAAACAATACAACCTCAAATAATATGATCTTGAGTTTATATTTTCTGTTTCATAACACTTCTCCTTTCCCCCAGTTTTTCCTATTGCCTAAACAACTGTTTTAAGACACGTGTTAAAACATAGTGCCCATAAAGGAAACCTTTCTTGTTCCTAAATTTAATTAAAGCTATTTCACTTTTTAAAACTACATGTTTTCTAGCTTTAAATTTTTTTTATTATATATTGATGTTTAAGATACTTTGTCATATTTTCACATTTTGCTAAGTCCTTTCATTAATTGTCTTCTGATTATCTATCAGAGCAATTCTTTTGGTTTCTCTCAAGACAAAAGTGCCACTATCACACCCTAGGATACACCTTGCTGTGATGGTCGCTGTTGTGCTTCATGAGCTTTACAGTTGAGTGGGTCTATTGATTTCTTTTCTGTCTTGGCAGTTTGCATCATACCATCAGCTACTGTGGGAGCTAGTCCTTAGGGAGGAAGCGTTCGGGTTAGCTCCTGTCCAATTCCTCCAAGTCCTGGGTCCAAATTTTGTGGTGTCTTCAGTAATAGTCTTACCTTCAAGTTCTGGGAGGCAACCAATACAGTTTTGTGGCTCTCTTGGATTCCCACAACCAATAACTCTAGGAGAGATTTCCTATGCCTGGCACCGAGGCTTTGTTAGACAGTGTAAGGATCTTGAGGGGTGCATTTTCACCCCATGTGGCATAACTCCATTTAAACTGTATATTATATATTTGTTACATGATATATTTAAGTAAACATAAAATAATACATCCCAATAGTTTTTTTTTCAAATATCCTCCTTTCTTTTCTCTCTGTATTATCCTCCCTTAATTTGAATAATTTCAAGCTTCAAAATGCCTGTAGAAAAATAAATTCTAAGAGTTCATCAATATAATTGCCCAAAATAAAATATTAGTTTTCATTTTACTTGTATATAGTGTTGTATTATTTTACTATTTAGTTCCTACTTTCATTCTCAAGCCATTCTCTGGTCATTGTATTTTACTTCATAAAAATGTTTTCTCAGTCATTTGGACTAAACTTGACTTTTGGCCAAGCTCAAAATTAAACTTCTAAAATAATATTGTTTTAAATTATTTTCAAGGAACATTGATAGGCAAGAGAAAATTATTCTATACTTTTAGTTGTTAATAAAATATTAAGATGAATTTTCAACACATATATAATTCTGATATCTCTTTACTTCTGTTCATAGAATGGGTTCTTGGTCTCTGTTGGCCTGTGATTTTTCCCAGGTATTTTATTCTTCTCACATGGGAGACATGAAGCCTATGATCCTAGAGAGGAAGTGTCTTTTTTTATTAGTTACATTTATTTGTGTGTGTGTGTGTGCATGCACATGTCTGTACATGTGTAGGTAATAGGACAATTTGTAGGAGTCATTTCTCTCATATTATTAAGCGGGTTTCAGGGACTGAATTCAGGTCATTAGTCTTGGGGGTGCTTTTACACTCTGAGCTGTCTCCTAGGCCTGAGGTTGTGTTTTTAAATGGCAAAACTCATGCTCTTATTTCTCTGCTTTTACTTTCAATAAATTGTTATTTGGATACAGAAGCTCTGGCTCAGTGCCTAGCAGTGCTTGCTGGTTTTTGAGAAGACAATGTGTGAATGTGTTGCGCTGATTGGTTAATAAATAAAAAGCTGATTGGCCAGTAGCCAGGCAGGAAGTATAGGTGGGGTAAATGAACAAGGAGAATTCTAGGAAGAGGAAGGCTGAGTCAGGACACACCAGTCCACCATCCAGAGAGCAGCATGTAATGGCACACAGGTAAAGCCATGGAACATGTGGCGACATATAGATGAACAGAAATGGGCTGAGTTTAAATGTAAGGGCTAGTCAGTGGTAGGTCTGAGCTAATGGCTGAACAGTTTTAATATAAGCTTCTGAATGATTATCTTATAAGTGGCTGCGGGGTCTGTGGGGCTGGGCAGGACTGGAGAAAACTTCAGCTACAAGACGGGAGTTCAATTGCTAGTACCCACTTCAGGTGGCTCAGAACCACCACATGTAAGTCCAGCTCCAGGGGACCTGACTCCCTCTTCTGGCCTCTACAGACACTGTACACACACACACACACACACACACACACACACACACACACACACACCACACACACACACACACACAACACACACACACACACACACACACACACACACAATAAAAATAAATCTTAAAAAAAATGAAATTTGAATCCAGTGTTCTACTTGGTATTTCCATCCATATTTGTTCATTTCATTATCATAAGGTTCCATGCCAGCCTGAGTTGCAGAATGATACCTTCAAAGTCATCAGGGTGAGCTGTTGGCATAGGGTAGCAAGCCCACTCAACACAAGACCTAGTCTAAGCTTGAGTCTCTGCTGAAGGCAAACCAGCCATGGGGCCAGCGGCAAGTGGCCAGAGGGTGTATCTGACTTCCATATCTTTCAGATGTTGTAATTCACATGTATAACAATCATGAATGTTCTCTGCTGTGTGTATCTGTTTCATTTGTTCCCCACAGCAACATGAGCTGGGCATGGTTGTTTCACACTATTCCAGTAGTTCTCAATCTTCCTAATACTGAGACCCTTTAATACAGTTCCTTATGTTGTGGTGACCCTCAGCCATAAAATTACTTTTGTTGTTACTTCATAACTGTAACTTTGCTACTGTTGTGAATCATAATGTCAATATCTGCAGGATATCTGATACACAACCTCTATTGGGGTTACAACCCACAGGTTGAGAACCACTGGTCTATTTTATATTCTTATATTTATCCCCATTCTACAGACGAAGATCCAGAATTAATTGGCTTACATTTACTGAGCAGATGAATGTCAGGCAGAATTGAGATAACTTGTCCTCCTTGCTAGACCTGTAGTATTTTTGTTTGTTTTTGTTTTTTGTCTGGTTTTCTTCTATTCTTGGTCTGTGGGTTATCCAGCCTCTGGTTCTTGGCACTCTAGACAATGTTAAGAGTGGGCTCCCTCTCACGGCATGGGTCTCAAGCTAGACTAGTCATTGGTTGGTCACTCCTCCAATTTCTGCACCACCTTTACCTCACAGCATGTCTTGTAGATAGGACAAATTGTAGGTCAAAGGGTTTGTAGCTGGGTTGGTGTCCAAATTTCTCCACTGAAAGTCTTGCCTGGTTACAGGAGATGGCTGGTGCAGGCCTCATGTCCTCCCTTACTAGGAACCTTAGGTAGTCCCTTGTAGATTCCTGGGAGTTTCCATTACACCAGGTTTCTAGCTCGTCCCTGAGATGCCCATCCATTTCATTTGTCTCCCCCAGTACTCTCTCCCTCCATTTTCACTCCGTCTGCTCCCTCCTGTTCCTATCCACAACCTCCCACACCCCAGTCCTCCCACAATAACTGTTCTATTTCCCCTGCCCAGAAAGACTGAGCTCTCCTTGTTACTTAGGCTCTCTGGGTCTGTGGACTGTAGCACAATTATCCTTTACAGCTAATGCTCAATTATAAGGGAGTACATACCATGTTTTTCTTTCTGGGGCTGGATTATCTCACTCACTCAGGATGATTTTTTTCTAGTTGTATCCATTTGCTTGCAAATTTCACGGTTATTTTTTTTTTAACAACTGAATAGTACTCCATTGTGTAAATGTACCACATTTTCTTTACCCATTCTTTTGTTGAGGGACTTCTAAGTTGTTTCTATTTTCTGACTATTACAAATAAAGCTGCCGTGAACATAGCTGAGCAACTGTCCTTGTGGGAGAATGGAGCATCCCTTGGGTATATGCCCAGGAGTAACATAGCTGGGGCTAGAGGTAGATTTATTCCAGCTTTTCTGAGAAACCACCATATTGATTTCCATAGTGTCTGTACAAGTAGGCATTCCCATCAGCAATGGAAGAGTGTTACCCTTGCTCCACATCCTTGACAGTTTGAGTTGTTACTTGTGTTATGGTTTTTAGCCATTCTGACAGGTGTAAGATGGAATCTCAGTGTAATTTTAATTTGCATTTCCCTGATGGCTAAGGATGTCTCAATCATTTGAGGTTTCTCTGTTAAGAATTGTCTGTTTAGAACTATACCTATTTTTCTTTTAAATTGGATTATTTGGTTTGTTGGTGTCTAGTTTTCTGAGTTCTTTATATATTTTGGAAATTAGCCCTTTGTCAGACATGGAGTTAGTGAAAATATTTTCCCACTCTGTAGCCTGCTATTTTGTACCATTGATGGTGCCCTTTGCCTTTCAGAAGCTTTTTAGTTTCTTGGGGTCTCATTTATTAATTGTTGATCTTAGTGCCTATGCTCTTGGTGTTCTGTTCAGAAAGTTGTGCCCTGAACCAATGCATTCAAGGATAGTTCTCATTTTCTCTTCTAACAGTTTCAGTATATCTGGATTTATGCTGAGGTCTTTGATCCACTTAGACTTGAGTTTTGTGCAGAGCAATAGATACGGACCTATTTCCATTCTTCTACATGCCGACATCCAGTTAGTCGAGCAACATTTGTTGAAGATCCTTTCTTTTTTTTTTTCCATTTTATAATTCTGGCTTCTTTGTAAAAAATTTAAGTGTTCATAGGTGTGTGGATGTGGGTTTTATTACTACAGCTCTGTGGTACAACTTGAAATCAGGGAAGGTCAAACCTTTGGAAGTTCTTTTATTATACAGGATTGTTTTAGCTATCCTGGGGTTTTTGTTTTTTCATATGAAGTTGAGTATTTCTCTTTAGAAGCCTGTAAAGAATTTTGTTGGAATTTTGATGGGGATTTTGTTGAATCTGTAGATTGCTTTTGATAAGATGGCCATTATTACAATGTTTATCCTACCTATCAATGAGCATAGGAGATCCTTAACATCTTCTGTTAGAGTTTTCAATTTCTCTCTTCAAAGACTTGAAGTTTTTTTTTTATCATAGAGGCCTTTCACTTGCTTTATTAGGGTTAATATTTTATATTTGCAGCTATTGTGTAGGGTGTTGTATCCTTGGTTATTGTCTCAGCCCATTTGTTGTTTGCATATAGGAAGGCTACTGATTTTTCTTTTTTTTTTTAGTTAATCAGCCACTTCACTGAATGTGTTTATCTGCTGTAGGCATTTCCTGGTAGAATTTTGGGGTTGCTTATGTATACTATCATATCGTCTGAAAATAATGATACTTTGATTTCTTCCTTTTGGATCTCCTTTAGTAGTGCTATTGCTCTAGCTAGAACTTCAAGTACTATATTGAATAGATATGGTCAGAGTGGACAGCCTAGTCTTGTTCCTGATTTTAGTGGAGTTGCTTTGAGTTTCTCTCCATTTAATTTGATGTTGGCTATTGGCTTGCTATGAATTGCCTGTATTATGTTTAGGTGTGGTCCTTGTATTCCTGATCTCTCCAAGGTTTATCATGAAGTGGTGGTAGATTTTGTCAAAGGCTTTATCAGCATCTAATGAAATCATCATGTTGTTTTTTTTCTTTCAGTATGTTTATATGGTTGATTACACTGACAGATTTTTGTATGTTGAGCCATCCCTGCATCTCTGGGATGAAACCTGTTTAATCATGGTGGATGGAATTTTTTATGTGTTCTTGGATTCAATTTGCAAGTATTTTATTGAGTACTTTTGCATGAGTGTTATTGAGGGAAATTAGTCTGTAATTCTCTTTCTTTCTTGAATCTTTGTGTGGTTTGGGTATCAGGGTAACTGTAGCCTCATAAAAAGAACTTAGCAATGTTCCTTCTGTTTCTGCTTTGTAGAATAAATTGAGAAGTATTGGTATTAGTTCTTCTTTGTAAGTCCAGTAAAATTCTGTGCTAAAACAGTATGGCCCTGGCCTTTTTTTGGTTGGAAGACTTTTAATGACTGCTTCTATTTCCTTAGGGGTTATAGGTCCATTTAAATTGCTTATGTGATCTTGGTTTAACTTGGTATTTATCAAGAAAATTGTCCGTTTCTTTTAGGTTTTCCAATTTTGTGGAGTACAGTTTTTTGAAGAATGTTGTAGAATATTATTTTAGGATGTGTTACATTTGTTTATGCTGTGGAATATTTGTTTGATGATGCAAAGATATGTTACATTCTTTTATGTTGCATTTGTTTACCCCTGTGAGGTTGTGTTACTTTGCCTGTCTAAAATACCTGATGGTCTAATAAAGAACTGAATGGCCAATAGCAGGGCTAGAGAAAGGATAGGTGGGGCTGGCAGAGAGAATATATAGAAGGAGAGATCTGCGAGGAAAAGAAGAAAGAGCAAGAGAACAAGGAAAAGAGGATGCTAGGGGTCAGCCACACAGCCACACAGCCAGCCATGGAGTAAGAGTGAAAGTAAGATATACAGAAGTAAGAAAAGGAAAAAGCCCAGAGGCAAAAGATAGATGGAATAATTTAAAGTTAAGAAAAATTGGCAAAAACAAGCCAAGATAAGTCTGGGCATTCATAAGAAAGAATAAGCCTCCCTGTGTGTATGTATTTGGGAGGTGGGTGATGGACCCTCCAAAAAAGCAAAAACAAACAATCGAAGTATGACCTAATGATTATTTGGAGTTCCTTGGTGTCTGTTGTTATGTCTCTCTCTTTGTTTCTGATTTTGTTAATTTGGATATTCTCTCTCTGCCTTTTAGTTAGTTTGGATAAGGGTTTACCTATCTTGTTGATTTTCTTAAAGAACCAACTCTTTGTTTTACTGATTCTTTGTATTGTTCTCTTTGTTTCTATTGTATTGATTTCAGCCCTGAGTTTGATTATTTCCTGTTGTCTACTCCCCTTGGGTGTATTTGCTTCTTTTTGTCCTAGAGATTTCAGGCATGCTGTTAACCTGCTGGTATGAGATCTCGGCAATTTCTTTATGAAGGCACCTAGTGCTGTGAACTTTCCTCTTAGCAACCACTTTCACTGTCCCATAAATTTGGGTATGTTGTGCCTTCATTTTCATTAAATTCTAGGAAGTCTTTAATTTTTTTCTTTATTTCTGCCTTTTCCCAACAGTCATTCAGTAGATAGTTGTTCAGTTTCCATGAATTTGTAGGTTTTCTGTGATTGTTGAAATCCAGCTTTAATCTGTGGTGGTCTGATAAGATACAACGAGTGTTCTTGTATCTGTTGAGACTTACTTTGTTGTGGGAGCCCATTCTCGGGTTCCTCGTGGCTTTATCCAGCAGGTCCTCATAGAGGATGATTAGACCACGGGCCTAAGTGCAGGTGTCTGGGATGGTCTGCACTTGGCTGTGCTGGGGGAGGAGGTCTTTTGCTCCACCCCTTGGCGTCTCTATAAAAACCCTGGGGCAGAGACAGTGGGCCCGTTGGAATAGGTTCCAGGCCCTCTCGAGGCTATCCTTTATTTTCTATCTGTTTATCTCCGCGATATTCTCCGCAATAAATCCTTCTATCTAATATTTCCTGCTGCTCGCACTCAAGAAAACTCTGGGGAACTGTGGGGGTGGATGGGTAAACGCCCCACACTTTGTGACCTAGTATGTGGTCAGTTTTGGAGAAATTTCTGTGAGAAGCTGAGAAGGAAGGTATATTCTTTTGTGTTTGGGTGAAATATTCTATAGATATCTGTTAGATCCACTTGAGTTATAATATCTGTTACTTCCATTATTTCTCTGTTTAGCTTTCATGTGGATGTCCTGTCCAATTGTGAGAGTGGGGTATTGAAGTCTCACAAAACTAATGTTTCTCTTACAAATATGGGTGGCCTTGCAGTTGTGGCATAGATGTTTAGAATTGAGACATCATCTCGGTGGAATTTTTCCTTTGGTGAGTATGAAGTATCCTTCCCCATGTCTTTTGATTAGTTTTGGTTGGATATCTATTTCATTAGATATCAGAATGACTACACCAACTTTCTTCTTGTGTATATTTGCTTGGGAATTCTTTTTCTAACTCTTTACTCTGAGGTAATGGCTACCTTTGATGTTGAGGTGTATTTTTTGTATGCAGCAGAAGGTTGGGTCCTGTTTTCAAATCCATTCTGTTAGCCTGTTTCTTCTTCTTGGATAATTGAGTCCATTTATATGAGGGATATCAACTGAGAAATATCAATGACCAATGATTGTTGATTCTTGTTATTTTGTTGTTGTTGTTGTTAGTAGTAGTAGTAGTAGTAGTGTGTGTGTGTGTGTGTGTGTGTGTGTGTGTGTGTGTGTGCTGGTGTGAGATTATTTATTTCTTCTGTGTTCATGGGTGTAGTTTACTTCTGTGGGTTGGAGTTTTCCCTCTAGTACCTTCTGTAAGGCTGGATTTGTGGATAGACATGTGTTAAATTTGACTTTGTCATGGAATATCTTATTTTCTCTATCTTTGGTGATTGAATGTTTTACTGGGTATACTAGTCTGAGCTGGCATCCGTGGTCTCTCAAGAGTCTGTAAGACATCTGTCCAGACTCTTTTGGCGTTTAGAGTCTCCTTTGAGAAGCCAAGTGTAACTCTAATAGGTCTGACTTCATATGTTAATTGGCCTTTTCCCCCTTCAGCTTTTAATATTCTTTCTTTGTTCTGTATCTTTAATGTTTTGATTATTATGTGGAGAGGGGACTTTTTATTCTAGTCCAATCTATTTGGTGTTGTATAAGTTTCTTGTATTTTTATAGGCATCTCCTTTTTTAGGTTAGGAAAATTTTCTTCTATGATTTTGTTGAAAATACTTCCTGGGCCTTTGAACTTGGAACCTTTTTCTATTCCTATTATTCTTACATTTGCTTTTGTTTTTTTTTTTCATGGTGTCCCAGATTTCCTGGATGTTCTCTGTCAGGAACTTTCTAGATTTAACATTTTCTTTGATGGATGTATCAGTTTCCTCTATGCCTGAGATTCTCTCTTCCATTTCTTGTATTCTGTTGGTAATGCGTTCGTCTGTACTTCCTGTTTGCTTACCTAGGTTTTCCATCTCCAGAACTCCCTCAGTTTGTGTTTTCTTTATTGCTTCTATTTCTGTTTTCAGGTCTTGAACAATTTGATTAATTTCTTTTGCCTTTTTTTTTTTCTTAGCTTTCTTTAGGGATTTGTTAATTTCCTCCAATTGTTTTGTGTTTTCCCAGATTTCTTTAAGGTATTTATTCATTTTCTCTTCAAGGACCTATATAATCTTCATAAAGTTGGTAAAGGTTATTTTCTTCTGCTTCGGCTGTGTTGGAATTCTCTGGAGTTGCTGTAATAGGATAGCTGGGCTCCTGTGGTGTCATATTGCCCTGGCTATTGATTGTGTTCTTCTACTGGCATCTAGGTGTCTGGGTTTGGAATAAATACAGGTCCTGGGGCAAATTTCTGAGTTTGCGTTTGTTGGATAAGTTTTGTTCTTTGGTTTCTGTTTCTTCTTTGGCCTTCTTGTCTTTGTGGTCTGTATTTCTGGTGGCCAGTGTGACCTCTGGTCTAGCAGGGGGTCTCCATCAGAGTTGGAGGCTGGACTTCTAGTGTAGCACAGCCGTTGGTCCATCAGGGGATCTTTGCTTTTCTGACTGGTGTGGTCTACACCTGAGCTGTGGATATTTGCCTCAGTAGGGTGAGAGCATAGCAGCAGGAGCAGGTGGGTGGTAGGTGCAGGTGGGAATGGGTGAGGAGCTATCAGAGGCCTGGATCTTTGGGCTCTGAACTGAGGTAGTGGGATGGTTCAAATGGCAGGTGGGCTACCTGTTCTGGCTGGTATGTCCTGCACCTGAGCAGTGGATGTCTGCTAGTGTAGTGGCCTGTTCATGGAAGTGGGGTTGGGTAGGTGGAGGTGGGGGTCATGCCAGGGCCTTGGGTCTTTGGGCTTGAAACTGAGGTAGTTGGAGGGTTCAGAATGCAGGTGGGGGCTCTTATCTGTTCTGACTGGCCTGGGCCTGTGTTTTTTTTTTTTTTAAATCATATCATATTGTTGCCAGAAAGGGTTGGAGAGGGAAATTTAAAAGATTCACTTAATCAACCTCATGAGCAAAGGAGCACATTGTTTTTACCAGTGTGTTTGTGTCACAGCTTACTCAACCTAGGCTGCCGAACAAGATCTTGACTCAAAAAACCAATAATAATAATGAAATACAATAAACCAGGGAATATGGTTCTACTCTCCTGTCATTATGAGACATTCCTGCACTGTTCCTTTCATGGCTTTTAATAATTAGTAAGCTCCCATTGATGAAATGCTTAAGGCATGAAAGGTATAAAGTATCCAGGTTCTAGCATTTACTACTACCTTTATATGGTTATAAGTTCACTTGCATTTGTAAGAAATCAAAGAGATGCCATATATTCCTCATCCAATTTCCCTATGTTGTAGTGTCATAACCAGAAAACTATCGAGAATATTTATTTGCATATTTCAGTTTTAATTAATTTATACATGTATATTCATATATGTGTATTTAATTTTATACCATTTGATTCTATGTGTATATTCTTAGAATGGCCACCACAGTCAAGCTGTAGAACCATTTCTCCACATAGAGCTCTTGTCCCATTCTTTTATAGCCATAGTCGCCTCCCTTTTAAATCCATGACTGTTACTAGTCTATGTTCACTCTGTAATTTTATGATGACACAGCCATACATGGTAAATGCTTTTGAGGTCGCTATTTTACTTCAATATCAATCTTCAGATTCCTACAAGTGGATACGTAGTTCACTCCCCTTTATTGCTGGGTAGGAGTCTTAACATGCACCTTAGCTCCCTTTTGCCATTTGTTATTTGTATGCAATAAGTTGCAAGGACTTGCGGCTCCAAAGGGTTAAGAAAGCTTGGTTTCAAATGTTGAAACACCCTAAAAGAGCCAACAGAGCAAGGCAGATGTGTGCAGCTTAACCATTAGAATGATGGAATGTGTGCTTGAGCATTGTTCCAGTCACACAGCAGTGATTCTCAAATATGAAAGGTGAGAAGTAACAGCTTTCTGCAAGTGTTCAAAGAAGGTAACTCATTAACAAGTTTCTTCTGGAAAACTCCTGGACCTACTGAATTCTCATCTTCTAAATGAAAACAGAACAGTTAAGTATAATTAAGAAATCAAAGGGGTTTCTATTATCTCAAGACTGCTTTTAAAGCATCTGTCAACACCTTGAGGAGCCTAGCACACACCTCTACCTCTTTGTGCTTCTCTATCCCTCTTCTTTACACATAGTGTTTACATCAGCTTTCCTTTGATGAATTAGTTTGTGAATGAAAAAAATTTATAAACATTGGATCTATTGCCTCAACATTATATAATTGAATGAGAACCTCTCAGCCAAAGTTTATTCAAACTCGTTTTTATTTTAAATAAATCCTTGTATTTAGATGAACTCTAGGTCTAGTTCCATAGCATTTCTGGGCAATCACTGGTAATAGAAAGATCTTTTAATTTCTGTAGTTTTTAAAAAGAAACTGAGTTAGTTAATAGAGACTCAGTGTCTAGTAGTGTAGTGATTTCTTCTTGTATTTGCTGTTCAAGTGGTCAGACTGTCCTGGATACCTAGAGTGACATTATCAACTAAATGTTAATTACAGAGCTTCAGTCTCATCTGTGATGAACCTGGATGCAGGAGGAAAGAGATGGGGCAGAGAGGTTCTTAGTGGAAATGTACTGATGGTAAGATGCCATTGGCATGCATGCCTCATAAAGCTGATGGGGTCATTCTACTCAACCACTGCTGGATTCTGGTGAGATGGCTGGTGTACCATCTCACTGTTATATCTTTGGAGTATGACATTGTCTTTGGGGTCATGGAAAGTGATTCCACATTTTCTTAGGTTCTTAAACTTTATCCTTTACACAGGCATGCAGAGAGACACAGACATAGAGAAACATATAGACACAGACTCACAGACGCATATGCACATCCATACATATACTCACTGCTCCATGGTATTTATTACTTATCTTGTTCCCTTGACTCAGATGATAATATTCATGTCTAGTTTATGATTCTTTTCACATTATTAGCGTTAATTGTCAACTTGACACAGTTCAAAAGTCATCTGAGAGGAAAGCCATGATGAAGAGCAAGTCTGTGGAGGACTGTCTTGATATTAATTACTGTACGAGGGCCCATCCCACTGTGAGTGGTACCACTCGTACATAGGTAGACCAGATAGCTGAAGAAAAGAAAACCCTCAACAAGCAGTGTTCTCTATGGTTTCTGCTTCAAGTTGCTGCCTTTGTGTTCCTGCCCTGACTTTCCTCAGTGATGGGTGTGACCTGGAAATGTAACCTCAAATAAACCCTTTTACCACATCCTGCATGGATTGGTCCTGGAAACTTGACTGGGATAGTGAGAGGATGAAGAAAGGACAGACACACAGACAGAAGAGCTTGGGTCAGGTGGACTGTACTCAGTCTGATGGAGTGGCACCAACTATCCAACAACTGAGAAACTCAGTACTTTTATTATGTACAGCAGAGTGAGGAGTTACCTAGTCTCCAAGGGAGGTATCTGTAGGGGATATAGGTATCTTAGGTTACAACCATCAGGGAAGAAGCTGTCCTTTTGCACACACTGGTCAGTCATTTGTAAACTCCTGTACTTGCACACACTATCAACATTTGCCATCCCTCTGAGTCTCACCACAGGGAAAGGCCTTGCCAAATTCTCCTGGGTCTTAGGCATTGGTCCTTGCCAAGGCCATGCTCATGTCAAACTATGTATAGTCACTCAGGACTTCATCTGTTCTTTACACATCCACTCAAGGCTTCCTCTGCTTCTCATACCCTTTCTTTCTCCTAAGTTGCCATTGGTCAGAGTGTTTTATCATGGTAACAGAAAAATAACTAGAATACAGTCCATTGGACATCCAGGCTGCATCTCCAGCTTTTCTAAAGACATCATAGAGGGAGGACCTTCCTGTCACAATCTCTCTTTACATCATTACTGTGTTTCTTGAGAGCAGCAGTCTGACCATAGTCCTGGTTTTCATACTGGCTTCCAAAAATTTCCTGAGGATATTCAAGTGTTTCACTGAAGACATTCTACATGAACTCGAGATAAGAACTAAGACTCATCTCCCTCTTAAAAATCCAGTCCTTAAATCCTCTTCCCGACCTTTCGGAACATTGGTATCATTGAAGAATTAAGACTATGAAAACCAGTTTTTTGTTGTTTTAAATTTTTGTAATGATTTATTTATTTATTTTTTAGTGTGCATTGGTGTTTTGTCTGCATATATGTCTATGTGAGGGTGTCAGATCCCCTAGAACTGGAGTTACAGTTGTGAGCTGCCATGTAGGTGGTGGGAATTAAAACTGCGTCTGCTGGAAGAGCAGCTGGTGCTCTTAACTGCAGAGCCAACTCTTCAGCCCTGAAAACAGGTTTTTGCTTAGCTCATTTGAGTATGTTGTGTTGACTCTTGTCTCCCTGCCCAAGTTAGATTTCTGTTGCTGTGATAACATGCCAAACAAAACCACCTTAGGGGACAAAATGGTTTATTTGGTTTATGGATACAGTCCATTATTGGAGTAAGTCTAGGCAGGAACATGGAGGCAGGAATGAGGAGACCATCATGGAACTCTGCTTACTGGACTGCTTTCCAGCCCATATTTTGCCTTCTTATATAGTCAAGGACTACCTCTTAGGGATGGTTCTGCCCACAGTGGGCTCCTCTGTCAATTAGCAATCAAGAGAATCCACCCACACATGTCCCCAGGCTATCTGATGGAGTCAATTTTTTAGCTGAGGCTCCCTCTTCCCAGGTGTGTCAAATTGGCATTATAACTAACTAGTTAAAAATGTGGAGATATTAAACCTGCTATGATAGGACTTCAACAGAAATGGAAACTAGACTGTATCCATTTTATTACTCTGTTATATAAAAACCTTCTTGAGTTTTATTACTGGTGAGATTATAGCAATGTTTTATTATGAAAACATTACATATTTCTCATGTGTTTTCCCCAAGTACTCTTACTGACTTGAGAAGGAACCAGATGTGTTCCTGTTTGTGAGCCCTTCAGAAGACCCATATATTCATGTGCTCCAACTTTACAACCTCTGTTGGATACTTTATCTTATAAAGAAACATAAGATTGAAGAAAATCAAATCCCCCTTTTAATTTCTCAGAGACTTCTTTACTGGCTTAGAGTTTTCTAGGTTGAATTATGTCCCTTGGAGAACATAACTCATATTTTGCTGTTAGACATTTATCCTTGAGTATCTGTTTATTTCTCAGTGGTTGGGGATAAAAACTAAAAAAAAAAAAAAATTATGGGAAGAAATGAATGACCCTTGATTACGATTTATTTTTCATATTGTCATGTATTAAGGGTTAATATGGTAAAGCTGTGTCAATTTCTCCATTTCCTTAATATGCAAGTAATAGTAGCTTGAATCTATAAATAAATGAACCTATTATGATTCAGATGCTGTGAGTGACAGTTCCTTTTTTCTGATTACTAGAGTTACTTAACACATTTCATGTGTGTTTTTAAGTCAGTGCTGTGACATCTTCTGCAGGAAGGAGAGAGGCAGGCTTATTATTTCCACTGAAATATATGATCAACTCACAACACAGCACAGCTAATGGTTCCTCCAAAAAGTGTGAAGCTAAGATTTTTGTAAACTAGAAAAAAATCACCTTCCATGTACTTTTGCTAAGTGGGTATTTGTTAACTGGTTGGTTTTTCTATGTGATCAGTTGTTGAAGACCTTCAGCTTGAGTAGGAATAGGGACTTGATAGTGTTTGCACTCAGAATGTGACAGTGGATTAATCTTCTCTGAATACGCTACTTCCTCTTCTAAGTCATGGAGGGAGTAGGCCTCAGGAAGGCTTCTCATCTTTGCAGGTAGTCACTGTCAGTGGATTTGCTGATTTTTTCTTAACAAAACCTATTACTTCACAGTAATGGGAATATCACTACTACCTTCCTCAGTTGGACAACATAAAAATGAAAACTGTTTTTGAAATAGCAAAAGGTTTTAGCACCTAGATAAAACTTAAAATTCTACTATCTAGGTTAAAATTAAAATTCTAAATTCTATTATCTAGATTAAAATTAAGTTTCTACTATCTAGATTGAAATTCTATCGCCTAGTTGAAAGTTAAAAATCTGTTATTTAGATTAAAATTAAATGTCTACTTCCTAGATAAAATTCTAGTTACTAGGTCAAAATAAAAATGCTCATACCTAGTACCTAAATTGTAAACTTACTTTTGGAGCTATGTACAGTTTAGAAAAAGAGCTAGATCTTGCAGACAATCATTATGAAATAACTTTATTCTTTATTATCTTTTCTTTATTGCCTGTCTTCCTCACCAGCATCCATATACCTAGAAAACAATTTTGTGTTTTTAATGATTGTTCCTGAGGTGCCTTAGAAAGCACTGAATCCATCGTAGATATATAAACAACTGTTGAATATTCTTAGCCTGATACATGCAAACATGAAAATGTTTTTATTCACTTAGCTAGAGGTTTTCAAACTATACAGCCATTTGTGTCAGAATCTGCTGCTACCATCTTTATCACTGCTGCCACTGACACCACCCTCACGGCCGTCATCTCACTTCTCTCTTACAGATTTCTTACACCACATCAGTCTCTTTTCTAATAATGTTTGATTTATGGTCTCATTAAAACCATACTACAAGCTTACTTGGTATAATCCTCATCTTCTTTACAAACAAAGAATTTAAAACAGCAAAACAGGAAAATTTAGGCATTTGTCTCTTCTGAAAAAGAAACAGAATTAGACTTGGCTTATTGCACATCTGGTCTTTTATTGTGGTTATGGTAGGAAGTGACTCCACACCACATCCATCCTTTTGGTTGTACAAGAAGGATTTTTTTGGAAGGAAGGGTATCCAAGGATTGCATCCAAAGCCTTGTACATATCAAACATATGCTTGCCACAGAGATAACCCAGCATAACAGTTCTATTTGTTTCTATTTTCAGTGCTCTCATTCCAATTGCTCAACTACTGGTATCTTTGGAGGTATAAGGTGTTGAAAGGGAAATAAAATGTTATTTAAGTTAGATTAACCAAGAGAATAAACATATACACAAGCACACCATACCGCACCCCTACATATCACACCACATAACTCACAGACACACCACACACCACACAGACACACACCACACCACACATTCCACACCACACACTTTTCTCACACACTCACCACATCACACACTTAGATATCTCAATATCAATAAACCTAGGAATAGGAATTTATTTCTAATTAGGTGACTCTCCACCCATGCTGTATATCCAGATTGCCCAACTTCCTGAAAACTGCATATTCCCAGGTTCCATCCCAGAACTATTAAGTCATAATCTCTTAGGAGGGGCCCAGACATCTGATTAAAGAAAAACAAGTGCCATGTTGTGTTTTTTTTTTGTACGCAAATTGTTTCAACACTTGATATAGCTCTGGGAAGTGGTGACTTGAAGGCCTAGTCTCCTGAGCAGCAGATATCATGTACACCTTTGGCAGAGCAGATGGAGCTAAAATAATGGCTGCCTGGACAACTCCCATGTTTTCACAGTTGTATGCAGTGGGTATTTGTTGAGTATCTAATATTTGTCGTAAGGTATGTAAGATCCTACACTTCCTCAAATATGAAAATAGCTCCAGCAATCAACCTGTTTTATTTTTCCTTTAAACTGAAATCCAAAAGTGGATACTTTATGTCTACAAAACACTCAGCTGCTCACCTTGTAGTTTTTTTGTTCACCCGTCAAGTGTTGCATGAAGGTGAAGGACTGAGAACAGAAGAATCAAAATAAAAAGTGCAACATACATGTCACAGATATGTGAGTTACTTGCCTTTTCTGGTTAGTGAGAGTGCTGGTTGGTTTTCTGTCAAGAGTGATGCAGGAAGAGTCAACCTAGTTTAGGAAAATGCCTCCATCCCATTGACTGGTAGGCATTTTGTTGACTGATGATTGATATGGGAAGTCCCAGCCTTCTGTAGGTAGTTCCACCCCTTAGCAGATTGTCCTGCATTATATAAGAAAGCAGGCTGAGTTATCTAAGAAAGCAGGCTGAGCAAGCCATGAGAAAGCAAACCAGTAAACAGTTTTCTTCATGGATTCTGCTTCAGTTCCTGCCCTGAATTCCCTCAGTGATAAACTGTATCAGGAATCACAAAATGAAACAGCCTCCTTTCTTCCCAAGTTGGTTTTGGTCAGTATTTGTCACAGCAATAGAAAGCAGACTGGAACAGTGAGAAGGCAATAGAATTTGAAAAATCAGTATCTACACGAGTTCATCTGAAAGCAAAGAATTCTGTGCACAGTTATAATTATTTTTGACTGTTACATTTTATGTATTTCCTTACTTATCCTTAAAGAGAACAAACATCTTTCTTTCCCAGGGTTTACTTAAGTGCTAATTCCTGGCATCAGTGTTTGTAAGAGTTTGAATCTGAGCATTTCTACAGGAGTCTTACTGATCTTTCCATCTGTGCTGCCATCTAATATCTCTGTGTTACACAGTCACGCAGCTCCACAATGATGTGGTAAGTGGCCAAGTTCATCTGCAGAGATGGTCCTGTAAAATCAGAAAAGAGCTGAAAAATGTACCATGGCTTACTATTTTGCCTTGCCTATATTTAGATAACTTGGCTTCTCAAATGCTTAACCTTGTGTTACTATTGCCTGCAGTATTCATGGCATTAGCAGGCTATGAAGATCTGGGGTTACCTAAAACCAACAGCTATTTCTAGAGCCTAGTAGTTCACTAGGCAGTACCAATTACATCTGCATCAATATACACAAGCTTAGTGTTGCATGCTCAGAGTATGTGCCGGAGGTTAGACAGCGTGTGACTCCACTTCTTCTTTCACCACATCACCATCCCTACCCAACTCACTATTCTGAATATATTTCCCAATTTTCTCTTTTCATACCATCTTATTCTTTCCTCTGATTTCTGGGCTAAACAATTAAGAGAACTGTAAAGAACAGAAACTATCCTGTGGCAGGTAACATTTTCCTTCACTTTCTCTACAGCTCACTTCTTAGCTGCATGAAATAGATCTCCCCCTTGTTTAGTAGTGTTTTAACATCTGATGTCTGTCTCTGGACCTCGGAAAGCAGCTGTGCAAACATATTTGCATAAGATAACTCTTTACAAAACACAGTGTATTAGTCATTTTTCTGTGGCTGTGATAAAATACCATGACCAAAAACAACTTATAGAAGGAAGAGTTTATTGGGGTATACGGTTCTAGAAAGTCCATAATGGTGGGGATAGGCATGGTGGCAGGCAGCTGAAGCAGGAGGCTGAGAGATCACACCTTCAGCTGCAAACAGGAATTAGAGAGAACAAACCGAAATGTTGTGAGGCTATGAACACTTGAAGCTGCCCCAATAATGTACCTTCTCCAGCAAGGACACACCACCTCCCAAAATAGCCCTGCCAACCAGGGCTGAGTACTCAAATATTGGAGTCTCTGAGGAACATTTATTAGTCAAATTATTACTCACAGATATAATGGATTCCTCACTTCTATTGCTAAGATCCCACCAAAGGATCATATGAGCATTAGGAATTGTGAATCATCACTTAGCAAGCTCACAAGCCTGAGTCTCCCCTGCCTTTAGGGAAGAGGAATGCAGCATGAGGTCAACCAGGCTAGTATTCATTGAGGATTTCCTTTAAATGCTCTGATTAGGTCCTTCTTCGAAACTTAACTGTCACGTTTTTCATGAGTTTATTTTTCTACTGTGTCTTAGACTGTGTCCTTGGACTGAAGAGATTGCTCAGTGATTGGGAGTTTTTACTGTTCTTAAGGGGACCTGAGTTTGGTTCTTGGTACCCACATCAGTGGTTCACAACTGTCTGCAATTCCAGCTCCAGGGAATCTGACATCTTCTGGCCTCTATGGGCACACATGTGATATACATTCTCTCACACACATACACTTAAATAAAAATGCTTCTAAAAGTCTTGAAGAACACCATATCCTTTATTTGACTCACTTTGCTTCTGCCACATGAATTTAGAATATTAGTAAAATGTGTTAACTATATTCAAGGTGGAGCCTAGCATGTGAAATGGCCTCATTAATAAACACTGGAGATTTTGGTAATGGAGAGATGCATATTACTTACATTATTTTAATGCCTGTGTAGTAAAATGTTTCTCCCGGATTTTCTCTCACTTTCTCTTTTGAATAGGAGTTTTTAGATCCACCACAATTGTTTCATTTATGTTAATTAAAAACTAATATGCTTCTATTAATGAAGAGATGAGTCTCTTAGAAATAGATTTGTATATTTATTATATAGACTCTTTCACAATTAGTCAGAATATGTTGTATTTTTTGATGTTGTTGTTTTCCTTTTCTCTAATAGTACATTTGGTCTCTTTATTCTGAATGCAATGCTTTGAATTTTAAAGGACAAACACTTTCTAATCTAAGCCCTGCTAATAATATCACCAATATGCAATGACTTTTAGAATACTATCTTCTCATTTACTCGTTTCTCTAAGAAGTAAGTCATTTGAAACATATCTAATAACTTTTGTAATTTTGTTGGTGATGTTTTCCTGTGTTAATTTTATTTTAAGCTGGTATATAAAATGACAACACGTATTCCATACTTTATGTGATGCTAAGTAGTTGACGGGCTATTTTAATGCTTATATTTTTATAAACTCTGTGTAGAACATGAGGACTAATTCTTGTGCAGTTTCTAGTGTGCATTTCTTTACAGCTCCTGTAATGAAAGTTAGTTTGTCATCTTGATTCCTCTGCTGATCATATATTTATCCAATTAACTCTAAAGGCTGAACATAAACTGTGTTCACTAATATTCTCTGTGACATTTGAAAAGGAAAAAAAATCTGTGACCTATTTATATTTGTATTTAAATCTAAGTCTAAGTTCTTGTACGGTACTCACACTTAGTATTAGATAGTTTCCTTAACTACTGAATTCTAAGCCACTGTGTGGGAGTTTAGGTTCAATTTCCATACAGTATATTCTTTAGAAATAATGCCCTCAAATGATAAAAACTCAAATCATGACATCAGTACTTTCTCTGAACTAGTTTTCTGTGATGATTAGAATTTTCTGAGAAAATGTGTGCAGCTGAGTTTGGGGTAATATATTTGTTCGCCTCTGGAACTTTATATTTTCTAGAGTTTTATCCCCAAGTCCACCTAGAATGCCTTTTTGATTTTGATTTTTTTGTAAACATCTGAACAGACCTGAAGCTTATCTTCTATAACTTCTTAAAGGCAAGAAGCCCAATCTTGGAGAGGGACGGCTGACTAGAACCTTGCCTTCTGGCATTTCCTCTGTTTGCTCTGTGGAAGAACACATGGGAGAATGCTTGACTTTGAGGGTCCCATACATTTTGTGTAGACTTTTTGTCCATGGGAAGACATTTAAGATAATAGACATCTTAGAAGTAGGAAGTGTGCCTTCCTGCACAACACAGACTAAGAGCTGTCTGCAGTATTTTTTTTCTTTCTTTGTAAATTACTGTTCTGTAAAGTTGAAGTTCTACAAAGACAGGACAGTGGAAACAGAATGATGAAAAGAACAGCATAAGACCTCTTCAGGTTTAACACGGGATTTGGACTCTTCCTGATGTCCTGTGAGTGGCAGCATCTACCTCAGTAAAACATTTCCTAAAATCTAGTCTCTGCATTTTCAGCTAGACATCAGTATTCTTGGTGATTGGTTAGGTTTTAAGCCTTTATTGAATGTTATGAGGATCCTGTGGGCACCCCTGCTCTCCAAGCTGTGGTTTGAGGCAGAAGCACTGTTTATTACCATCTGTAAAGTCGGGGAGAGTAGTGCTCCTTCTTTTATTTTCACCTTAGCAAGTGGTACAACTTACTGCGTGGGTGTTCTGTCTGGGATTTGGGCTGAGTTTCAATTATCCAGGTTCTAGTATCTAAAGTAACAAAAAACAGTCTTCCGTCTGTACACTCTACATGAATAAATCTGTTGTTGTTTTGTGGCCAGTTATATCTTGGGCATAGAGTGAAGTTCCTTTCTGGGAGCTTGAGGTTTATCCTGTAATATTCCCAGGACTCTCTGGAACCAGACAATTAATGTAGGCAGAGAATTGTTTGTAATCATACCTTATCTGACTGTGATCACCTTTTATTTACCATATGATGTATGAGAGGATGTATACCTTCTTCCTGGTGAAACACGAGAAACTAGTCTATAGTGGTTTGAATTCTTCATTTTTGCCAATTCAGAAGTTTGTTTGTTTCTTCCCAACTCAGAGCAACGACATTTATGGAACACATGCTGTAGGTCAGGTGCTGTTCTAGGTACCAGGAATACATTGTGAATAATATGGACAAAGCTCCTGCCTTTCTGATTTTATTCTGACAACCCTTGGAGATGAGGTTAAAGCACACAAGCAAGGTCAGTGCAGAGAGTATGCTCAGCATCAAGGAAACTAAGAGACACAAGTGGAGAAAAGGTAAGCATGGGAGAGTCAGAAAGGGGCTTCTGAGGAAGGCAACATTTAATGAGAATAAGGCAGCCACAGAAATACTGAGGAAACATCTGAAGCAAGAGTGAACAAGGGTGTAGGTGAGAGAAGAAGCTATGGTATCAGGCAAGACCTGAGGATAAGAAAGGCAACCTGAGCAATGCCTAATAGTGTCTAGTGATTTAAATCATGATAAGTCCTAAAGACCACACTGCATCTATTATCCCATCAATTAATGATAGGGAAAAACAATGATTATTTTTTTGTCTTATGGAATTGAACATGGGGCTTACACATGCTAGGCAAATGCTGCACCATCGAGCTGCATCCTCTACCTTCTTTCTACACTTTACTTTGAGATAGAATCTTAGGCTGGGGTAGAACTTACTGTAGCACAGAATATTCTTGAACTGTGATTCTCCTATCTCAGCCTCTTGACTATCTTGGAAAATAGATGTGCACTGAGCCTGGCTGCATCTCATTTATTTCAACAAAACTTTAGAACATAAATTCATGGGTTTGTTTGGATATTAGGCCTTGTCTGCATCATTCACTGTGCTATAGAAATTGTCTAACTAGACAGCACGGGAACCTTCACATACTTGAATACCACAGTGACCATCCTAGTTGAAGCAAGAACATTACGGGATTAGAAACAATGGAAAGATCTGAAAACACTGGTGTTGTGGGTCCTAGTTGCTTCTAATGTGCCAGATAAGTTCTGTCTTGCTTTTCCCAGATTCTTTTGGGACTGTTTTCTGTCTTTAGGGTGAACAGAGAAGCTGATAGGAAACTATGCTTCTTCCTGACCTTAACATAGGAATTAGGAGTATTGAGGATACTGATGTCATTATTCTTGTCTCTCAGTTGGACTAGAGCAGACTGACTGAGCAGGAAATCCTTTATATCTGATTTTTTGTTAACATTATCTCTTAATTACTTAATTTCATAACTTTATTTCAACCTATCCTATGCCATGTGTCTATTCCTGAATAGTTTCTAGTTGGTTTCCATTATTAGGTGGAGTTCCAGTTGATCAAGTTCATGAGAACTGAGCTAGGAAACACTGAACCATTTCTCTCAAGGGAGATATGGGGTTTAGTTCCTGAAAGTATCTAGCCTAACAAAAAGTTGCCCATAATTTAGTTTTGTCTATGTTTATAGTTAAAGGGGTGCTGATATTTGTTGCTTATATGTCATTGTTGAACTTAAAACTAACAATGTAGTCATCTCAAGCTCATCTGTACATTCATTTCCCCACAAAGTGCATTGCATTCTTGTGCTTAGAAACTATAGACAGTGCCTCAGTGTTAAACTTGGAGGCCAATTCAATAGCAAATTCACCATTTAAAAGAACAAAAGAAAAATCCTACTAAATAGACATTGAAATGATATCTGTCTCCAGCGAGAGTGGAAAGAAGAAGGCTGAGCTTGGCTTGGTTCATCCTAAGATGGGAACACACACACATCAAGTGACTCAGATCCCACTGGGCATGTGTAAGTGACTGCACAATCTCCACACATACTGACTTTGTGGTTACAAATGTTTCAGTGAGTAGGCACATTTGCAACTAAGGATCCAGGAATAGTAAAGATTGACTATAAATTGCTCCATCTATGGAGAATATTATTAGGTAAGTAAGAGAGCTATTATCTTTTCCCTCTCTCTTCAAATTAATGATTTTTTTGAAAAACAATAGAAAAACTTTATTCAAAGTGAAATGACAGTACAGATAAGAAAGGAATACAGTGGGACACATGCGTGAAGGCACTCGGGGGTTCTGATTATTGTTCGAGGCTTCCTTTTGTTAAGCTCAGGAGAAAGACCACCTTTAGAAAACAAATTCATAATTCTTTATGGATATTAGTATCCAGTCAGTACTTCCATTTATTGTTAGTTATAGGCAAATAACTCTGTGTAAGATTTACTATCATTTAATACATGTTTCTTAAATATTTAGGAAAATGAATGCATATTTAAGAATATATATCATATTTATGTACACGAAAAGAGAGCATGCAGGCAAGTGGGAGGGGAGCACAGGAATGGAATTTACAGAAAAAATTCACTTTTAAGCCAGGCATGGCAGTGTACACCTTTAATCCCAGCACTCAGAGGCTGAGGCAGGCCGATCTCTGTGAAGTAGAGGGCAGCCTGGTCTACAAAGTGAGTGCCAAGATACCTATCACTGTTACACAGAGAAACCCTGTCTCAATCCCCACTCCAAAATTCACTTTTAAAAGTAATGAATATCATAATTATTCATGTGGTAGTGTGGTTGCCTGCTTAAAAAATCTTTGAAATAAATAAAATTGACTTAACCTTTTTTGTTTACGATCAATTAAAATAAAAAGTGCTCATAATTAATGCTATCTTAACATGGTTTTAAAATGCAGTTAATGGGAGTAATCCATCTTCTGACATAGTTAATTTAGTTCTTGCCACGCTTGTAGCTGCTGAATTTGAATGTCATTATGTATTACAAGAACATACTTTGCAACACTATTTTCTTCTTCTAAATATCAAAGTCAGTGGGACACTTGCTCAGTGTATTCTTGGTTCTTGGTCCATTTATCAGTATTAATTCACTAATTCATGGCATCTAATAGTACTGAATAGCACAGGGAAGTAAATATTGTGCTAGGGTGGCTTATTCCAGGACATTGTGAAGTTGACTGTTAGTAAGACTGAGATATGATTCTTCTTTGAAATAAGTTATTGATTTATGTTATATTTTCTTCTTTGGGAATTTTTTTTTCTTTTTTTTTGGTTTTTCGAGACAAGGTTTCTCTGTGTAGCTTTGCGCCTTTCCTAGAGCTTGCTCTGTAGACCAGGCTGGCCTCGAACTCACAAAGATCCACCTGCCTCTGCCTCCCAAGTGCTGGGATTAAAGGCGTGCGCCACCACCGCCCGGAATTTTTTATTGATGTATCTGTGGAAAACCGAAACCTACGGCCATTTCAACTGGCCATTTCCTTTCACATGGGAATAGTTAGAAAGAATTGACATTCTTTCAATCTTTTGATCTTTAGGCTCTAACTCAATGTTTCAGCCATGAGCCTGATAACTGCTCTTTCAAATCACTGTTACATATTGTTGAAGATATAGCTGAAATAGAAAGATGTGTCTTATGGTGATATTTTATTTGTGCTGAAATGTGATTTTATTTGTATGTTAATAAATAAAGTTGCCTGGAGATCAGAGGTCAAAGGGAGCCATAAGCAGAGTCAGGGGGTGGTAGCACATGCCCTTAATCTGATCACATGACAGGCAGAGTCTCAGTGTGGTCAAGGACACAGCCAAATGTGGTAAAAGGAGCCTTTAATCCCAGTACCCACCATAGAGACGTGGAGGTCTGTATAGACAGGCAGTGATGAGGAAGTCATGCCGCTGGGCTTAGAGCCAAAGAGAAGGCAGAACAGGAAAGCAAGAAAAGCGCAGAATAGGCCGGAAGAGGTCTCTCACTCTGGGGAAGCTACTGCTGGTGGTAAGCTAAAGCTAGTCATGGCTCTTGCTCTGATCTCTTTGGCTACTAACTCTGTATTTGGCTCTGTGTTTCTTATTTAATAAGATTGTTTAGAAATTAACCTACAGTGTCTTGCTTGTCTTCAAGACATCTATCACGTAGAAAGTGAGCTAAGATTGACATGACTGGGACATAGCTCAGAAGGCCACATAATACAGAATCTCATTCCAGGGCTATGAATGGACAGATGAAGGGAGCTGCTTTGTAGTAAGAAAGGGTACAGGACCATTTAGACTGCAGCTTGAACCCTGAGTGTGATCTACTAAGTAGAAAGAAAATGTGTCTCCCAATCAGTTTTATTATAGCAAGCCAAATAATATAGAAGAAAATTTGGGAAGGATGGAATGATAATTTGACCTGGGTGATTCAGACCTTGCATGCCAGGTGATGTGGTGGCATAGTGATGTGATAGTGACAGTGATATGAATTCAGTGAATCTGGAGTGCTGAGACACTAGAGGAAAAATAATCAGTTAGGAGTTGTGTGTATGGTATTAAGGAGGCAGATGAGCAAATCTAACACAGATGATGAGTGGCAGTGAGGGGCATTATTCAGAAAAGCTGTATGCAGTGTGGTGCTTTTCCTTTAACTGAAAGAGTCTTTGATACAAGTTCTGGGTTTTTATGTAGTATTTATTTCTGATAAATGGTCAATTTTGTTCTGGTTTTTACTTGTAATGGGAGAATGTGGAGTTAGTAAGATACAATATATGTAATCATTTTTAAAAATAATAAGGACAAATATTTCCTTAACTATGAAGCTATGATGGCAACAATTTAGTCTTTCCTGGTTATTTAGAAAGATATTTTGTTAGTATGGATCTGCATGTCAACATCAAGAATATTACTTATCACATGACTTACATCTCTAACAAGGCTGATCAATCGAATTAAGTGGAAATGCATGGTTGTATATTTTACTTCATCAGTAGTTTAACTGATTTCAGTAACCAAGTATAGGAATAAATTTTGACCTGAACATTGCTGCCACTTCTTTCCCCTCAAGATAAAAGTTAGCTAGGGCAGTCTGGGATGCCCAGTACACATGTAACTTAAAAGTGAAGTTCTTCTTCATCACAGGTGTTTTAGAAGACTGGACAGATGCTTTATGAGAAAATTTAATAAGAGGTGGTCATGAAACATTAAGTATCTTTGAACATATTTTTAGTGAAACGTGAAATATTTTTGAATGGATTTTTAATGGATTTAATAATAAAATAGTGGTATCAGAAGTAATAGAACCATTCTCCTTATTACTCTTCAAAAATATGATAACATACACTGCTATTTAAAGAAAGCTCTAGAGAAACTTTGGAATGTTTGTTTAGAGATATGGAAATTCTAGGAAAAGAAGTTTCTATCCATGAAGGTTAGAGTCTCTTCTCAACCTGAGACCATAGTGGTGGCTTCAGTACAAATGGAAATCAATCTCATTTGTTGTTGAAGTCCATAATCAGGAAATGGAAAGATTTTAGCAGTAGACTTCCCATTAAAAGAACAATTATTTACCAGACATCCTCACTGTTATTTTAAGTTTCTCCCTCCTCTTTCCGTATTAATCTTCCCATCCTCCCCAATGAGAGCCCACTCCTTATTTTCTCCTCCAAATAACTTGTATCCTGTTACTCCCTTCTTGATTGCTCCTTCCATTGTCCCCTTTTACTTTTCTTGTTTTTCCCTTTTCTTGTTTTTCCCAGTTATATACTCACATCTATAGATGTGAGCTAGGAAATGCAGATGAGAGAGAATATGTGACATTGTTTTTCTGGGTCTTATCTATGATTTTTTTCTAGTTGCTTCCATTTACCTGAAAATTTCTTGATTTCATCTTGAAATTGTCATGATTTCATTTTTCTTTACAGGTGCATAATATTCCAGAATGTTTATTACCATATTTTTTCATTATCTATTTGACAGTTGAATGACATTTAGATACATATTTTCTGTTTCCTAGCAATTGTGAATAGTATGGCAGTGAACACTGCTCAGCAAGTGTCTGTGGAGTGGGATGTCAGTTTACTGGGCATACATGAAGGAGTGGTATAGCTGAGTCAGATGGTGGACTTATTTTAGCTTTTTGAGAGTTCTCTACACTGACTTCCAAAGAGGCTGGACCAGTTTGCAATCTCAGCCGCAGTGAATGAGAATTCCCTTTCCCCCACATCTTCTCTAGCACTTGTTCTTTCATTGATCTTCTCCTTTCTGTTTGGGGAAAGACGAAAGCTTGAAGTTTTTTTTGATTTGTATTTCCCTAATTGCAAAGGACAATGAACAATTTTTTGAGATGTTTCTGTAGCAGGAATCTTAAAAGTTCTTATTCATGTTTCTTAACCATTTTTTATTTCTTATTTGAGAACTCTGTTCACACCTGAAGCATGTTTTTGTTTTATGTTTTTTTAAATGGGTTGTTTTTCTGAGTTCTTTGTAGATTCTGAATAATAATCTTCTGTCAGATGTATAGATAGCAAAGAGTCTTCAATCTCTGTGGGCTTCCTCTTCAGTCAATTGATTATTTCCTTAGCTGTTAAAAAGCTTTTTAGTTTTTGGAGGTCCCTCTATTCAATTGTTGGCTTTGATGACTAGGGAAATGGATTCCTATTCAGAAAGTCCTTTCCTACATCTCTATCACAAAGGCTATTGCCTGTTTTATTTCCCCCTAGAAGGTTTCACAAGGTCTTTGATGCATTTGGAACTAGTCTATGTGCAAGGTGACAGGTGCAGGTCTATCTTCATTCTTATGCACATGGACACTCAGTTTTCCCAGCACCGTTTGTTGTCTTTTCTGTGTATTATTTGTTTACCTAAAATTACATATAACACATTTAAGTCTGTGTATACATATATCTATATGCTGTAAATGAAAACTTCCCTTGTGGGCTGACAATACTCTCTCCAAGAGCTACAGACCATATAACAAAAATCCCAACACCAGCCCCGAGAAGCTCCCTTTTGAGTTGTTGGTCAGGGTTGTGCAAGAGACTCCCAAAATATAGGATATTGCTGTTGCATTTGTTGCCTCGCAGATGTTGACGGTAAACTATTGCTGACACCACACATTTTGGACACAGGACCCAGAAGATCTAAAAAGGATCTGACCTGAAAGCCTCCTCCAAGGACTAGCTTTCATGAGGACGTGCCTCTAGGTTTCTAACAGAGGGAAACAACCAACAGCTCTACTCAGCTGTGAGGCCTATGAACTAAAACAATAACCAGCATGATGTGATATCCAAGGGTGCAGTAGTAGCACACGTACCTTGTTGGTAACTGACAGCTCTCTAATTGGAATTAAATTCACTCAACAAGAGTGATATCATTCCTAGCTCTGTAAACCTAGCCAACTACCAAGGACTAGTAAAATGGATCTTGGAAGAGAACTTATAACCACTACTTTACTAAATCAGCATAATCCCTAACACAGTCTAAAAACCCACAGACAAGTGTAGTCCTCACCCTTCACTAAGAAAATGTCTCCTTGCAACAGACAATGATTACTATAGAAAACCACAACTGATTAAAATGCAGAGAACAAGTGACCTTGAGGTTCCCATCCTTGACATATTTACCACACAACTCCTGTACCTAATTCTCAGAAAGATAGGCAGAGGAACAGGAAGTCTACTCTGAGATTTCATCTGCTAGAAATGTCAGAGAAGCTGCACACAGAGAGTTATCAACATGGCTGCATACACAAGGACCATACCAACAGACATGCTAACATGGTTGGGGAAAATCTCATGGGACCTCAACCCAAGACAAAGGCAAACAGGCAGGAAGAGAAATAATCTTCCTTAGGGAAGAGCCCTCAAATTGCTTTACCAATACCAAATAGTCAGCCTGAAATCATATACACACAAGTAACATTATGCAGACTCAGAAAGTAGTATTTACATATTTAGAAATAAATGTATGTAACAACAATTAATATATAGTGGCCATGAATTTGAGAGAGAGCAAGGGGCTGCAGGGAGGGATTGGAGGGAGAAAAAGGAAGTGGGAGAACAGTGTAATTACATCTTAATTCAATAAAATATTAAAAAGAACAATCATTTAATAAAACCTAAGGCATGGGTTAGTTTCTAGCAGAAAATTGATGTTTTTATACATGCCCAGAATGAGAGAACAAAGGGTAATCAGTGGCACTCAGTACCACTTTTCTTACATGACTATCAACTGCTTAATGTTAAACCCTCAAAATATTTCTAAACCCCACATGCTGTCCCAGTGATCAAGAGGCTGAAGCAGCATGCTCACATGTTTGAAGCTGAAAAGGATGCGTGATAAGATCCTGTCTCAAAAAAGATTGTTTTTAAAGCTAAAATCAAGGGCTATGCTTCAGAATCAATCTTGTCAATGGAAAAATTCAGAGAAAATATTTGATCAGAGTAGAATAAAGGACTATAAAATTGACTTTATCTTTCCTCTGCCTATTTTCAGAGCTTCTTAAAGGTGATCCAGTATGGCCTGTATTTGCTCATAGAGCCACCCAGGCTTTTTCAGTCTTGACAAAAGTGTTCCTGAAGTGTGTATCTCATGTGTTCACAGAGATACTCTTTACTGATGCCATTATCACTAAGTACACCAGAAACTGTCAAAATGGAAACTGGTATTTTCCCAAGACTATTGCTCTTTTTGAAATTAGCAATCACCAGTGATATCAGAGTAAGAAGCAATGATTGATTTTATGAAGTTCAATCTTTAGAAAAGTGAGTCTCATCTTAGACAGGTTCCTATGTCTTTCCATTTGAATTCAGGCCTCAAAATTGCTCGCGAAACCTTAAAATTGTGTTCATTGTACTCACACAGCAAGTTGTGCCAAAAGTTACCAAAAGTTGTTTGTTTTCATTTTGGTTTTTCTTTTGTCTTTTAAATCTGCTCAAACGTATTATATGGTATGCATAAAGACTCTTTGCAAAGTATATTTATTATAGATGATCACACCAAATTGATAATATATATTGCAATGAATACCTATACTTATAAATGACTGCTCTATATAATTACCTGAACAATAACAGAAGATAATGATACTGGCTAGAGGAAATGTAATATAATAGAAAACAAATTCTTTTTTTTTTTTAAATTTGGGGACATTTTAGCTGTTTATGTAGCAATTGCTTTTAAACATTCAAGCAAAATTAGAAAAATGTAATATTTAATAAAGCTCTGTGTGTGTGTATGAGAGAGAGAGAGAGAGAGAGAGAGAGAGAGAGAGAGAGAGAGAGAGAGAGAGAAAGGTGGGGGGAAGGGAGGGAGAGAGATTATCTCTTGGGCAATGCTAGGCAAACACTTTACCACTTAGCTACATCCCCAACCTTAGGGCTGAATTTTTGACAAAGATAGATGTTTTCTGGATAGTTTAGCTTTAAAGAACTTAATCTAGAATTTATTCTAATTTGTGACATAAAATAATCATGGTATCAAGTTTTAAACTGATTTTTATGTTTTTATTGAAATCTAGTAATGTGTATTCTATGAGATTTTTCTGAGTGTGTGAGTCAATGTAAAAAGTTTTGTTAATGTAAAAAGCTTTGATCCTGTCACCACAGTTCAGTTTTAAAGCATTTTTGTTTCCCACCACTTTGTGAGAAATTAGCTCATGTAACCCTGGGAAACTTCTGATTTTATTCTTTCTCTATGAATTTGCGATTTGTGGATATTCACACCAATGAAATCAATGAATGTAGTATTTTTCTTTTTTTTATTTTTTTATTTTTTGAGACAGGGTTTCTCTTTGTAGCTTTGTGCCTTTTCCTGGATCTCGCTCTGTAGACCAGGCTGGCCTCGAACTCACAAAGATCCGCCTGCCTCTGCCTCCCGAGTGCTGGGATTAAAGGCATGTGCCACCACCGCCCGGCTGTAGTATTTTTCATCTAGTTTCTTTCAGTTAATATGTTTTGAGGTTAATTTGTGTAGTAGGATGTATCAATATTCTGTTTCTTTCTGTTGCCAGTCAGCAGTCTGTTACATGGACATGCTGTGATTGGTTTTTCAACACACCAGTTAGCAGCCATTTGAGTTGTTCCCAATTTGGAACTCTTTTTATTATTTATTTACCACGTGAGTGCATGTGCATGCATGCACACCTGCTTGAATGCATGCACACATGTCATGGTATGCATGTGGAGGTCAGAACAGCTTGTAGAAGTCAGTTCTCTACATCCCTCAGGTGCATCCCAGAGGTTAAACTCAGGTTGTTGGGCTTGGCAGCAAGCACCTTTATGAGCCAAGTCATCTTGTTGGCCCCAGTTTAGAAATCTAATAAGCAGTACTGCTCTGAATTCTCACATCCAAATCTTTGCATTTACCTCAGGCAGTTTCTAGGAGTGGTGTTACTGGGTCATTTGACATTTATTTATCTTCTTGTACTAACAGACTGTATTCTAGGTTGGTCATACAATTTTACATTTCTACTATTAAAATAGGAGTACTTCAGTTTGTTTACATTATTGACAAATACTTTATTGTCTGTGTTCTGTAGCTAGAGTTTTCCTGCCTGGCCCACAGGCAGGACAAATCTCTATCACCTGCCAGTCCCACAGCCTCAGACCCGACCAAGTAAACACAGAGACTTATATTGGTTACAAACTGTATGGCCATGGCAGGCTTCTTGTTAACTGTTCTTACAGCTTAAATGAATCCATTTCTATTAATCTATGCCTTGCCACATGGCTCGTGGCTTACCAGCATCTTCACATGCTGTTTGTCATGGTGGTGGCTGGCAGTGTCTCTCTGACTCAGCCTTCCACTTCCCAGCTTTATTCTCCTCCTTGTCCCGCCTACACTTCCTGCCTAGCCAATGGCCAATCAGTGTTTTATTTATTGACTAATTAGCAACACATTTGCCATACAGAACATCCCACAGCACTTCCCCCCCCTTCTTTTTTTTTTTTCAAAAAGGAAGGTTTTAAACTTAACAAAGTAAAATTACATATAATTTGGGAATTTGGGCATAGCTTCTCTTACTACCTCCTGCTGGAGGGGGGCGCTGTATCTTATGGGGAAACAAAGAAAATTTTAGGATTATGGAATAGTCCATGAGGCTGTATCGTCCTAGCCAGATGCCTTCAAACCATTCTGGATGTTGGATCATCTGGGCCATGGTGTCATCGGAGAACTTTCAGGGGGGTCTTGGCTGGTCAAACCTGATGTATCTTAATCTGGAACAAATCCATAGCCTCTGGCTTTCTGTGGAAACAAAAGCAGAGACTCTTTTCCAAAGCAACACATCCTTATATCCAAATTTTGAAGTCAAGGTATCTTTAAAATCTACATATTGGTTTAACTCAACAGCTTTTACAATCAAATGTTTTTCTGCAGTTAAAAATCCCAAAGACAACACAATCCAGATTCTCTGTGTAATATCCATTTTTACGTGGTTTATTTTTTATACTACCTTTACTGTCTCTTTAAAGACTTTATTTTTTAAAACTATGTATTTGTTTCTATAACTATATATATCACCATATATCACCTTTTTTTGTCTCTTTCAAGCCTACGTATCTTTTACACACATTGTAAACTATTACATCTTCATCTGTCTTATTGTGAATCTATTGCTTTAAACTGCAAGCAGCTGTGGCTGCTGGCTCCGCCCACCTCAGCTTCCCAACATGGCTACGTTTACCACTAGCTCTGGGAGCTATTGTGGGTCTATGCTTTTATCCAAGCAGCGTGTAGCCCAGAAACCTCTTTGCTTTGTACCAGCAAAGGCTAAATCCACCACGAAGCTTAATGTGCCACTTGCAGAGGCCTCATTCCCACCATACGGCAGGTCGAGCACGCACAGGAACCCACCAGTAGCTCAAACCGGCAGCTGCCGCTCATTTGAGAGAGACAATTAGGAACTGTTTTTAGCTCCGTTTTAGAATCTTTTTTCTCAGTTTTTAGGTGGAAACTCTTGCCACCACGTTGGACACCATTTGTTGCTAGAGTTTTCCTGCCTGGCCCACAGGCAGGACAAATCTCTATCACCTGCCAGTCCCACAGCCTCAGACCCGACCAAGTAAACACAGAGACTTATATTGGTTACAAACTGTATGGCCATGGCAGGCTTCTTGTTAACTGTTCTTACAGCTTAAATGAATCCATTTCTATTAATCTATGCCTTGCCACATGGTTCGTGGCTTACTGGCATCTTCACATGCTGTTTGTCATGGTGGTGGCTGGCAGTGTCTCTCTGACTCAGCCTTCCACTTCCCAGCTTTATTCTCCTCCTTGTCCCGCCTACACTTCCTGCCTAGCCAATGGCCAATCAGTGTTTTATTTATTGACTAATTAGCAACACATTTGCCATACAGAACATCCCACAGCAGTGTTCAGTTTAAATCTATTCAAGTGGATATGTAATGATAGCTGGTGATTTTAATTTGTATTTTCCTAATGAAAAAAAGCTATTGCACACCCTCTGTATACTTATTAGATGTCTATAACTTTTGAAATATTTCAAGTTAGATGAAGATTGTGTGCTGGTCTTTTGCAATTTTGCATTATAAGAGATACAAGTCCTTTGCTAGATAAAAGATTTACAGATAACTTCTTTCTATATAAAAGAATGTAAGTTTATGTGATATTTTGTTTTCATGCATAATCTTAATTTGGGAAGAATGCACTGCTTAGACCACAACCTGAAAGAGGGTTATTATCTATCACTCTGGCTATAATTCACAGTCAGTAAGTTGCCATTCCTATGATTTGTTTGCTATTTCTCTTTGAAGGAGACTTGAATCTTACTGAAAACACTGAATCAATATTATTTAAACTCCTATATCCTATTTACTGATGATTCTACCAAAGCAATTATTATGTATTTTCTCATTTATTCTAAAAATATAACCATTGTTGAAAATATTATTTGAAGGTTTTCTTTGTGTCCTGAACCAGTTTTCAGTGCCCAAGCCCACACACACACGCACACACACACACACACCTGAGTGTAATTGTCTTTGCTTCAGAATGTGAGAGTTAGCATTGTGTCGATTGTGGGGCTCACCTTATAGTTGCTAGGCTCACTTTCACTGCTAAGGTGAGTGTCAGGTGGAAAATAACAATTTAGTGAAAATAAAAATCCAAAACGATGAAATCCATCAGCAAATACGCTGTAAGAAAACATGAAGTCCAAAGGTTCTAAAGAACTGGGTGAATCAATATTAACCTGCTGGGATGAGGAATTCCTGAATCATCTTCTCAGGTGATCTGGGGGAAGTTGCTGCTTGGGCACAATCCTCTGGGTGCCTCCTCCCAGTTTCTTTGGGGCAGAGTACTCCTCTTTTCAAATAGAAGAAACAAAAAGTTTTTTGACCTGCCATTGTTAGCATGAGATGAGTGTCCTTTCTACTTGAATATGCCTTTTGTTTCATTTACAAAAGTCTTTCCTGAAGAAGACCTTGAATTGAAGACCTGGCATTTCATCAATTATTGTGCTGCTACAGGGTGCTTCTCCTGGGTCTTTTGTTCATGGATTGAAAGGGCAGAGCATAAACAGACCACTTCTCTGTGCCTTGCTTTCACCAGATGTAGATGTGGAGGCAGGGAAAGCAGAACAAATTTGATGTTCTGTTGAAGGATAAGCTCTTTAAGAAAAGCAAATATATACCTTTCTTACAGATGTAACATACATTCACATTAAATGTTTTACTTAAGTCACTTTGTAAGGAACTGTGTTGAAGTGAAATTCATAGGAGCATTCAATAAATCTCAAATTAATTTGGAGTAATGGAATGTTGAACTGATTGTACAAAGACTTGAGAAAACATCCTTATCCTGGGTCTAATCTAATACATTGAGTCCTCATCCCTCTTCAAGGGAACTTCTTTTTGCAACAAAGAAAGCATTCCAGAAAACCACAACCAGTCAGAATGCAGAATCGTGGAGCCCAGTCCCAAAGTACACACCTACAATACAGCTACTGCATCTAAGGCTCGGAGATCATGCTGGAAGAAGAGACAAAAAAGTTATAGGGACCAGAGAATAAATAGTTCATGGGGAATTGTGCCTCCTGAGAATGTCAGAAGCTACAACTATAAAGTGTCACCAATGTGACTACCTAAACATTTGCTAAACAAGGATGATAGTAGACTAACATGAAGTGGGGAAGCCCATGAATCCTCAGCCCTACACAAAGAACGATGATCAACTAAGAAATCCGTAGAACAGGCAAGTGTCTTCACCTGGGGAAAACACACCAATTAGTTACTTCAAACTAAGTGGTCAGACATGGAAATATACACACAAGTAACACTATATAGACCAGGTAGTTTGTGTTTAGGAATAATATTCCTAAATATGTATGCATATGTATATGCATAAACATTTAATAATAATTAATGAAAATAAAAAAGACCATGAATTAGAAAGAGAACAAGAAAGGGGATATGAGAGAATTTTGAGCAAGAAAAGCAAAGGTGTAAATGATGTAATTATAATCTCAAAAAATGACAGAAATAATTTTAAAACATCAAGTTTCTGAGATGAAATTGTGAAAGGTGATATTGTTCTGTTTGCTGTGAATATGTGTTGCTCTGATTGGTTGATAATTAAAGCTGTTTGGCCAATGGTGAGACAGAGTAGGGTTAGGTGGGACATTCTAACTAGAGAGGAGGAAGGAGAAATGCAGAACAGAGCAGATGCTGCTAGACACTGCCAGAAGAAACAAGATGTAAAGGTATTGGTAAGCCACAAACCACATGGCAAAGTGTAGATTTATAGAAATGGGTTAATTTAAGATGTAGGGGCTAGCTACCGAGAAGTCTGCTATGGCTGTAGTTTAAAAATAACATAAGCCCGTGTGTGTTTATTTGGGTCCGAGTGGCTGTGGGACTGATGGGTGAGAGAGATTTGCCCTGACCACGAGCCAGGCAGGACACAGGAAAACTTCTGTCAACAAATGGCGCCAAAACATGGGGCAAGAGTTTCCACCTAAAACCTGAGAAAGCTTAAAAAAAAAAAAGCTAAAACTGAGCTAAAAACAGCTTTCTAGTTGTGTCACTCAGGCAAGCCGTGATACAGTATGGCAGGTTCACAGGTGTGTGGGCTTGACCTGCAGCATGGCGAGTTCCTGCCTCAGTACACAGAGGTGTCTCCAAACCATGCAGTATGCTGCATAATGTATTTAACTTTTGTTAGTACAGACAGACAGACAGACAGACAGACAGACACACACACACACACACACACACACACAAACAGTTTACTGGGCTACACGCTGCTAGATTGGAAGCATGGACCCACTGCCTCCCAGAGTCAGCAGAGACTATGACTTGAAGAGCTGATGGTAAATTATCTCCACCATGTTGAAAAGCCGAGATGGGCAGAGTCAAAGCTGCCACTTCAGTACTATCCATGCTGTAGTTTAAAGCAATAGATACACAATAAGACAGATTCAAATAAAATAAAACTCTATAAACAGTTTACATTGTATTTAAAAATGTATGTAGGCTTGAAAGAAGAAAAGAAATATATGTGGTTATATAAATAAATAGTTTTAAAAAATGAAGTCTTTTAAAAAAACAGTAAAAGTAATATAAAAAATAAGCCACATAAGGATGGATATTACACAGAGAATCTGGATTGTGTTGTCTTTGGGATTTTTAACTTCAGAGAGACATTTGATTGCAATGGCTGCTGAGTTGAACCAATATGTATATTTTAAAGGTATCTTGACTTCAAAATGTGTGTCTAAGGAAATGTTGCTTTGGAAAAGAGGTTCTGCTTTTGTTTCCACAGAAGAGGAGAACCTGTAGATTGCTTCCAGGCTAATATTGTTTGATCAACCAAGACTCCCTGAAAGGTCTCTGATGATACCATGGCCCAGATGATCCAACATCCAAAAACAGCTTCAAGGCAACTAGCTCAGAAAATGCAGCCACACAGACTACTCTAGTCAGGACTTGACCATAATTCTTAACTTTCTCAGGATCCCCATAAGATTGCTAGCACCCTCAACAAGCAGGAAGTAGTATGAGAAGCTATACCCAAATTCCCAAAATATTGTTTAAAAATGTTTATTTCTATTTAAAACAGGTTGATTATAAATGCAATCTGTTTCTAAAGAAGAAAAGGGGATAGATAGTATAGATATGATAGGATGAAAGGGTAGATTAATGAACCTACTTTTAAAGAGCAACACATATTCACAGCATTCAGAAAGACATCACCCATCAAAATTGGATTTCCTCTAAGAGGGAGGAAGGGGGATAGTGCATAATTTTTCAGTGGAGACACTCAAGGAATTTTATACGCCTGCCCTACATTTCCATCCAACATGAAGGTTTGGTTGAACATTTTATGAAACATAAGAGATAATTCTCCCAGTCAGTTCTCCCATTGCTTCATGTGGTGCATGTACAAACAGGCATGGTTGCATTTGAATAAAACTTTAGTTTTGGACAGTGAAGTTGGAATCCAATATCATTTTCCTTTGTCATTAAATAAATATTCATTGTATGTTTTATGTTTTATAGCAACCTAAAAATAATTAGGGAAAAAAAAAAAACTTGTGTTGTAGACTATACAAAAGCAGTCCATGACTCAAAATTAGCTAACATTTGTTATACAAAGAATAAACTGAAAAACTTAAAACTCAAATTAACACAACTTTTCAAAAATGTAAAGAAAATGGTAATGAATCAACAGACATAACAGTTTATCATGATAAAGGTTCATATATTCATGAGTGGATACTTGTAAATAAAAATATATAAAATAGTAACAAAACAATAGATTCCTACTATAATAGCAGGGAAGCCATGCTTGGCTAAGGAAACTGTGTCTTTGTTTTGATGGCAGTTACTACATCAGAGCGTACTGGCTGCTTTACATATAATACCAACCTCCACATGAAAAGTCAAACCACCTTTGATGGTGAGGACTGCCAAAGCTTGTCTTTACCAAACTCACAGCGAATGCCCAGAAAGTTTGGTACCAATGGTTTCCTGGGTTCTTGAGAAGGAATATCATTTAGAGTTCACCTGTTACCTGCCACACAGAAGCCTTTTAATACAAGCTGGAGGACACATATAGGGTTTCCTTTGTCACATATTTTAAAATTCCACATATAATGTAATAGTGTTTCAGATTCTTTCAACCCAATCTTTTGAGAACACATTAATTTGCTGGCACCTACTGTGGGTTGAATAAGTTACTGTGAGTCTATATGACAGGCCTACTTATAAAATGACTCACTTATATACTTATCTTTTCTTTATCTTTACAATTACTATTTACTTCTAGGGGCCATTTGTAGCTGGAGAATTTTTCTCCAGCTCCCACCGCCAAGTCCCACCAGTCCCAGAGCCCACTTATAAAATAAACACACGGACTCTTACATTATTTAAACTGCCTGGCCATTAGCTCAGGCCTATCATTGTCTAGCTCTCACTCTTATATTCTGCCCATTTCTATTAATCTTTACTTTGCCAAGTGGCTCGTGGCTTACCGGTACTTTACACCTTCCTTGTCTTGGCGGTGGCTCCAACCGGTCTCCCTTTCCTTCCTCCTTCCTCAATTCTCCTCTCTCCTTGTCCCACCTATACTTTCTGCCTGGTCCCTGGCCAATCAGTGCTTTACTTATATAGAGCGATAGCCACAGCACTTTATTTTGAGCCCAGAGACACAATAATAGGTAAAATTTTATGTTGTATATGAGCTAATAAAATTGGTAATATGTTTTCTATTTTCAATAATTGTTTTTGTTATTATTATTATTTTTTCTTTAATGGGCTTTAGATGATGTTTTAAAGTATAATCTTTACAATAGTATCTGTCTAGCTATGCCAATGGCCTCTTATTGTGAAGTATGTAGAAGCTTACAGTGTTTCTGTGAAGTGCTTGATCATAGGTGTGTTGTATGTTGTGACCATATGACATACATCTCAACTATGGAAACGAAGTAGCTAAAGACAGTACATAAGTGAGTGAGTGTGGCTGTGTTCAAGGAAAACATAGAACATATGTTGGGCTCATATGGGCCAGCAGCCCCAGCATCCTTGTTGGTTAGCTCCTGTTCTGTAGTATCTTGTGATTGTCTCAGAACATTTGGCATTTACAGCAAAATTAGGAGCCCATGATTTTCTTGCAGTATTAACTTACTATCAATGCTGTGTGTTGATGAACTAGGGTTTTTAAATTGTTAGGTTTTTTTTTTTTTTGCAGTATATATATTTTTGAAGAAAAGGATTCTGTTATCAGAGAAATTGGGGCTCCCTCTTGGTGTTGTTAGTCTCATTAAAAAAATAATATAATAGTGAACTCAGAAGGAAGCTTAAGGATAATTTCATTAGAGTTTAAAAGAAAAGTCAAGCAAGCTGTAAATCTCAGTTAGCTGCCTCGAAGAGGGAGATGGAGAAGAAGAGAGAAAATAATGTTATTTGAATTTAGGCAAGTAGCCATATGGCAACAAGGAGGTAGTTTCAGAGAAAGAATAAAACAGCTCAAACCCCTACAGGAAGCATAGTTCTACTGACTCCAAGAGAAAAGACAGAAAAAAAGGGAAAAGATAGACCTTTCTGACTCAGAAAGATAAGGAGACCTAATAGAGCATCATGGTGGCTTCATAGCTACTGCATAGGAGCAGGCCTTCTGGGAAGAAAGACAACATTATCTCATGAATAGGGTAATTAGCCATCGTATTTCTCTATTACAGTATAAAGTGAATTAGCGTTCCTCTACCATGTAACTGACAGGCTCAGCTGGATTAGTAGACTTGGAATGTTAGGTTTCCACCCAAGGCCAGAGGTAAGTTCTGTTCTTTTGTCTAGAAAGAGTAACTTTCCTGTATTGGGCCTCAGTAGAGCCCTGATCTGAGTTACTGTTGTAACTCAGAATATTTGAGTGACTAGATAAATCACTGTCTCCCTAAATATTGGACCAAGCTTTTTATTCAAAACTTGCAGATTAAAAATTCTAACATGCCAGCCAAACCAAAGGTACTTGGTAGAAGAAACTTCAGTAGTTAAATGCAATGCCACATTGTTCTGTGTTAGACTGAGAAAAACATTTACAAATCTATATGCTCTATCACCATATGCTTAATTATAAATAGTCATTTCTTCCTCAACACACTATTAGATGCTAAATTCTGAGTTGATTAGATTTTCATGAATTAATTTATAAGTATAAATTTTTAATTTATTTTTGATATTAAAGTATAAATATTTTCTATGAGGCTTATTTAGTTTATAATAGTTTTTCGAGACAGGGTTTCTCTGTGTAGCTTTGTGCCTCTCCTGGAACTCACTTGGTAGCCAAGGCTGGCCTCTAACTCACAGAGATCCGCCTGGCTCTGCCTCCCGAGTGCTGGAATTAAAGGCGTGCGCCACCACTGCCCGGCACTATAATAGTTTTTTTTTTTTTTAACAATTCTTGTATGTCAATTTTCCTTTTTAAAGGGTCACTTTAGTTCTCAGAATATTGATTTTTGTCTAATTATTTACCCATTATAAAGCACTTCATATTGTGGGCTACCTGAATAAGATTTGATTCTATAATTTCAGCTTTTTGACTTGCTTCTGATTTACTAAATAATTGGTGGGAAGACATCTTTTAGAAGGTTATAATGAGAATTCAGTTTCTTATGGAGAAACGTTTGTCGCTTATTTTCAGGAATTTGTAATTCATGTCTACAAACCAAAAATTTTGAGTAATTTAGTGTCTCCTGTCTGGTTCATAGGTACCTGTAGAAGTTTACCTGGCAAGGTTCCATTATCAAGTGTTAATGACTTTGCTGTTAATCACAGAATTATTGCAACATGCCAGTTAGTGAGCTAATGGTAAAGTAGCTTAAAGTTTAAAAGTATGGAAGGGTGAAATTGGAAAGAATATGAGAGAACTGAAAATATAAGAACACAAAAAAAGGGAGGCTGGAAAGGTGGTTAAGAGCATGTACTGCTCTTGTAGAAGACATGAATTCAGTTCCCAGCACCCACCCCAGGGCTTACAACCAACTATAACTCCAGTTCCAGAAGATCTGAGGTCCTCTTATGGCCATTGTTGGCACTGTACACATGGTACACACACACACATACACACACACACACACACACACTCAGGCAAAACACTCATACACATAAAATAAAATAAATTTATTTTAAAAGATAAACCAAGAACAAATTTCATCATATTTGTACTGCTGAAATTTTACATGTTAATTGCCACAAATACAAACTAATACAAAACCAACCTATCAGGTTTGTGAAAGGATATATAGCCATTGACTATAATTTAAAAATATATTAATGAATACCAATTCCTTATAAAAGTTGAATGTGTGAACGGTTTCCAAAGTAGTCTCCACCGAACCTTCTGTAAGGCTGAATAAGTGGTTAGAACATCAGTGATTGTGGAGAGTTAGGAATGTTGCAAGGCCAGAGACAGGTAATCTTGGGTCATCCTTATCCCTCTTAATAACCATTTATTACCCTCATCTGTGTCTGACCTGACAGCCTTGTGACCACTGGGTGAATCATTTGTAGTTTACAGAGCACTGGTTTTCCTTTGGAATGTATTAATTTAGCAGACAGCTAGATTCCACCAACTCAGAAGCTGAAGCTCACAGCAGAGTTTGCCCAACTTTGCTGTAACCTGCCTCTCTAATGTTTCCAACAGTATTTCAGGAAAGTGACATGACTTATGTTTTTTTGTCCTGTTACTATGAAAACTTCATTAAACAGCTTCCACATTTTAACATTGAATTTAGGGTGACCTAATTCTTTGTTCCCAGGCCATGGTTATTCATATTTGTCTCCAGACTAAACTACCTCTTATCCCTTTTAAGGTGAAGGTTGTTTTTGTGTCTATAAATGCTTAGTAAATGCTGATGACTTCTTGAGTAACACCTTTTAGGCAGAACTGCCTCAGGGCTAGCCAAGGTAGCCTAGTAAAGGGAAATTACGAACTTCATCTTGGCTGAGTGGATACCTGAAGCAAAATCAACATGTCTGTGAAGTCTGGTTTCAAAGCAAACGTCTTACAACTGACAAGCACATGATTTTCACTGATTGCCATAACCGTTGAAACTAATCAATGCTTTCTTCCCCTTAGTCTGCTACAGAAATTCTAAGACAGAGTATGTTTGCTGTCCTCTGTATTTCTAAGCAGCAGTCCCTCTGGGCCACAGTCTCTTTCCCTTGAGCTCCAGAGGAGACCCAGGTGCTTAAGAGTGGAAACTGAACAGCAGCTTTGGTGCACACAGCTAGCCCCACTCCAGGCGTCGGTACCCACAGCTAGCCCTAGCCCAGGCGTTGGTACCCACAGCTAGTACCACTCCAGACGTCAGTACCCACAGCTAGCCCCAGTCCAGGCATCGGTACCCACAGCTAGCCCCAGTCCAGGCGTTGGTACCCACAGCCAGCCCCACTCCAGGCGTCAGTACTCACAGCTCGCCCCACTTGTGGCTAGCCAGCATGCTTGTCCCTGGTTCTGATGACTGTTGTTTGCTTTGTTTGCGAGTTTCCAAGAGGAAATACTTTAAATAGTGAATAAACAACCCAAGTGAAATTGTTTGACCTCTTACTAGGTGTAAGGCGTAAAATAGATAAATCTGGATATTATGAGTAGAATTTTCCCTTTGTGAGGACTATGCATCCCATTCATTTATAGTCAAGGTATTATCAGATGTATGGACAGGAAGTCCAGTTCTTTAACAGGAAACGTGGAAGTGGTAATAATTTGGCTTTCAAAACATGTAAGGAATGGCTGACGATACTGTTGAGCATAGGAAGAGGTTCTCTTCCCTCCTTGAATCCTCACTTATAGTCTCTCAAACATACTTCTCTTAAAAGCAAGGCTAAGCCTACATGTTTATGATCTTATTTTAACTTTCCTATGCTTCATTTATTTATGCATGAGTGTATAGTATATGTGCATGCATGTGTAGGGTTGTGACCCTTGTTTGTGGGTGTCGGAGGTGGGAGTCAGGAGTCATCCTCTATCGTTCTCTTCCCTATTCCTTGGAGACAAGTCTCCCCCTGACCCTGGAGTTAACTCATTTTCAACTAGATTGGCAACCCACAAGTTCCAGAGACGCTCCCGTCTCTACCTTCCAGAGTTTGTGTTGCAGGTACTCAGGAAACCATGATGGTTTGGGACATAGATGCTGGAATCCGAACTCAGGTCCTAATGGTTTCAAGCAATTGCCCACAGAGAACCCTCCAGCCCTTCTATTTTATTTTTAAAGAATTCAAAGTACAGGCACTCATGATTTTGAGCTAGATTTCAAAAGTGTTTGTCACATGCCTTGTTTCTAATTTTATAGTTTCCTTTGTATAATCTGTGTGTTAGATGACTTTTAGGAAGTAGTATAATCATATCCAAAAGTTTTCAAGGGAAAATACATCTTCAAAAAGATGAAAATATATAGACCATTGAAAAATGCTTTTAAATCATAAACTATGAGTACATAAAATTTAAATAATGCACACATGTAAAACTGAAAAACAGCCTTTCAAATCTGTGAATTTGTGCACGTGCATATGTGTCTGCACACACACACCCCTGTTAATCCCTCTGCAAAAGGACTAGTAAGCATTCCTGAAAGGTTTTCATGATGCTATTGCATTTACACACACAATAAAAATGGCCTCTATCTTCAGTGTGTTGCAGTTTCTTATTTATTGTGGCTGTTTCTATGCTGTCTTAGTCAGCGTTTTAATTGTGACGAAACACTATGCCCAAAAGCAACTTGAAGAAGAAAGGATTTATTTCATTTAACACATCCAAGTCACAGTCTATCACTAAGGGAAGTCAGGACAGGAACCTGGAGGCAAGAACTGAAGTGGAAGCCATGGAGGAATGCTGCTTACTGACTTGCTCTCCATGGCTTGCTCAGCCTGTTTTCTCATATACCTAGGACGGCCTGCTCAAGGATGGCACCACCTACAATGTGCTGGGTCCTCCCACACCAATCATTAATTAAAAAAAACACCCACAGATTTCCCTACCTGGTAATCTGGTGGAGGACATTTTTTCAACTGAAGTACCCTTTTCCCAAATGTCTCTAGTTTGTGTCAAATTGACAAAGCACTAGCTTGCATATATGCTAATATATGTGTTGACTTTTTTTTAACACTTTAATATAGCATCTTATAATAAGGGCAATGTGTTGAAATTAGCATAGTTCTTCCACAGTATTACAGAATATTTGATAGAATGAGTGTATGTCGTGGTTTGTAAGAGAACTGTGCCTCCAAATGCTTGTGTTTGAACACTTGGTTTCCAGATGGTGGTGCTACTTTGAGGAGATTGTGAAGTCTTGCTGGAACAAGAACCACTCAAGGCAGATGATGACATTTTTTTTTAACAGCATGGCCCCACTTCCTGTTTTTCCTCTCTGCTTCCTGTATGTAGATAAAATGTTATTTCTTTCTGATGCCAGGCTTGCTTCCTTGCCTTCCCACCATGATAGGACGTACCCCCTCTGGAATCATAAGCCAACATAACACTTTACACCCTAAGTCACTTTGGTTGTAGCATTTATCAGCGTGATAGATAATAAACCAGAATAGTGTATAATTTGTCAAATTTTGCCTTTTTGTATGTACTAAGGTTTTAGTTTTTATTACTGAAAAATGTTGAAGTAAACCTAACTTTATTTGGAACTTGTGAACATCTATTAAATAGTCCTAGAAATGGCAGTATTAGATCACAGTGTGTTGTTAGTCAATATGCCAGTGGTCTCTTTTTTTGTTGTGTTAATTATGATCCCACTAAAGACGTATGAGACTGTTCACTTCCTAATAGGGTGTACACTGTATTTTATAAGCTTTCTAATGTTTGCTACTATTATGAACAAAAAATGACATATGATTTGATGAATCTGATTAATGACATTGAAATTTTGTTTACTATTAATTCACCATTGACGTAATTCCTTCCTATTCATGTTTTATGTGCAATTGTTTATTTTTTTGTGGGAGTGAGGTCTTTCAAAGGCTAAGTAAAATACAAATTTCTTTTTTTGATATTCCTTTGTTATCTCCTTCTTGGATTCAGAGTAGAGGAATGTTACCACAACTTCCAACTTTTCCCTCACACTGTTCAGTGTTTTACTGTTTCCTTATGACTCTTTTCTGCTGCACTCAGCAGGACTGACCCCATGAGCTTAAAATGTCCAAGTCAGAATTTGTACTTTGGTGGAATGGACTCATGTCTGGTTTTGTTCTTCAAAAAAAGTAACAAACACAGAAATTATCAGCCCAAAGAGCTAGCATCTCAGAATGGTTACTTCAATGGTCTGTATTTTCTTAAGAATTCCTATATCTTAGGGTTGCCCACGGTTTTCTTTGAAATGATCTTAATTCTTATAGTCCTATATTTTACAAGCCAAAGTTGATATCATTAAAAGATTATTTTTATTTCTTGTTTGACTCAAAGCTTTAGATTTTCAGACATATGGCATTTTCAAAAATAATAATGAGAGCATCTTTAACTCCAACATGTAATGCATACTTCTTCACAAAACCTGTAATTTAATTATCCACACAGAATATTGTCCTCAAAGAGTGGATACTGATTCAATTAGTCAAGTTTCTGCATCCAGACACTAGTCAAAGTCCATCTGCTGTGTATCTTCAAAGAAATTTATCATTGTCCCAATTACCATTGTTCTTCTGTATTTACATCATTCCTTCGTGTATCTGTTCCAAAGGTACTACCAAGTGCAGAGATGTGCTGTGCTTGTCATACTCCTACGGGGGGAGGGAGACAGGGCCTCACCCTGTATCTCAAGTGGATCTTTAACTCTTCTTCTGCCTTCACTTCTGCAGTGCTGGGGTCACAGGTGGGTGCTACAGTGTCTGACTCCATTTTCCAACTTGACCCAAGATCATATTTCTTTTATTGCTGACAAAATTTATCTCTGGTTAAACAAATAATGCACTTATTTGATGTAATTATGATTTAAAGTTGTACCTTTCTAATTTTCTATAGCCTTAGCTTGGATTTGAAATGTAATTCTATCAATCAATCAATCTATCTGTCTGTCTATCTATCTATCTATCTATCTATCTATCTATCTATCTATCTATCTATCTATCTATCATCTATATTCATCCAAATTGATTCTAATGAAAGAGACAATTTGTGTGTTTCAATCTGAAATGCCTGTAGCAGTGTGTTGAGAAATGGTCTATGAACTTGCTAAAGCTTAAGCCAATAAAATATTATTAGAAACAGCATTATTCATGTCTTCCACTGCTCTAAGTGCAGGATTACCAACAACTGCCATAATAGATTTAACACATTCACACAGCCTTCTAGAAAGATCCATTTATAGAGGCACAAAATGTGTTTTATTTTAGAGCTCCGAGAATGAGCATTTTACTTTCAAAGTCAAAGTTGGTGTCATTCAAAGATAATTTTTATTCTTTATTTGACTAAAGTTTTAGATTCTCAGATATATACCATTTTCAAAGTAACAATGAGGGCATCTTCTGACTCCAACACGTAATGCACACTTCTTCACAAAACCTGTAATTTAATACTCAGCACAGAGAATGTCTGCAAGGATTGGATACTGATTAAATTATTGAGGTTTCTGTACCTAAACAAATGATAGTTGTCTTTTGTACTTCCTTGGGCTCCAAGCTCTCCTTCTTCTGAATATGCCATGCTTCCATTTCCACCACTGGTTTCCTTGTCCTATCTGTTTCTTTTATGTTGACATCATTTCTGTAGTATTTCTTAGGTCTCAGGCACTGTGTTATATCCCAAAGGTGTGAGGCTGAATAAGCTAAGACACGATTTTGTCTCATCTTTTGACTTTTATGTGTGTACAAAGATCAAATGAGATAGCTGGGTTGAAAATTCTTTGAGAAGTGTGGCAGAATACAAGGTCTTTTGGTTGAACAAATAGCCACTGACCCCTCTGACTAAAATTAGTCAGAGAAAGTTGTTACATCAACCCTAAAACTTTGCAGACTGTTGTCTTTGGTACCGAGTGCTAAACTGGTAAAAAAAAATGGTGGTGTTACAAAGAGGCTCTGGGCAGGAGCCTACCAAAGAAGAGATCTTACTTTACCTTTAAAGGTAAGGATGCTCTGGGAGCATTCCTTAAGAAACAACACTTACTTTTCACAATTGTATTTGTCTATGTAAAAATCATATGAGGTGGTAGATGTAAAGTTTGCTGTAAAATATAAAGTGCTTTGTAAATAAGTTCTGTTGTTGTGAAGGGGCATTTAAAAGATATTAGAAAACAATTTGGACATGGTATAAAACTAGGCATATATGGTGCACACTTGAACAAAGCAATAGAGTAAGCCTTAAAAACATTAGAATCACCTATCTGATCTGTTCTGAAGGATGCTAGAAAGGACTGGACGAGCCATGTGTCCTCTGTCATAACATTCTGCAGCAACTGAAATTCTGTCTAAAGGAATGGCTTTTGTTTGATGCTGATGACAGCTAAAAGCGTGTGTTCAGTCAAAAGTGCTCAGGGTCTCTGGGGCCTTTTCTCTTGCCATCTTCTTCCTATTGCTGGGAACAGGAAGACTAAACTTTTGAGGGGTTGCGTCTCATAACTGGTATGAGACAAGATAGACCCTGTCTATCACCTTTCTTATTTCCCAGTAAATCAAAATTAAGTCTGTGCAATATGAAGTGTTAATTTAGCCAGTCTAAAATAGAGAATTTCAAGCCAGGTGGTGGTAGCTCATGCCTTTAATCCCAGCACTCTGGAGGTAGAGCCAGGCAGATCTCTGTGAGTTTGAGGCCAACCTGGTCTACAGAGTGAGATCTAGGACAGGCACCAAAAGTACACAGAGAAACCCTGTCTCGAAAAACCAATAAATATAATATAAAATAAAATAGAAAATTTCAAAGAAGTTGGTTGAATTTCTCAACAGAGCCCACAAAGTAGTTGAAGAACAAAATCTTACGTGTAGAAATAACTGCAGAAGGTCATAGACAGTGCTCCATTTAAAAGTCTGCCTACTTATCATTCTATTAGTGTGTGTGTGTCTCTGTGTGTGTATGTGTATGTGACTGTGGGTGAATGTGTGCCAAAGTGTACATGTGGAAGTCACAGGACGACTTCAGCTGTAGGTCCTCACTTCCATGTTGTTTGAGGCTGGCCCTTATTGTTTTATGACTTTCCAGGGATTCTCCTGTCTTCACCTTCAATCTCCCTATAGGAGTCTGGGGTTACAGATGCTTACTTGGTTCCTGGTGATTCAAACTCAGTTCCTCATGCTTTCACTGAAAGCTGAGCCATCTTGTCAGCCTGTGTGCTCCATTTTAAGGATTAAATCGTATTAGTTTTTTGTTGTTGTTGTTGTTGTTGTTGTTGATTTAGAGTAAAGCAAACAACAGGTCAAAAATTGAGAGGTGGAATCCAGTGTTGGGGATGGGGCTGACTGACCCCTAAGTCTTTCCTGTGTGGGGCACTGAGCACACTTCCAGCCCTGTCCAACCAAAGTGGGGAGACAGAAAAGAGGATTCCGTGTCAGATCTGCTAGAAAGAGCCACAAGTCATACTCCAAACTGGGGCATATGGGTAGTAAAAATGAGAGGAGATGACTAGTTATCCGATATCTATCTGCCTATAATCAGCCTACAATGAGCCTCATGTTTATACAGAAAAATCATGAAGTAGGGAAACACACTGAAGGCATAGAAAACTGAGCACATTCAAAGCGATTTTACCCTCCTCTCAAATAAGTACTTCACACAGGGTTGCTGTGCATGCTTCATGTCAACCTGCTAATGTATGGAGTCTTACTGCTGCTCGTCACTAATCAAGCTGGTAGAAATAAAGCATGTTAAGCTCAGCTTAATTCTCCTTCCCCTCTTTCCCCTGGCAGGGTGCTTTTAGAAGAGTAAGTTCCACAACGGTTAGACACACATTTTTAATGGATCAGTTCACTGACATTACATAAATGATGAGAAACAAAGGGCCAACTTTTTAAAAGAATATTCCCCAAATTATAAATGTGTATTCTCAGCTTGGAATAGTAAAAGTTCTTCTAACTGCTGCATACATTCCCACATGCATATTAAATGCACATAGACATATTTTCAAGTATCTCTTGGCAGCACACATCTCACCATTCTAAATATTATGAATGATCATCTCTCTTCAGGTATATTCTAATATATCTGAAGTTGTTTAATTCTGAGAGTTTTGTTGAACATGTGAGGTGTGCTACTAATGCCAAGTAATATATGATATGTTATAATCCAGTCTATAACATGAGCAACCCTGTTTGTCCAAGAAAGTGAGCATTATTCAGCTGGTTTCCTGATGTGATGCCACAGTTAAGAATGAGTGGGTTTATAGTAAAGCAATGTTTCTTTAAATTGTCAGACTATGATTTGCCATGTGGTATGTTAGCACAAGTTTTTACATAACAACTCATTCAATGAACCCCTAATCCTAGTAATTAGGGAGAGCCATTTATTCCATACCTCACCCTAGAAACCAGTTCTATCCAGGTTCCAGAGGTAAGAATTGATTAAAGATGATTGGCTTTCCACAAGAGAATTTCTCACAGGTACGCTGTTAACAATGACTAAAATGTGTATCCAGACTGAGGGTTTGTGCTGGAACCCCAGCCTGGCAGGCTAAGCAACTAACTTCAACTAACTCTGGGACATAGGGAGAGCTGTTCTTAAAAGAGGCATGGGCGAATAATTCATAGCTTACTCATTTTTAGATAACTACTTTTAATGATGATGGAGAAATAGCTAACAATTTATTAAATATTTATGTATACTGAAAGTTTTATATTAAAAAACAAAGTCAGCACTTCTTCAGATTACTAAAAGCCCTACAGCTCACAACCAAAGCCACAAAACTTTTCTGTGCAGACACTTGGATACCCACTTTTTCTGTATCTGGATGAATGCTTCATTGCAGTTAGTCAATGTGATTTTCAACACATTAAGATTTCTCATTCTACATTTACCTTAGAATATTCAAATTAACTCTGGCCTGGTTATGTCTTGATCATCTTATTTTTGTTACACACTTGATTTTCACCAATAGGATACACTAGTGCCATCACGCAGCTGTACTTCCAGCTGCAAGTTCCTCTAGATGGGAGGTTACATGCTATTTGCACAGCAAGAGTGCCATGGTGAAGTTCTGCCCATGGATTCACGCTCTTTGATTAATTTACCCTCAGGTTTGGCAGGAATGTCAGCAAATGTTTTCAACATTGTAAAAAAAAAATATTAACAATTATGTGAATAATTATCAATAGTAACAACAAAGGACACAGCTCAGAAGGACGAGGTGAGGACTGTCGGGAGACCTGGGGGTAGTAATCAAAATACTTTGTATAAATGTATGAAATTTTCAAGGAATAAATAAAAAAATCATAAAAATTACATTAGGTATTCATATACACAGCTAAGAACACCTTTATCCCAACATGTTTATACATTCTTCTTTAATTTCATTTCTACTTAATAAATGTTTAAAATCCAAAATAAATGTTTAAAATCCAAATGATGTTTTTAAGCTGGGGTGGTGGAGGATAATTTTGTGCCTTATGCTATTTATCTCTAAAGCCCTTCTCACCCAAGGATGGTGGTGTTTCTATGCCACAGGGACCAGCATTATAGCTTACAGCCAAGAATGGTAGTGGTTCTGTGCCGCAGTCGCCAGCATTATAGCTTAGTAATGCCGAAGCACCATAGTGAGTGTAAAGTTGAATGCCTGGAATATAAATATAAACTTGAATGTTTGAAAAAAATATGTAACACTTCCAGATGCTACACAGAAAAACTCTGGGTATATCCTTAATGATGATGCTTTTTTCCGTGTTATGTCACTAATCCAGGCACCACATCTTAATTCAGCAATTTCTTAGGCAATTGAAGAGCTATCCAGACTGATTTTATCCATCAGAACATCCACCCAAGACAGAATAGGCAAAATGAAAGGTCAGATTCATCACTAATTTAAAAGATAAAACTGGCCATACTAACATCATAAACATGTTTTCTGTGCCAAATTAGTGAGTCGGGAGATTTAGAAGAGCAAGTGTAAAAGGCCTCATTGAGAGGATGAACATATGTCCTGGTTCGTTTGGGTCCATCTTGTCTTATGCCTGTTTTCCTGGCATTCTTTCTGGTTTTAGCTTAGCATCCGTGAAAACTTTCTAGCTTTTAAGGATAAACTATTATGATTCAGTTAGCAAAATGAGCTGAAGGTGGTTTGAGGGACTTCAGCTTTGCTTATTGCTTCTGCCAGTCTGGACTATGTAAGGGGAATTGTCCAATAACATTTCTCATTTTAATATACAATTGAATACCAATAACCAAACTATCTGCATTCCCAGGCTTTTCTAAGTCCACCCCCTTTAATGGAAACAGAACATGTGCAGTCTCACTCTGTAGAGAGGAGTCTAGACTGTTGTAGCTGTGTGACTCAAGTTTGTAGCATATGGCATCGTTTGGGGAACTTTTATATTTTGCACTAAATGCTTTAGGTCACAACGACAGAGGGAAATGAATGTTTCATGAAATGTTAGATTGGAAAGTTCTTTTAAAAATTGATGATAAGTAGTAACTTGAAAAAGTTTGTTGACATTTTCCACCTATTATGGGGACTATACACATGCCATTATTCTCTCAACAGCCAGAAGATTCAAACTTGCTGAAAACCAAAAACATCATGTGGGGTTGGAGAGATGTCTCAGTGGTTAAGAGTACTTGCTGCTCTTTCAGAGGACTGAACTTCAGTTCCCAGCATCAACCCAGTGGCTCTCAACTGCCTATTCCTTTAGATCCACATGATAAAATGCCCTCTATTGGTTTTCACAGGCATCTCCAAACACATGTGGCCTATACACAGGCACACACAGAGAGACACAAAGACACACACAAACCTACAGAAACACACATATATGATAAAATAAAATATTTTAAAAGTTAGTGCTTCAAAATTAGTAAGAATTAAAGAACAGAATGGCAAAACATCATTAAAATTTCGAGTTCATAACAAACTGTTATTTTTACAAACAGTGCTTGCAGGCCAGAACATACAGATGTGGAGTCTCACCAAAGGACACGGCAGACTAAACAAAGAACACTCCATTAGTGTACGACATTTAACTTGGAATATGGTAATTGCACTTTGAAATATCTCAAATTATGGGGGGTGTTTGCTAGAGCTCCTTATATTAATTGAATATATTTATATATTTTAACATGCTTAAATTTCTAAAAGTTACAATACAGACAAATCGTTGGTGCTTTTTTTTTAAAAAAAAATCATAGCATATTTTTGCATAGGGAAATTATTCTAAACAAAAATAAAAAACAGTATCCGTGAGAACATTTACATGTTGTAGCCAGAAATTTTTTTGCGTCCTGCCTGGCCTGCAGTTGGGACAAATCTCTCCCATTCATGTCCCAAAGCTGCTTAGTCCCACATAAACACACAGAGGCTTATATTATTTACAAACTTGATGGCCTATGGCTCAAGCTTCTCACTAGCTAGCTCTTTTTTTTTTTTTTTTTTTTTTTGGTTTTTCGAGACAGGGTTTCTCTGTGTAGCTTTACACCTTTTCTGGATCTCGCTCTGTAGACCAGGCTGGCCTCGAACTCACAAAGATCCACCTGACTCTGCCTCCTCTTATAACTTAACCCATTTCTATTTATCTTTAAGATGCCATGTGGCTTCGTGGCTTACCCTTACTTTCACATCTTGCTTCTGGCAGCAGCTCACACTGTCTCTTCCGCCTCTCCTTTCCTCTTCCTCTCTCTCCAGTTGGAATGTGCCACCTAACCTTATTCTGCCTCACCATTGGCCAAACAGCTTTATTTATCAACCAATCAGAGCAACACATATTCACAGCATACAGAAATATATCCCACAGCAACATGTTCAGAAAAAAAAATGCTAAAGTTGAAAAATACTCCATGTTTTTTGCTAATCAGGAAACTTAGTCTTCATAGGAAAAAAAATGCTTTTCATTCAAAGACCATAAACTGTGTGAGAAGTGAGTTAGAAATGTCTGTAATTCAAATATATAATCCATACATTGGTAATGTAAAGTAGAAGTACTAAAAACAATTTAAAAAAATACAAGTTAATGCATTTTCAATACAGTAATGCTGACATTTTAGTAGAGGTGAAAACAACTAAGAAATGTCTAAAACACACAAACACGTTAAGCTTTCTTGCTTGTATTGATACTGAGCTAACTTCAGTAAAAATTTAAAGCAAATAACCTCATAATACTATTTTAAGTTCCCTAAATGCTTTAGTATATCTTCTTCTTTTTTTTTTTTTTTTTTAAAACTTGGGGCATCTTTGATTAAAAACAAAATAATGAGATTGTTATATATCTGAATGAATGTTGCCCATGTTGTAGCTACTGTTAACATAAACTTTGGGAAGTATGTTAAGAGATTAAGAAACAAAATAAAACAATAAAACCAAAACAAACAATCAAAAAGGAAGTATATTAAAATGTTTACTTACTGTGTTAGTTTTAGCTTTAGAAAGACTTTTATTTTAAAATATTGAATAGACTATTGTATTAGTTTGCCAATATGTGGAATAAAAACTGTCACTTTTTCTTTGCTTTTAAAATTATATAATTAGGTAGGAGAGATGTCCTAGTGAACAAGAACATACAGTTCTCATACAGAGGACTTGAGCTTGATTTTTAGCATTATGTCAGATGGCCCAGAGGATCCAATGGCCCCTTAGCCACCTGAACTCACGTGTACATACCCACACACAGATACATGCGCATGCATATAGTTATTGCTCCCACATATTGTTAACTACAGATTAAAAGGTGAGCAGATGCCCTCTCTGCTCTAATGGACACAGCCAGAAGAAGTCAGGTTCCATCATGATGTTCTGATGTTGCTCTGTTTTCTCTTCTGTGATCTTGTTAACAGAATTGAATAGATGGGATAGCTGGAGGAGCTGTCTATTATTACACACTAAGGCTTTTTCACATTTTGCTTTCACTCTTTTTTAACCTAAGACATTTTTATGGAATCTTGTTTGTAGCATATAAAATGGCATAAAAAAGCAAACATTTACTGATAATGTATCATGAAGAAACTTACTTTAAAACAATTCCTCAGAATATATACAATTTTACTAATGAAAGCAAATTGTATACCAGTAAGACAGATGTTGTTTATTTATATTTACACAGGCAATATATCTTGACTGAATATTTGATACTGCAGGGAAAAGAGCACTTTCAATTTTTTTTTTTTCAGAATTTGTCAGTGCTTTGATTTTATGCTTGCTGAGATGTAAGTGTACATAAATACATAGTATAAAATTGGCAGGGGTATACGTAGGACTACTTTAGAAATTACTGGAAATTCTGTTCCATCATTAATTCCTTTAATGCTTTTAATCCATTTAAGATTTTCTATGAAAGTCAAGTGAACAACTTAAATAGCAATTTTTTTTAAATCTTTTTTTTTTTTTTTTTTTTTGGTTTTTCGAGACAGGGTTTCTCTGTGTAGCTTTGCGCCTTTCCTGGAACTCACTTGGTAGCCCAGGCTGGCCTCGAACTCACAGAGATCCGCCTGGCTCTGCCTCCCAAGTGCTGGGATTAAAGGCGTGTGCCACCACCGCCCGGCTTAAATAGCAATTTTAAGGTAAGTAAAAAGTCTAACAATACAATTTAAAAACTCGGTAGTTTGATTCCTACATGTTGACTAATGATGTAGGAAAATGTTACAAAGTATCTTTTGCAATTAAAGAATTATGTTTCTGTAACAGCAGTAAACCTTGTCTGTGTAAGTCAAAGCACTGCAGTTCTTAAGGTGCAAGAATATCAAATCTAAGCCTAGGCTTGAGGTGTACCAGGCAGCATTGATCCTGCTGCACTCTTACAACAGGCATAGTGCAGAATTCTTGTGGTGTGTTCAGACCCCTGCAGTGAGGTCACACTGAGTCACATGGGCCAGCACTGCCACAAGCACCTTAGTTTCATTCAGTGTTTGATTGTTAGTTCAATTTGGTCATTGAACATTCAGAAACCTTTTGCTGTTGCCAAAATTTTTACAGCCCCTGCATTCAGTTGCAAAACCTCATCTGGTGTTGCGGCCCGCTGTTGCAATGTTGTTATTTACACCACAGCAGTTCTTGGAGATGGCTATACAGAACCTCTGGAGTGAGCAGCTTCAGCCATTGATGTTCCAAATGAGAGCTTCAAGCTTTCATACCCTTTTTGCAAACAGAGAGAGGAGAGATATCCTGAATGGATTTCAAAAACCTGTTTCTATGTATGGTTATTGGTTGTATTTCCCTTTTAAAAATCCGTATTTTGAACAAAATAATTTATTTAAACTATTTAAAATATTTTTATTCTATTATTTTATTCTTTTAGTGCTAAAGGTCCAAAGTAGGGTCCTATGCAAGTTTTAAATGTACTCTATCACCGAGGTATGTCCTTCATTCTTAATTAAAACAATTTAAACAAATTCAGAGAAATACTGGGGATGAGGAAGAGAGCTGTAACCTCTTTAATGAGGGCCGAGTGGTTTATTAGTTTGATTTGATATGAAAATAACCAAGATGCTGGTTAATGCATCTAAAAGTATCCTTCTATTCACACCCATCATCAGGACTCTTTGCACCAGTTCATTCTGTCTTTCAAGCATCCACGATAAGTTATGTAGAAGGACAAATGATGCTACAACAGGAGTATTTCCTAACATACTCATACATTATGTGTTCATTAAAAAGACATCAAAATAGAGCTTACCATAATACGCTGTATACATTGTCCACATGTATTCACTCACCCATCAAGCCATGCATTGTTTCACTCACTCATTTATTCATATATGCAAGAAAATAGTTATGTGTGCATGCCTTTTGTGTATGTGACTGAAAACAAATGTGAAGATCCAGCCTCACTTTTATTTCCTTATGGTCTATATAAGGATTAAATGTCATTAGATATAGTTCAATGTAACAGGAATAGCTCTGTATGTGTGTTATTATTTGGGGGGCAAGAGAATTTTCTGAGAATTTAGAGAAATAATAACTTAATGTTACTTTTCATGCTAGTAAAGCTCTGGTCCTGCGTGAATAGAGTCAGTCAAAGTTCACTGCCCTAGCTATTTCAACAAATGTGCATTCATTACTTATAAGCAGACAATGGGATTCAGAAAACAATAAATAAACCAGGGTATTTACTTCCATGCAGGGAGCACAGGCATACAGATAGTCTGATATCCACCCACTGATTTTCTGACAAGTGCGTGTTCCCTTATGACATGGGAGCACAATGAAAGACATTCACTTTGAGCTGAGATGGTAAGGGACTGGGAATGGTATTAAGGAAGACGTCTGTGGAAAAGTTCTCAAACCATGAAAACCACTTTGTGGACTTTGACAGACATTCTATACCCTATATAACAGCACCATTCATGTGACAAAATGTAGTCAATCTTTTGTAATGATTCCTGAGTAGTAAAATCATCCAAGATTAAGAATCATTATTTTGGATGAATTATTTAAGGAATGAATTTAAGGATGATGATAAGAGGTTAAATAAAAACTGAATGTGGTCTGAGACACTGCAGTGAGGAGGCAGAAGTTGTGACAGCTAATTTGACAGACATTGGAATGGCAAATACCGTGAATACTGGGTGGGGGGCTAGAAGTCATGAACTGCGTTGTTGAAATGGGAAATCAACTTACCTAAATAACATGTCTTTTTGGGACCATAGACAGTCTAGACCAGGATCTCTCAAACTGTGGGTCGTGACCCCTTTGAGGGGTCAAACAACCTTTTCAGAGGGGTTGCCTAAGACAATCAGAAAACTTTACATTATGATTCATAACAGTAGCATAATTACAGTTATGAAGTAACAATGAAGACAATTTTATGGTTGGAGGTCACAGCAACATGAGGAACTGTATTAAAGGGTCAAAGCATTAATAAGGTTGAAAAGCACTGGTCTAGAGTATTAAAATGGAGGTTAAGTAATATCGGTATCATGTCTAAGGAAATACATCATGTTTTTTCTTAATCGTTTTAAGACAATATAAACATTTTATGAAATATTTTGAGATTCTTGGAAATAAGCATTGTAGGGATAGACCTTTGTCAGGCCCTTCCTATACCAATAAACACAAATGGCAGCTAAATTATGCCCGTAAAAATAAATCCACTGGAACTCAGTTACCTTATTTTATTCATGAATGATGGTTTATATTTCCAGCAATATGCCAAGCTGTGTACAGGAAGGTCAAGGACAGATGTCTCAAACACCATGACTTTTTCATCCAATAGGTGAAAATACAGGGACCAACTCTCCAACTCTCCATTTTTTATGGGAAATTCAAGATATTCAATGTCCTTAATACCAATTTGCAATTCTTAAAATTATTGATGGTGGAGTTCAGAAGTCTCCAGAAGATGCAGTCTTCATGTGTTTATATGCTAATAATACATTAAAAATGTCAATTGCCACATATTGCAGAAATTAATTTTCTAAAATTCTGGTTCAACTTAAAATATTAGTTATTAATTGTTCTTATAATTATGAATCAATGTCATCAACCAATTTAAAAATATTCCTGTTAATTTATAAGTAATACCTTATTTTTAGTCACTATAAAGATATACAGCTAATGTTTCAGATATCATTAATTTTTCTATTGCTGATCTTCAGTGTATAGTAAAATACATAGATGATCTGGTCAGAAAATGTCTGGATATTATTGAAGAATAAATTTGTATCTTCCCCATCACTCCATACATTAATACTCTAATTCTACCTGGATATATATTTTCAAGGACTTGAGATGTTGACAATACCTGGGCATGGTCTAGCCCACCTACATTCCGAGTACTTATGAGACTGAATGAGAGGATGGTGATTTTATTATCCCATAGAAACCTGTTTTCTAGTGAGCGAGAGAGGGAGTGGATCTGCATGGAAGTGGAGGAGGAGGAGAACTGGAAGGAGCAGAGGGAGGGGAAACTATAATCAGGATATATTACATAAGAAAATTTGTTTTCAGTGAATGGGGGTGAGGAGCCAAAGCCTTTTTGAGAGAAAAAACCCTGTGCAAATCAGGAAGAGTCCACTTGATAGTGAGAACATGGAGCCCCATGGAGCACAGGCTGTGAGAGACAAGTGAGGACATGGAGCACCATGGAGCACAGGCTGTTATAGAGAAGAGAGAACATGGAGCCCCACGGAGCACAGGCTATGATGGACAAGTGAGAACATGGAGTCCCATGGAGCACAGGCTGTGACGGACAAGTGAGCACATGGAGTCCCATGGAGCATGAATCTTAAAAAGTCTTATTAATAAAATCAAACCTGAGCCAAGTATTGGGGTAAATGCTGGAAGGTCAGAGAACCAGAACAAGCCACAGCCACCTCACCTCGCCAGTTCCTCAGCTGGTCCTGTTTCCTCAGACTGGAAGCCTCTGAGTCCTCATCCAGAGTGAATCTCAGCTGAACTGTGCTGCTAGAAGCCTGAAAGCTTAACCAGCCAAATGCTTCTAGTTCCTGGTCTTCATGCCTTATATACCTTTCTGCTATCTGCCATCACTCCCTGGGATTAAAGGCTCACTTCTTGGGATTAAAGGTATGTGTCACCATGCCTGGCTGTTTCCAATGTGGCCTTGAACTCACAGAGATCCCAGATGGATTTCTGCCTCTGGAATGCTAGGATTAAAGGTGTGTGCTACCACTTTTTTCTAGCCTTTGTATCTAGTGGCTGTTCTGTCTCTGACCTCAGATAAGTTTATTAGGGTGTACAATATTTTGGGGAACATAATATCACCACAGAGCACAGGCTGTTATGGACAATGAGGACATGGAGCCCCATGGAGCACAGGCTGTGATGGACAATGAGGACATGGAGACCCATGGAGCACAGGCTGTTATACAAAAGTGAGGACATGGAGCTCCATGGAGCACAGGCTGTGATGGACAAGCGAGGAAATGGAGCCCCATGGAGCACAGGCTGTGATGGACAAGTGAGGACATGGAGCCCCATGGAGCACAGGCTGTGATGGACAAGTGAGGACATGGATCCCCATGGAGCACAGGTTGTGATGGACAAGTGAGGACATGGAGACCCATGGAACACAGGCTGTTATACAAAAGTGAGGACATGGAGCTCCATAGAGCACAGGCTGTGATGGACAAATGAGGACATGGAGGCCCATGGAGCACAGGCTGTGATGGACAAATGAGGACATGGAGGCCCATGGAACACAGGCTGTGGTGGACAAGTGAGGTCCATGGGTGCTAAAGATTTCAAAGGAGGCTTCTTGGCTAACCTGGGCTTTTTTCTTTTTTCAATGATAATTGTCCTGAAGGGAGATTGGTTTCCCCCAGTTTGTACTGTAATCTTTCCATGGGTGAGAAGAATGTGGAATGAGAACCTGAATTTGGCCTTTTGGAAGAACTCTGAGATAAAGACAGGGATCAGGAGAGGTTAGGTCTGTACTTTTGCACCCCAAAGGTGCTTTTTCTTATTTCTCTTCTTCACAGACAGTACCACAAGGTCTGATTGGGAAGAACTGTTCTTCATTCAGTCCTGAGACCAGAAGTAAGGAAATGAATTAAAAAAAAAAAAGTGTGTGTGTGTGTGTGTGTGTGTGTGTGTGTGTGTGTGTGTGTGTGTACTTGCATGCCTACTTACTAATAAAAATAATAATTAAAACACATTTTTTTTCACTTGGGTGAATAACATATTTCTTACAGCCAATGTTATTTCACTTTCTGAGGATAAAGAAGTGTGATCATTTGGCAATTAATGCTGACCAGTTTTAGAAAGGACTTGGGCCATTTTAAAATAGAATAGATTCTTGCTGGCAAAGCTTAATTTAATCTCACAGAGTTTGGTGGGTTACTTAACACCTATCCAGAGAGTGGCTATTACATTTTAAAGCATTCAAACCAGTCATGTGGACTGTTTCAAATTATCCAAGAGATTTGAATTCCCTTGCAGCAGTAAGCAAATGATTGTTTCTTCACATCTGCTCCAAGTAAACAGCAGAGCCCGTCTGCTGGACCCTGAACACAAAGTGGTTTTGCATATTGGGAGGTGTGTGGTCAATAGGAACATGAAACCCAGGAGAGGCACTGACTCCAGCTGCCATTGTGTGAAATCAAAGACTTTACCCACATGCTTGTTTAAGACCTGCTAGATTCATGTGTCTGCTGGCAGGTGACTGATGAGTTGTGTGCCCTCTGCTCTATTACTATAACCTGGGCTGAGGGAGAGGGAAAGGAGGCCTCAAATTTTAAGCTCAAAGAAGAAAGTTTTGGAGGAGGTTTTGCATATGCTGAGGCTGCAGGTGGGAAGCAAGCTGCTTGCATACCAGGCCTTCCTTCACTGTGGCTCTCTTTGCCTCTGTTGGCCTTCGCTTTCTTTCTAGAATATCGACTTTGAAGTGGGCACTCCCTAAGATCGCTCCTAGTTCTAATGAAATACCTCGTGGGGACTTCCCCTTTCTCTCTAGGAAAGCCTTTAGCATTCTGTGGGTGAAGAGTCTAACATTCACATTAAAAATGACCAGAGGAGGACAAGAAACAAGAAGGGACACAAGAAGCCTTGTGGTGGCTTCTCTTCTACTTCTGCTTGCTTTTATCCCTCATTATTTGATTTTCTCCCACTATATTTCCCAAATGTGTGAAATGAATCTATATCTGCTGAGATCCTGTCTAGCCATGCGATAATTAGCATCCTGATGACTGACTAGTCTTCTACCCCCAGGTTGCTCAAGCCTTTGGCTTGTTGCTCTCATTTCATGTAGAGCATGAGATGTGAGGTGATCATTTACATACTTAGTTTCTTTTGTATGATACTTTTAAAAGTATGTATTTTTAAAAATTTTGTTGTCTTCAAAATTCTTATAAATGTATGAGCCCCAATACTCTGTAAAATTCATGCTGTGCTGTCATAGGAGATTAAATTTCATAAACCAGTCAAAATCATTAGAGCAATAGCACCATCTCCTAGGTCCAAACCAGAATCATTCACATACCTTAGTAAGTCAAATGAGAATTAGAAGTGAGTGATTCTGGTGAGAATATGATAGCAGTTTCCCCTGACAGCACCACCTAAGCTCTGTTAATGTTGGACACCAGGAATGCAGTGAGCTCCTCTCATCTGCACTGGCAGCTTTGTTCACCACCATAGGGAAGCCAGACCATGTCAATGAAATATTTTTGTGGTACTCTGTTCTCAAACAGATTAGAAAAAAGTGTCCTAGTTAGTTTAAACTGTCAACTTGACACAGCCTAGATTCACCCAAGAAGGGACTCTCAGTTGGGAGACTAGATTGTCCTGTGGGTGTGTCTGTGGGTTATTGTTGTGATTGTTAATTGACTTGGAGATCCCAGTTTATTGTGGGTAGCAACATCCCTAGGCAGATGGTCCTGGGATGTGTAAGAAAACTAGCTGAACATTAGCTGGGGACTAAGCAAGTGAGCTAGCAAGCAACTTTCCTCCACACTTTCCGTTTCAAATTTTTGCTTGAGATCGTTTCCTGACTTCCCTCAGTGACGGACTGTATCCTGTAAGCTGGAAGAAACCTTTTCCTTCCTTAAGTTGCTTTTAACCATCCTGTTTGCCATAGCAGCAGAATGAACTAGAAGAGTGCTGGACCTGTGTACTTGGTTCACGGTGTTGCTTCTCTTGGAACTGAATTACCACCTTGTTTATCTAGATATGGGTAGCTTTGAGGTACTAACTTCCCCATGTGATTCCAGGTATAAACTGTCTCAAATGTCATGACCACACTTTTCTTAATAAGTACACTTTAAGGATGGTCCTAGACCTGGTTTAGAACTGAGTAGCCTTACCAACAACTCATAGCTGCTAGAGCTGGTCTTGGAGCCCAGCTCACTTACCCCTAAAGTCTATTATCATGCCTGGAAAACCCACTCTTTTCCAAGCCCCAACATGAAAACCAATTCTTTCCAACACACCCTGACCTCGTGTTTGGCCTTTTTGTTGCAAACACTGTGCATTCCTGGGTAGTGATTTTCTTCTTTCCCTCTTTTAAACCATCTGACCATCTCTCTGGAAAATCCTGAAACAGACTGTCCACATGTCCCAAGGCATCCATTATGGTATGTTTCTCACAGCTGAGGCTCATATCATTTGACTTGGCCTAATTTTTCTTTCTTTACCTTGGTTTATCACAGGCTCAGCACCGAGGAAAAGGACAAGAAGAGTTCTTAGAAAGATAACTGGAAAGACTCTGCCAAGCATATAATAAATTCATTTTGAGCAAATCAGCAGTTCACTTACGTCATATTGGACATTTTCTATAGCTGTTTTTTATGTTGTTGTTATTAACATTTGAGTTAAATAGCACAAAATATTTATTTCTATAGCCTACAAACCACAGACTTTCAGGCTTCCCAGGAAAATCCTCAAGAACACTTCCTCCAACTCCTTTATTTAATCAATGAGAAAAATTAAAGGCTAAGGGAGTCCTGAGTTGCTTAAAACCAAAGAGCAATGTGAAAGCAAGTCTTTACCTTTCCACAGCGCCTAGTCATTTATCTTCTTTATCAGTGGCTTTGAGCTTGGACGCTATTGGTCTTCTTCCTACTTGGATAGGAATCCCTGTAGTATCCCTGCCTGGAGATTGTGCTCCTCGTGCACATGATAGAGAAACCCATCTTCTCTTGAGGCAGCTAATTCTGTTTAAACTAAAAGGAATATTCTCCCTACTGACTGCTGGTGGCCATGTCAGAGGGGCAGCAGATGGCATTTGACTTCAGGGGATCGGCCTACCGGAAAACAAAACTCTGATGGGTGAATCTTGGACAGGCAAGGCCCCAAGAGCCCCAGCCCCAGAATGTTTCTTGCTGTTGCTGTGTCTTTGCGTGTTTGGCCACTGCCATTTTTCTCTGGTATCTGGCATGGTGTGAATGGGTGTGAGGAGGTTACCACTGTCCTTAATGCAGTATGATCATCTCTTGGAAATATCCCATTCTACTGGGCATTTTTACCTGTGAATTATTATGAAAATCATTTCCTCCTATGCTGCACTGTTTAACTGAAACAATGATTTTATACAATAACAATGTTAATTTAAATAGGATTTTGGTGATTGGAGTTTTTTAATAAATATAGTTAGGGATTATGATTGTGGTTAGTTTAGTAGAAAAATTAACAGAGATAAAATGTTATCCCTGCCTCTGATAAAGCAGAGCATAAAAAAACAAAACACAGAAGTGTCACAGAGCTAAACACATGAGTTTCTAATGAGGAGCCATATAGAATGTGGCTTGGGTTAATGATTAAAAAAACAGTTGAGTCCCAGTAGCCCAGCTAGCTTAAATTCTTTTAATCTTAATGTTGGGAGATGTGTTCACAGGTTTTGGAGTGTATCATAGCTGAAAAAAAGCTTTGAAAATGACATAAAGTTAGACTAAGATGTTCTTGTTAAATAACTTTGAGGTAAAAACCCAAGAAGATAAGCTAAAGTTTAGAAAGGCACATAGTTGAGTGAGGAACTCATTAAGGTCAGGGAATAAGAACAATGCCTCCCAATTATTATTAGCTGAAATGCCTTTCTTGCTAGGATGGATTGGTGACCAAAGGTGATGATAAATTCCTTGTGTCCATTTCTACCCTCAACTTCCTAATATAAAAAAAAAATCTGTTGATAAGTGGGTATGAACCATAATGATTTAAAATAGAGTTGACTGGTTCTTTTTCATATATAAAAGTTTAGATTTGTGATTCTTCTAAGATTTCTTATAAGATTACCTTTTGAGATAAATAATAAAATGGTCCTTTCTTTGTAATCACAAAATGCAGCCTGCCAGCAAAAGAACTAGCTGAGAAAAATACCCTGCTTGCTCACACTCTGTTAACAAGTTGCTTGAACATGAAGACACATGGGTTCTTGGAATAACTTGTTTTTCACCTCCAATACATAAAATGTTTAGTCTTGTAAGGGATATGGAAAACATGCTTTTTGTAAACTTGTATTTACTGTAATCATCCAATTAAAAAATAGAATGTAACCACATTTTAATTTTCATGTTGCTTGAAAGATTTTGCTGGGTTATATAAGCTGGAAGGGAAAAGTAAAGTGAGTTAGAGGGAAAACATCAAGAATGAGAGAAAGAATACACCAGGAGAGATACAGAGAATTGAAACTACAGAAGAAGACTAAAGAGAATACAGAAGAAGGAAACCATCAAGAGAGTGTGTGAGTGTCTTTCCCCTTATCCCCACAAGATAAAAAAAGTCATAGTATGCTGACTCTGCGGATTCTCTTTGAGCCCTGTGCTGCTGGAGGCTGGTCCAGTGACTGACAGTAACTGACCCTGTAGAGCATTGTAGTGTTGCCCATTACTTAATATGAAGGTATCCCAAGACCCCTCTGTTTGAATGTTTCCTCCTTTCTAGCCATTTTAAATCTGTGAACCTGTCAATTGCAAGACTTTAAAGGCATCTACAGCTGGGCAGTGGTGGCGCACGCCTTTAATCCCAACACTCAGGAGGCAGAGGCAGGCGGATCTTTGTGAGTTCAAGGCCAGCCTGGTCTACAGAGCGAGATCCAGGAAAGGTGCAAAGCTACACAGAGAAACCCTGTCTCGAAAAACAAACAAACAAAAAAAACAAAAACAAAAAAAAGGCATCTACAGACTTTCCACTGTTTACCTCCATAACAGCTTCCTCTCCTTTGAATTCTATAACTGCTTCCTGGATACTTTCCCTTGGGTATAAAACAAGCATCCAACTTAATACCAACAATCAAGTTTTTGATTCTGTATTCCCCTGCCCTAGTCTTCTTCATCTCATGAGATTTTACAGGTTGAACACCAAAAGTTATACTCTTGTGGCTTATCCTCTTTAGTTGCCCATTTAAACCACCAGTCTCATTCTTGGTTCTTTCTTAAAATTCCTTCCAGAAGCCTACAAATTCTTATTCATTTTTACTGCTTCCATCCTAGCCCAGGCCATTAGTTTTTGCATAGACAGCTTCCCTGCTCCTAACCCATTTGCTGATTGACAGCCTGTTCTCTATGGAGCAGGTGGGACATAAATCAACCCACATCATTCCATTGCTAACAACATCCAGCAACTTCCTCAATGGGTTCTGGGTGATCCTGAATGATGGGGTCACTGCCTTCTTTCTGGCTTTATTTCCTGTTCCCTTTCATCTTCTTCTGTCTCCTCTCTGTTTGCCCCCTTACTGTCCCTGAAGTATGCCATGTGAATGTCTACCAACAGACTTCTGCATTCTTGGTTCCTTCTATTTGACACACACTTCCCTCTGAAAAGTCACACTCACTCCCTCAGTTGCTTTCAGCTCTGTTTTCACTTTCTCAAAAAGACTTTGCTGACCCTGGTCCCCAGAACACACTTCCCACTTGAGTGATTTGTTTCCAAAGCATGTCTTATTGCCTGATAATCACAATTACATATTCCACAAAAATAAGCTCAGGGAAACCTGGGAGCTTCATCTTATTTTGGATATTTTTCTGTGGTTTCTGTAGTACTTGTGGCTGCAAAATGTAGACACTTTTGGTAATTGTTTGTTACTTCACTATTCAGCCTCAACTCTTAACTTGTTAATCTTCTTATTCTCTATTCCTTTTGAAGTGAGAGAATTTGCCCATTATAGTGGTAGTTATTATAATTTTAGTATGGGACATTATACCAAGTTGGTAAGAATCTTTCTAAATATGGATTTTGGTATTTGTGCTAATTTATGATGATTCTTTCTATGAGTCATTAACTACCATTTAGTAAACATTTATGTGGCCTTCACTCAGCCACATGTTCTGTGTTACTTCTCCTAATCCTTACTATGACTCTGAGAGTTACTATTAAAAACTCTTCCACTTGTCTTGATGTTACAGTAAGGAAATTGTGTTCAGAATGAGTTAAGTATGTTCCAGTGCACCAGTAAGTCCTAGCATAAGCCACACATAGGTGCCATCCCTCTAACTCAGATGTACTGTGGTTAGGTTAATGAGATATGGCTCTGCATAACACTTAGAAGCTGTACCTGTGTGATGCTGATCAAGTTGTTCTCTTCCTCATAACACAGTGAGGATCATATCAAAACAAAAGACATTGTTAGGCTGTTTAGACAGTACTGGTAGCATGCTCAATGAGTGGTATGATAGTAGAGCATAAGAATTAGTAAAACCAAGGCTAGAGAGATGCCTCCAGTGGTTAAGGGTCCTTGCTACTCTTCTGGCTTTGATTTTCAGCACCTGCATTGAATGGCTCACAACTATCTGTAATTCTAGCTCCAAGGGACTAGACACCTCTGGTCTCCTTTGTGCACATATACATATGTAGACACATACACCTAAATAATTTCAAAAAGAATTAATAGATCTAAAACTTACATTATTTTTTCAACTATCAGATAATACATATCCTTTGCTCAAGATTGATATAGCTGGGTCTTGAGGTAGATTGATTCCCAGTTTTCTGAGAAACCACCACACTGATTTCCAAAGTGGCTGTACAAGTTTGCATTCCCACCAACAGTGTAGGCGTGTTCCCCTTGCTCCACATCCTCTCTAACATAGGCTATCATTAGCGTTTTTTATCTTAGCCATTCTGATAGGTGTAAGATGGTATCTGAGAGTCATTTGATTTGCAATTCCCTGATAGTTAAGGACACTGAATAATTCTTTAAGTATCTTGGCCATTTGAGATTCTTCTCTCTGTTTAGATCTGTACCTCATGTTTTAATTGGATTATTTGGTATTTTGATGTCTAGTTTTCTTGAACTCTTTATATATTTTGGAGATCAGCCCTCTGTCAGATGTGGGGTCGGTAAAGATCTTTTCCCATTCTGTAGGCTCCAATTTTACCTTATAGAAGCTTTTCAGTTTCAGGAGGTCCCATTTACTAACTGTCAATCTCAGTGTCTGTGCTACTGGTGTTATATTCAGGAAGTAGTCTCCTGTGCCAATATGTTCAAGGCTACTTCCCACTTTCTCTTCTATCAGGTTCAGTGTAACTGGATTTATGTTGAGATCTTGAGATTTGTGCAGAGTGATAGATATGGCTCTATATGCATTCTTCTACACATGATCATCCAATTATACTAGCAACATTTGTTGAAGATGCTTTCTCCTTTGTCTTGTATAATTTTTGCTTCTTTGTAAAAAATCAGGTGTTTATAAGTATGTGGATTTATGCCAGGGTCTTTGATTCAATTCCATTGATCCACCTGTCTATTTTTATGCCAATACCATGATGTTTTTATTACTATAGCTCTATAGTAGAGCTTGAAGTCAGGAATGGTGATACCTCCAGAAGTTCCTTTATTATACAGAATTGTTTTAGCTATCTTGGGTTTTTTGTTTTTCCATATAAAGCGGAGTATTGTTGTTTCAAGGTCTGTAAAGAATTGTGTTGGAATTTTGATGGGGATTGCATTTAATCTGTAGATTATGTTTGGTAAGATTGTCATTTTTACTACATTAATCCTACCTATACATGAGCATGGGGGATCTTTCTATTTTCTGATATCTTCTTCAGTTTCTTTCTTCAAAGACTTAAAGTTCTTGTCATACAGATTTTTCACTTGTTTGGTTAGAGTTACGCTTATGTATTTTATATTATTTGTGGTTATTTAAAGGGTGTGGTTTCTCTGATTCCTTTCTCAGCCCATTTATCATTTGTATATAGGAGGGCTACTGATTTTTTTTTAAATTAATCTTTTATCCAACCACGTTACTGAAGGTTTTTGTCAGCTGTAGGAGTTTCCTGGTAGAATTTTGGGGTCACTCATGTATACTATCATATCATCTGCAAATAGTGAAAGTTTGACTTCTTCCTTTCCAATTTGTATCCCCTTGATATTTTTTTCCCCTTATTTCTTTAGCTAGACCTTTGAGCACTATATTGAATAGATATGGAGAGAGTGAACAGCCTTATCTGGTTTCTGATTTTAGTGGAATCGCTTTGAGTTTCTCTCCATTTAATTTGATGTTGGCTATCAGCTTGCTGTATATTGCCTTTATTATGTTTTGGTATGTTCCCTGTATCCCTGATCTCTCCAGAAACTTTATCATGATGAGGTGTTGGATTTTGTCAAAGACTTTTTCAGCATTTAATGAGATGATAATGTGGTTTTTCTTTCAGTTTGTTTACATGGTGAATTACATTGAAAGATATTTGTATGTTGAACCATCCCTACATCTTGGGGATGAAGACTACTTGATTATAATGAATGGTTTCTTTTTAATGCGTTCTTGGATTTAGTTGCTTGGCAAAAATTCTTGACAAATAAATTCTCTGTATTTACCTTATTGTGTACCCCAGTTGAATTCATGAATCTCTAGGCCTTTTCCCTAGATGGTAGAACCATTGATTTCTCCAAGTACAGCCACACTCTTACTCAGATAAGTACTCTCAGTATATGAGAATTGCTTCACACAGGAGGTCAATAACTCCATCTCCTCTCTTCCCACAATGGACCAGGCCAATTGCTAACCAACTTAAGGATGGGTGAGGAGACGTATGGTCAATGTTACCAGATAGCACGTCCTTTCTCACTTTCCCCTTCTCAACATGCTTCTCTCAACCCCTCCATGGTTTTCTGTAATACTTCCTCAATAAATTTAGTATATCCTTCTCTTTGCCTAAAGGTCTGTCTTCATAGAAAGCTGAGTTGCACATGTGCCAAGGCCATATATGGCCTGTCACCAGCTCTGAACATACTGACACTGGTGATGGTAATAGGGTTAGCCAACCACTTCTTGTATTTCCATCAATCATATTTTCATGGCTGAGATGATTTCCTAACTCCTCCATTCATTCTCTCTCTCTCTCTCTCTCTCTCTCTCTCTCTCTCTCTCTCTCTCTCTCTCACACACACACACACACACACACACACACAACCTGTTATACATATTGAAGCATCTTGGCCTGGAAGATGATTATTTTGAATTGGACTAACTTGAGTGTGTGGTAATTACTTCAAATGCCCTAACACCTGAACCCTACTGCCCTCGGCACTGTCTTGTCCTCAACACTGCCCTCGGCACTGTCTTCGGCACTGTCTTGTCCTCAGCACTGCCCTCGGCACTGCCCTCGGCACTGTCTTGTCTTCGGCACTGTCTTGTCCTCAGCACTGCCCTCGGCACTGCCCTCGGCACTGTCTTGTCTTCGGCACTGCCCTCAGCACTGCCCTCGGCACTGCCCTCGGCACTGTCTTCAGTACAGCCACTGTTTCTATGAGGCTGAAGTTATCTCACTGGCAGATGAAATTATAAGCAATTCCTACAAAGTGTCAGTAAACTACAAACAGAAATCTGCCTTTGAAGGCAGCCAGAGCCAAATGGGAACTGCGAAATCAGTAGAAATTTAGAATAAAATGAGCACATTTGTAGTGAATCATTTAGGGATTCAGAAACCAGATCCTCTGACAATTAGAATGAGCAGTTTTGCTAATAAACCTTCTCCGTGTTTCCTGAACCTGCTAGCTTTACCTGTCTTTCACAAACAGCTTGAATTATCACTTTCCCACCAAGTTTTACGCTTTCCCATTGCTTGTTGACTACTGGAATAGTTTTGCCCCCTCTATTATAGCCAGTGAATAGAAGGAAAAAGTAATAGAAACAAAATTAATTTTAGGGTCGATTGAGGCAGGTTCTCTTTCTGGGATAAATTGTTGATTTTATTCAAGAACTTTGGATGGAATTAATGCTATGTCACATTTACCTCAAATGGAAGATATTCTGCTTTGAGTCTCCTAGTTATGATCTGTCTACTGGTGGACCTTGGGCTCTCTACCTAAAGAAGTCCTATGTATCCTATCTCTATTTTTTGGGCCTTAAAAACTAGCAAATTGTACCAGCAGCCCAGAATTTAAGCAAATATTTAGTTATTTTTCATCACTACAAAACCTTCCTTGGCATTTATGTGGTCTTAGCTCTCTTAGCCTCTTCTTCGTTACAGTTCTATGATGATGAAATGTGTCCCTCAAGAAAATGTAAGCTGCCTTACAAGTGTAATTTAGCACCTGTTCCCAAGTGTAATTTAGCAGTGATCAGAGTGCTGTTCTCAAGGAAATGAACATCCACAGGATTGATTTTTCTACTTGGCCTCTAGGATTGCACCATGACAACAGCCTAGAGGCACTCTGGGAAGGGTGAGACAAAAGCCAGGGCAGGTTAAGCAATTTGGTAGCATGGCTGGCAGTGTTGGAAAATATCAGACTGTTGAATGCTGCTGCTGTCCAGCTAGTGTGGGATGGGGATGGTCTTTAATGTCTCTGGGGTCATTTCTTCATCTTTCAGTAGAGAATATTGACAAAAAATAAAACTCCTGAGATTATCAAGTGATTAAATGATAAATGGATAGAACAGTATACTCTATCAGGCTAAGATTGTTTACATTATTACTTTTGGTAATTAAGTAGAGGGAAAACCAATTGCCTGTGTTCGAGAGAAGTCTATTCCAGTTTATTTAGATTTGTGGCTTAAGAAATTTGAGTAGTTATAATTAACACAAGCATGACTTTCTACAAGTACACATTTTAAGAGCTTTATTTTAATATAATGTGTTGTTTATTTTTTCTTTACATCTGAATAGTTCACCTAGAACCTCACATGATAACTACATTATTCACTATTACACATTCCTCCCCCAAATCTATATTCTAAGAAAAATGCATACTTTTTTTGTATTTAAGAAATACTAGTATAACAAGTTTAAATCAGACAAAACCCTAGCATGGATAAGGGGAAGTGGCCACGAAAACCTACTCGTAATCAAAAGTTGCTTGCAATTTGACAGCTACTGGGAGAGGGAACATCACTTTTCTCCAATGGAGTGTCATTGAGTATATCATCCCCCACTTCAGGGCAAGTTCCATACCCAGGAGTAGCTAAGCAACAAAGAACAGACTCCATGTTTGCTGTGTGCTTTTGTTTTATTGTGTTACTTTTTAATCTTATTGGGGGTTTTTGTTTTTATTTTTATTCATTTATTTATTATATTTATTTATTATTTATTTATTTATTGTGAGAGAGAAAACATGATATTGAGCAAGTAGAGAGATTAGGAGGACCTGAGAGAAGGTGAGGGAGGAGAAAGAATATGATCACAATCTTTTGCATGAAAAAATTTAAATTACAAAAGAAAGAAATACTTGTGCAATATATACCGAGTTACAGAAATGTTCCAAGGCTGTTGTAAGCACTGGATCATTTAATCCTTATTACAGCTTTAGAAATCAGTGCTATTATCCTTATTTTGCAGTTATGTAAGTCGAAGCACAAAATACTTAATTACTCAAACTTCTATAAATTTGAGCTGGATTAACCCAAGTGGGCTGCCTTCAGAGTCTGTGCTTATGGGTATCAGCTATGGGAAGAAAATTTTAAAACCAGAGTTTGGTTTACCTAAGTTTACCTAAGTTGTGTAGCCAGTCTGGGCTTTTTGGACTAACATGGTCCGCTCACTCCCCTGAGGACCAAGGCATTTAACAGGACTTCCCTTTGGCATGTGTAGTTCTTGTTTCTTGCTAAGGAGAGAACCTAGGTTAAGTCATCCTGGATTTCCAGCTGTCCTTCTGCTGGTACTGAGGATGTTTTGATTGAGAGTAAAGGAAGCCCTGTAGGGAAGCAGTGGAAGGCCATGTGCCTCCTAACACCCTCACCTACGGAAATTAAGAGTATTGACATTGACAGAATTAAGTGTTTTGTCAGTAAATATAAATTAGATGTTGATATCTTACCCTTGGCATTCTGAATTCCTTTAAACATTCAAGATTCAAAGTAGTTTCATTCAGCATAAATTGACAATCTATAAAGCTCAGGCCAAAGTTTCATCATTTGCATTCTTTATTCTTCTGTTGATGGAGAAATTAATTCTTAATTTTAGTAAATTTCTTTTTAAATTATGTATTATTATTGTGTGTGCATTGTGTGTACATAGAGGAATACCATGATGCATGTGTGTACATCCAAGGACAACTTTGTTGAGCCAGTTGTCTCCTGATACTCCTCGGAATTGAAAAGAAGTCATCAGGCTTGCATAGCAAGCAGCTTTATCTGATGAACCATCTTGTTGGCCCAATTTTATTACATTGTAAGACTTCATTAATCATAATAAACCACATAGAATTAAGAGACTTCTTTTTGTGCTTCAAGTGGTTTATCAGTGTTCTTTAAGAAGTTGATGGATTTATTTGTCTTCTCTCTTCAGAGATTACCACTGCTCCTTGAAAGGGCTTCTGCTCTTAGAATAACCCTAGACAATGGTGGTAGTTTGAAAAGTCCCAGACTTTCCCAGCTGGCGTTTCTCTGTCACTGGTGGCTCCACCTCTGCTCAGCTCCTTCATTGTGTCCATTTTCTGAGACTTCACCAGGCTGCGGTCAGGAGGCATCAGTTCTCCCTCAGGATGCAGTAATGGCTTCTACTCCCATTGAGACCTATTGCTTTCTGCTTCTCTCTCTGACCTGGCTGTTGTAGAGTTTGCTGGGGCTACTACACCCAGTGTCTTAAACATTTATTTTATCCAGAAATCCAAGACAAAGATGTTGGCAGGACCAGCCTGCTCTGAAGATGCTAGAGGTTGGGGGCATGTTTCTGGGCTTCTCTCAGCTTCTGTAGGTGCTTTTTAGTGGCAGCATGACTCTAGTGTTCAGATAGCATGCTCCTGGTGTGTGTGTGTGTGTGTGTGTGTGTGTGTGTGCGCGCGCGCACGCGTGTGAATGTCTCCTTGATGTAGTGATATAAATGTGATATAAAGTCATATTGTATTAGATGTCCACCCAATCCCAAGTATGGCATCTTATTAACTGTATTTTCTATAGGCCATTTCTAAATAAGGTGATATCTGAGTCACCAGGGGTTTTTATGCTACAACTTGAATTGGAGGTGGGGCACACTGTAGCACCAACTTCTGCTCATTTTGGAAAGCTACACTGCCTCCCTTACTAAGCCCCAAGTACCTGGAGGTGCTCCAACCTTTACTAGCATTTTCTCCATGAGGAGCATGAGACTTCCCCTTTCTTTCCACACAGTTGAGTAGCTGCCCCTTGAAGTCTTTTGAGTCTCCCCTCCTCACTGATGTCTCCCCGATCACATTATTTAAGATCACGCTGCTGTCCTTCCTTCAGTCCCCTTCTTCATCATTGTTCCTTTTCCCTACTGAACTCAGTAGCTTCTGCTGTACTTCCTAACTTTTCTGCCCTTGCCACTGGTCTTTAGAAGCTGATTGTGTTGTTTGTGTTTGTCTTGCTCTGGCCCTGATCCTGCAGTGTTGGCCTAGTGAAAGGCTTTTTATTTTATTCTTATGTGTTTCAAACATGCAGAACAGTGTTTGAGACTCAGTAATAGCTGAAAAAAATACAAGCTGTGCTGATTGTTGTTATGTCAACTTGAGAAAGGCTTGAGTCATTGGGAAGAGGAACACTCAACTGAGAAAATGGCCCCCATCAGATTGGGGAAGCCTGTGGTGTATTTTCTTGACTGATAATTGATATGGGAGGGCCCAGTTCCCTCTGGGTGATGCCACACCCCACATGGCATGGTGGTCCTCAGTGCTGTAAAGAAGCAGGATGAACAAGTCACATGGAACAAACTGGTAAATAGTCTCCCTCTTTGGCCTCTACATCAGCTCCTCCTTCCCAGTTCCTGCCCTTGCCCTGACTTCTTTCCTTCCTTCACTGATGGAGTGTGATTTGGAACTGTGAACAAAATAAACCCTTTTGTCCCCAGTTTGCCTTTGGTCATGGTGATTTATTACAGCAAAGCAACCCTAACTAAGACAATCACATCTTTGCTAGCTTTAACATATGGGAGCTGGAAGGTTGGTGGAGGCCAAAACATACCCTGAAATATTTCCTTGAACTCTAGGACTTAGCCTTGGAATTCCTATACCAGGAGTCCAAAGGCCATGTCAGTGGTGACAGATGTCTTGGTGGAACTTTTAATCTCCATCTCCTGGAATCGGCTCCTTTGGGGAAGGCAGGGACCTCATTTGACTGCTTATACTCTTATTTGACACATGAAAAAGTGTCACTGGGACCACAGAGGAACTGGATCTCAGGACTCACTGTGACTTTTCTACTTACATCAGAAGTGAAGAGCTCCTAAAGTGACCACAGAGTGCTGCTGGAGACATTTTTCTGACTTTATTGGAGTGAATGAGGTTAAGACAGTCCTCAGATGTCACATCCAATTACCTTAATAATCACATCAAGCCCTCTGCTGGGCTCTTGATAGCCCATGCCAGGAGAAATTCCAAGGAGAACCTTGGAGATAGCCCAACCCCTGTGTGTTTCTTGGTCTTACAACCCACATTTATATATAATGAGCTGTTTGTTATTAGCATCTGTTCTTGTAGAATGTGGAATCTAACAAGAGTAAATACACTTTCTTTACGAATTTCTGTTTTTTTATTCTGGCCTCCTGCAGATATAGGCACACAGTAGATATGTGATCAGAACTTGCCAGGTTCCAGCTAAAACTGCACTACCATTTGGGAGCACAGCTCACAAACATCACATAAGCTGCATGAGCACCTTGGTTTCATTGGTATAGAACTCACTCTTCAGTCTCATGATGCCTTGCAAAAATCACTGAAAGACTGCTTTAATCGGTTTTCCTATAGGTGAAAAGATGGTAGCTCATGGAAGTGCTTGGAAGGGGTAATCTGGCCTCACAGTGAAGCCTTCATTGTGGAAATAGTTCATCCACACATCTACAATGAATGAGACTGCAAAGAAGGAGTGGTTACACAGTTGATACAATGTAGCATCAACTTTCAGCCATGTTCACTCATGGATAGCAACGTTATGCATGACTGGACAGGATAAGACAGGATGAGTATGGGGGGATATCTGTTGACTGTGGCAGCACATTTGATCCTTCAGTCCACCATGAGCAATAAACTTGTCTCAGTCCTTGTTTGACAACCTATCACGTGCTTCCTGAGCAATGGTGCCCTCTCCCCCAACCCTGCTAGTACTGCCCACATGAGTCTGTTCAGAAGAAAGTACTGGTCCTTCTGAATTTTGATCAGAATGTATTCTCCCACAGTGGAGACATGTCAGGTATTCCAAGAAGCCCAAGCTCCAGGACATTGCTGTTACACAGCCTACAATCATCTATGTTTGTAAGATTTTCAAAAGGTCCATGCCAGAAGCCTGGAATCACAGGTTTTCAGGAGACTGAAATAAGAGGTCTCAAGTTCAAGTTCTGTCTGGAAAAATTAGCAAGAACTCATCTTAGTAAAATTTCAAAAGATGTATATAGAGAGCTATAGCTCAGTGGTGGAACCCTTTTCTGGCATTTATGAGCACCTAGGTTTAATCTCTAGATTTTATACATGTATATACGTATGTATCTTCCTGCATTCACATACATAGTGGGTTCATGTGATGTTGTCCTCCATTCTGTTTCCTTTCTGCCATACGTTCTTGCATGTATGTGCAGGCAGTTTAGAGTCGCATCTAAGTAGGGTCTTGCATTGAGAACATATATATTTAGTTTATCTTATACTGGCTATACTTACCTAGTTTAAGAAGAAATAAATCAGTACCAAAATCAATGCTCCAAATAGCTGTAGGAGGCATCCAGGATAATGTCTACAAAGGATAGTAAAAGACAGTCTCTGCATTCTGCTTTCTCAGGAAGAAACAGCTACATTTTCAATCCCTACAGAATCAAGTTACGACGGAGGGCACAGTCGTACCCCTCTCCCTCTTTGTTTCTTCAAAGAGCTGGTAGCAGGTACCAGGATGAGTGATTCTGGTATGAAATTAACAAGTCCAAATGCAGGTTATTAGAATAGAGGCTCACATTACCCAACAATTCTATTCTAATATCTTTACCTAAAATTGAATTTTCATTCAGTCAAAATTATCTACTGTTTCCCTGTGTGATCTACTGCAGGAGGACTTCCCTCCTTGCACCATCACCGTGAGCTCTCCCTCAGCAGAAAGTCGTCTCCTGAGCCTCTCCTCTTTTAAAAGCTGCCATATTGCTTACTTCCTCAGCACTGTGATAAAACTCTGGGCAGAAGCAACTTAAGAGGTTGATTTGGCTCATCGTTTCAGAGATGATTGACTTTTGCGTGAAGAAAGCATGGCAGACTTTATGGGCAACAGAAGCATGTGGCTGAGGGATGGAAACATCACAGGAATCAGGGAACCCTGAATTAGAATCAAGTGCTGGTGGCACCTTCAGTGCCCATGCAGTAATCTACTTCCAGCAGGTCTTACCTCCAGTGTGGCTATAGCTTCACACATGGCACAAGACAGGCACTGGACGTTCAAACATTAGATGAGGGCATTGTGGATTCAAACTATAACATACTGATCCTCTTCCCCAAAGGCCAGGGCTACTGCATAATAAAAAGTCCACTTAGTCCAACTTCAAGAGGGTGTATTATTTTAATATTTCCAATGCTGTTCAAAAGTCCAGAGTTTCTACTAGGACTCAAAGCAGTATCTCTGCTGCAGTACTGTAAAATAATAAAATAAAATAAAATAAAATAAAATAAATAAAATAAAATAAAATAAAATAATTAAAATAAAATAAAATAAAATAAATAAAATAAAATAATAAAATAAAATAAAATAAAATAAAATAAAATAAAATAAAATAAAATAAAATGAACCCAAGCAACAAAGCAAACCAAAATAACTTATATGACTCTAATATACAATAGCACAGCACAGGCATTCCCACAGTCTCATTCTAAATGAAGAAACCAAAACGAAAGAAAAGAAAGACTGGACCAAAGCAAGACTGAAGCCCAGCATGGAAACATTAAGCCTTACTGCTCTAATATGATGTGTAAGTATGAATTAGGATCATCTGCACTCAGAGGTATTTGGAAAGCCCACCCCTGTGGCCCTGCAAGTTTTAGCACATATGGTCTTTCTGTTTCAATGACACCATGCCATGTCTGCAGCTTTCCTCAGCAGGTGTTCTGTGTCCCTGGGGTCTCCAGCACACTGGGGTCAACATTATGCTTGAGCTTTACTTAAAGCCTTACGCACCGTATCACCTTGTTATGTGGTCTCTGTGTAGTATCCTGTACTGATTCTTATTGTCTGACACCACAGGGTTTTCTCTGGTGCTATGTGCCTACAAAACATACCATGTAGGTGTTCCTAAGTTCTGCCAACAACTACAGGAAGAGCCAGGACCCCTGGACTGCTGATGTAATCTGAGTAACACTGCAAGTCAACCCAGAAAATCACTCCCCTACATGGCTTCTCATGGGCTGCTGTTTAGTCTTTCTCATTTAAGTCACTCTTTTCCTAAAGGAAAATCATTCCAGTGCTCTTTCTACATGGCACCTGTGCTGATGTTCCTGCCCAAAGGGAGTGGCTTCTCTTAGTGGTGCCAGACTTTTCAGATCATCTGCTTTTCCACACTCAACCACACTCAACTTCAACTTTAAATGTTGCATACTCAATTTTCAGACCAAACTGCATTGTTTTTATATCATTATGTTATCCTTCTCCCAGCCTCCCAGCCCTCACTGTAAACCTGGCTAAAAGTAGTAGTCAGTAGTCATGCCATAACCTGAATGTTGTACTCATTGGAATCTCTTCCTTCAAACTAATCAGTCTATTACTTCTGGGTTTAGCCTCACTTCAACTTTCAAAACATGCAAAAAATAGAACCAGATTGTGTAGATGTAACCAACCATCTTATTAAATAAGATACACAGAGCCAATCCAGAGAAGAAAGCCAAAAGGTCAGAGCTAAGAGCCTCACCCTTCCTGCTTCAGTGATCCTCTTCAGTCAAGAGAGCTCTCCGAAAGGGGCCTACTTCCTGTGTATATGTCTTTATATAGTCTAGCTGTTCTGCCTTCTCATTGGTTGTAAACCTAAACACGTGACTGCCTTGTCACTGCCTGTATGTACCGCCCTCCAGGTCCTTAAAGGCGTGAGCCACCACCGCCACGCACTTGCTATGGCTCTAATAGCTCTGACCCCCAGGCAACTTTATTTATTAACATACAATTAAAATCACATTTCAGTACAAGTAAAATACCACCACATTTCCCCTTTTCTATTTTAATAAAAAGGAAAAAAAAGAAGAGTATAGAGTATAACACAGGTGGCTCACTGTTCTTGAGGGCCCTTGTTCCATCCTAAATCCTCAGGACACAGCCTTCCCCTACTGTCTGTATTTCCATCAGCTTTCTGGTTTCTGAGCTCCCAGAAGAACTGCCAGTTGAGTTCTGCTTATGCATTCTAGGGCCTCTCTAGCTTGGTAAACTTGACCACATTCCTCTATAAAACCAGTTCTAACAGCCTGAGAACCATGAGTCAGTTTCATGATAGCCTAAACCCCACTTCTCTGGTACCAGTTTTCTGTATTGGTTGTTTTTTTTTCTTCTTCTTTTTAATATTATTAAGAAATTTTCTATTCATTTTACATACCAACCACAGTTCCCCCCTCCTCCCTCTTCCTGCTCCCCAGCCTTCCCCCGCAATGCATCTCCCATTCCCACCTCCTCCAAGTCAAGTGTCCCATAGGAAGTCAGCAGAGCCTGGTACATTCAGTTGAGGCAGATCCAAGACCCTCCCCACTGCACCAAGGCTGTGAAAGGGGTCACACTTTATGTACGGGGCTCCAAAAAACCCACTCATGCACCAAGGATGGTTCTTGATCCCCCTGCCTGGGGGCCCCCCCAAACAGTTCAAGCTAGACAACTGTCGCATGTATCCAGAGAGCCTAGTCCAATCCCATGGGGGTGCTCCACAGCTGTTGGTCCACAGTTCATGGGTTTCAACTAGTGTGGCTGGTCATCTCTGTACATTTTCCCATCATGATCCCCAAATCCCTTGCTTGTAGAATTCCTCCTCTCTCTCATTGATTAGACTCTTGAAGCTCAGCCTGGCAGCCAGCTGTTGATCTCTGTATCTGCTTCCATCAGTAACTAGATGAAGGCTCTCTGATAACAGTTAGGGTATTCACTAATCTGGTTACCGGAGCAGACCAGTTCATGCACCCTCTCAACTATTGCAAGTAGTCTAAGGTGAAATCATCCTCGTGGATTCCTGGGACCTTCCCTAGAACTCTGTTTCTTCCTATTCCCATGATGTCTTCATTTCTCATGGTATCTCTTTCCTTGCTCTCCCACTCTGTCCCTGTTCCAGCTTGAACCTCCCATTTCCTTATGCTCTCATCCTCCATTCTTTGCCTTCTATTACCCCCCTCACTCCCAGTTTGCTCTTATAAATCTCATCTATTTCTCCTTCATTAGCTACCTATGTGTCCCTCTTAGGGTCCTCCTTGATAGCTATCTTCTCTGGAGCCGTGGGTTGTAGTCTGGTTATACTTTGTTTTACATCTAGTATCCACTTATAAGTGAGTACATACCATGTTTGTCCTTCCGAGTCTCGGTTACCTCACTCAGAACAATATTTTCTAGTTCTATCCATTTGCCTGCAAATTTCATGATATTATTGTTTTTTTACTGCTGAGTAGTATTCCATTGTGTGTATGTGCCACAATTTCTTTATTCATTCTTTGGTTGAAGGTCATCTAGGTTGTTTCCAGGTTCTGGCTATTACAAATAATGCTGCTATGAACATAGTTGAGCATGCGTCCTTGTGGTAAGATTGAGCATTCCTTGGATATATGCCCAGGAGTGGTATAGCTGGGTCTTGAGGTAGATTGATTCCCAATTTTCTGAGAAACCACCATACTGATTTCCAAAGTGGCTGTACAAGGTTGCATTCCCACCAACAGTGGAGGAGTGTTCCCCTTGCTCTGCATCCTCTCCAACATAAGCTGTCTTTAGTGTTTTTGATCATAGCCATTCTGATAGATGTCAGATGGGATCTCAGAGTCATTTTGATTTGCATTTCCCTGATGACTAAGGATGTTGAGCATGTATTGGTTGTTTTTGCATGGCTATAACAAAAGCTTAAACTTGACAGATGCTTAAGAAAGGAAGGAATTATTTTGATTTTGGGGGTGTTTCAGTTATTCATACAAGAATGACACACCAGAGTTCACGGCAGTGGAAGTGTAGAAACACTAGCAGAAATCACTACCATGGTAGTGGATAAGGAATTAGAGTGCTAGCCTGAAACAGAGGTCCCTATGTCCACCTGGGTCCAACCCTGTAAGGGCTCCACAGCTTCAAAAGAGCCCAACAAACTTAGGGTCAAGTCTTCAAATCATGAACCAATGGACAATTCAGATTCATCCCCAAACAGTCACAGTATGTTGAGGTCATATATGTATACACACATATACATGCATATAATTAATAGAAGTGCTAAAAAGAGAGCCAAGGAGAGCCTGACTATGTTTAAAGCTGTAGTCACTGTAAGTGCAATTTTTAAAGACAAGACTAAACTGATCCAGGGAATGGTTAAGTGTCTTTAAATTTTAAATGCTTATTTCCTTTTCTTCTCTCTCAAGTCTTTCTGTATGAGCTTCCACGTTGAGTTTATGCATTAAATCTGTTTGTTTTGACCTGGATCTTAATAGACAGCTTTTCATATGAAGTTTCAGCGTATACCTCTGCCATTTGTCTCTGCCATTCATTTCTAAATCGCACTGCTGGAGTGAGTTAGGTTTATGATTCATTGTCTCCGTCTCTGGTTCTTGCTTTACCAAGTAGAAGTGTGACATCACACCCTAATTCCTCCATGGTTCAGTTCTTTAATGGTTCACCACTTATGATCACTGGTCACCTTCTTCAGTTTATTTGAGAAGTTTTATAAACCAATTTCTGCCTTTTTAAAAGTTGCACCATTATTCCACTTTTTAATTTCATCTTAAATATTTTAATGTTTGTTACCTTTTCTGAGCTAGAGTCATGCAAAGTGAGGCTTGAGAAAGATGGGAAAAATAATATATTTGAAACCATATTTGGTATAGAAGAGCAAATGGTAGCAGATTAAGATGATATGAGTGACCCACCATGTGTTGACTTTTACTTCCCTCTGGGAGAATGTATGTGTTTTTAAAAGATAGGATTTGCACTGATGTTAAAATTAGTTGAATTGACTTTCTCTTAGTGGTTTCAAAAATCATGTTTTCCCTTCTGTGGAAAATAGAGTGATCTGGCCGGGCGGTGGTGGCGCACGCCTTTAATCCCAGCACTCGGGAGGCAAAGGCAGGCAGATCTTTGTGAGTTCAAGGCCAGCCTGGTCTACAAAGCGAGATCCAGGAAAGGCGCAAAGCTACACAGAGAAACCCTGTCTCGAAAAACCAAAAAAAAAAAAAAAAAAAAAAAAGGAAAATAGAGTGATCTAACCACAACCTTTTCATGAATATTAAATAGACAAATTCTGACACATTCCAATAGTTAGTGAATAATATATTCCTTTTTAAAAAATTTTATTTTATAATTTAATTTAATTTTACATATCAGCCATGGATTCCCTTGTTCTCCCCCCTTCCTCTTCCCCACCTTCCCCCCAGCCCACCCCCATTCCCATCTCCTCCAGGGCAAAGACTCCCCTGAGGATTGAGTTCAACTTGGTAGATTCAGTCCAGGCAGGTCCATCCCCTCCTGCCAGGCTGAGCCAAGTATCCCTGTATATGCCCCAGGTTCTAAACAGCCAGCTCATGCACTGAGGACAGGTCCTGGTCCCACTGCCTGGATGCCTCCCAAACAGATCAAGCTAATCAACTATCTCACTTATCCAGAGCACCTGATCCAGTTGGGGGCTCCTCAGCCATTGGTTCATAGTTCATGTGTTTCCATTTGTTTGGCTATTTGTCCCTGTGCTTTTTCCAATCTTGGTCTCAACAATTCTCACTCATACAAACCCTCCTCTTCCTCGTCAATTGGACTCCTGGATCTCCACTTGGGGCCTGGCCGTGGATCTCTGCATCCGGTTCCCTCAGTCATTGGATGAGGTTTCTAGCACGACAATTAGGGTGTTTGGCCATCCTGTCACCAGAGTAGGTCAGTTCGGGCTTTCTCTCGACCATTGCCAGTAGTCTATTGTGGAAGTATCTTTGTGGATTTGTGAGGACCTCTCTAGCACTTTGCTTCTTCTTATTCTCATGTGGGCTTCATTTATCATGGTCTCTTATTCCTTGTTCTCCCTCTCTGTTCTTGATCCAGCTGGGATCTCCCGCTCCCCTAAGCTCTCTTTCCCTCGACCCTTGCCCTTGATTACCCCCACTCACGTCCAGGTTGTTCATGTAGATCTCATCCATTTCTCTGTCATTGGGCGATCTCTGTGTCTTTCTTGGGGTCCTGTTTTCTAGGTAGCCTCCCTGGAGTTGTGAGTATCAGCCTAGTCCTCTTTGTTTTACATGTAGTATCCTCCTATGAGTGAGTACATACCATGTTTGTCTTTCTGAGTCTGGGTTACCTCACTCAGGATGATTTTTTTCTAGATTCATCCATTTGCCTGCAAACCTCATGATGTCATTGTTTTTCTCTGCTGAGTAGTATTCCATTGTGTATATGTACTGCATTTTATTTATCCATTCTTCAGTTGAAAGGCATCTAGGTTGTTTCCAGGTTCTGGCTATTACAAACAATGCTGATATGAACATAGCTGAGCAAGTGCCCTTGTGGTATGATTGAGCATTCCTTGGCTATATGCCCAAGAGTGGTATAGCTGGATCTTGGGGGAGATTGATTCCCAATTTTCTAAGAAAGCGCCATATTGATTTCCAAAGTGGTTGTACAAACTTGCATTCCCACCAGCAATGGAGGAGAGTTCCCCTAGTTCCACATCCTCTCCAGCATTAGGTGTCTTCAGTGTTTTTGATCTTAGCCATTCTGACCGGTGTAAGGTGGTATCCCAGAGTCATTTTGGTTTGCATTTCCCTGATGATTAGGGATGTTGAGCAGTTCCTCAAAGCAAATCTCAACAGATACAAAACAATTGGAATAACCTCCTGCGTTCTGTCAGACCACCATGGTTTAAAGTTAGATTTCAACAACAAAAAACTACAGAAAACCTACAATCTCATGGAAACTGAATAATGCTCAACTGAATCACCAATGGGTTAAGGAAGAAATAAAGAAAGAAATTAAAGACTTCCTAGAGATCAATGAAAATGAGGACACCACATACCCAAACTTATGGGACACTATGAAAGCAGTGCTAAGAGGGAAATTCATAGCACTAAATGCCCACATAAAGAAGTTGGGGAAATCTCACACTAGTGACTTAACAGCACACCTGAAAGCTCTAGAACAAGAAGAAGCAAAGTCTCCCAGGAAGAATAGACACCAAGAAATTATCAAATTTAGAGCTGAAATCAATAAAATAGAAACAGCGAACAATACAAAAAATTAATGAAACAAAGAGTTGGTTCTTTGAGAAAATCAACAAGATAGACAAGCCCTTATGCAAACTAACCAAAAGACAGAGAGAGAGAGAGAGAGCATCCAAATTAACAAAATCAGAAATGAAAAGGGAGACATAACAACAGACAATGAGGAAATCCAGAGAATCATCAGGTCATACTTTAAAAACCTCTACTCCACAAAACTGGAAAATCTAAAAGAAATGGATAATTTTCTGGATAGGTACCACATACCTAAGTTAAATCAAGACCAGATAAACTATTTAAATAGTCCAATAACCCCTAACGAAATAGAATCAGTCATTAAAAGTCTCCCAACCAAAAAAAGCCCAGGACCAGATGGTTTCAGCGCAGAATTCTACCAGATCTTCAAAGAAGAGTTGATACCAATACTCTTTAAATTGTTCCACACAATAGAAATAGAAGGAACATTACCAAACTCCTTCTATGAGATATATTCCTATTTAGAACTTACTTAACCTTATTCCAGCTATTAGGTTTGTTTGTTTGTTTGTTTTGAGACGCTTGGCAATAGTTCACTGAAAGTTGCTGAGAAACCTACTCACAGATGGTTATTTTGCATATCTGAACCATGTTATTTGAAAAGTTGGCCTATGTTTAAATAAACAATTCACCCACCATTATCTTTAAATACAGTTGTTTCTTCTGTAAAACACTGATTCCCACAAGAATTTTTTGTTGTGAAGACTCACTTTTGGTTTTATCTTTGACTTAGTGACCTTTTGTTTTCTTCCACCAAAGTAGGAATCGCTAGTCATCCCAAAGGAAATATTTTGGAGCAGGTCTTGCTGGGCACTACACGAATGGTGCCACTTGGCTTAAGGCCTGGCCTTTGACACCCGAGATCATATAGCTTATAAAATGATGACACTTATACAAAACTCTAACACAAGATGTCTCTGAATAACACTAGAAGACAGAGAAAGATAGTTTCATTGAAGAAAAGGAAAGAAATAATAAAATAATCCCAAGGCGACCATAATGAAGAGCAAGAAAAAGTGGATCCAGATGGGATACTGATGTGGTTTCCAAAATAGTGTAAAAGAAAGTTGGAAGCCATGTCAAGAGACCTTGGGGACTGTTGACTGCTCCTCTGAGGAATTCTGATAGATTCCAGCATGGGACAAAATTTTGTGCAGACATTGTAGATTTATAGACTATTAAGTGTTGAAATGTCCATAAAGATACAATTTATCAGTTACAGGCAAGGAAACTGAGGTGGTGAGGCTTCGATGGCTTGGCAATGATTCTACATACCATCAGTCACTCAGTGAGGCTGAAAATGCAAACAAGTGTTTGCATTACATCCACTGTGCTGGGATGTAATGACTGGCCTAGTTGTGATTGGTTTTTAATATGTTTCTCTTCTAAGGGCTTGTCAGATTAAAGGTTTTTCTCTTATCCCTAAATGGTAAGAAACTTGCCTTAAACCTGAAAGGTTCTTTTCAATTCTTTTCTTGTGATATTGTGCCTTATTGACACTGTGTTTGATTAATGTGGTTTTAATGATTCTTCTTTGCTTTTAGACTTTACAATAGGATTTCTCAACATTTGGAGAATAGTTATTGTTTCTTGTGTTCCCACATTCATATGGTTGACTTAGACAATTTCTTATTCATGATAGAGATCTAAAGTTAGTACAAAACTCATACATGCCATATACATTCATACACAGCATGCACATGAATGCTATTGTCCCTTAAGCATTTTTCTAGTGTATTAGGTAAAAATACATATTTGCTAGTAGCTTTAGAAGTGGGTTTTATTTTGTGGCTATTCATAGGTATTCATTATTGATTCAAGGTTTGTAGACTATATAATGAGGAAAACAAATACATTTGCTTAATCTTTTGGCATTTTATCTTGGGTATATGGAGCTTGCCATACTCTTAGGCTTTCTAGTGATGAAAATATCAAATGCTTTTTTTCTGAGGTATAATTTGAAAAATGTTGAAGGACTTTATATTGGGAACACAGATTTTACTGACCAATGCCATAATGTTAATAGAGTGGCTTTAGGAGAAGAAAGTACATGCTATCATTGTATATTTTATGTGAAATTTTATATGAATTCTGTAGTATAAGGTATAAGATATTTAGTGTACTTATATATACACATCTGCATATATACGTATGCAGCAAGGCTCCTGTCACATGTTCAGGTGCTGTTCACAAATCTCAACATGATCTGAATGGTGCCTCCTGGAGCTTGGCAGAGCTCTGGAAGAGCAGGACTCCTAAAATGCCCCCCAAACTTTCCACAACCAGGGAACAGCAACAGCAGTCTGACTCTGAAATGCCTACATAGTCCTGAACACACAGAGATCCGTACTATTTCATCCCCATCTCTCCACTCCAGCACAGACTTTGGCTTGATTTTCAGAACTGTTTCCACCTCCTCTAGGTTCTGCATGGGATCCTTTTCCTTGAACTGGTGGAGCTGCTCCTTTCAACCCCTTGGTCTTTGTAGCTTATACATAAGCATAAGATGGGGAGCTTCTTTGTTTTTCTAGGGAGCCCATGTAATCCTTGGGCTCCTCAGCCTGATTTTTCCTCTATTCTTGAAAAAGGAACAAAGCATCTCCATTTCTGATTTTTCTTTAGCTTCTTTTGTCCCCAATTCATCACTGCTCTCATTTCTTCCAACTCAGGCAAAGTTCTATTCTTCACTGTATTATTCAAAAGAAACACACAGTGGTACACACAGATCCTACACAATGCAGCCACAGCAGCGGCTGTGCTCTGGGAGGATGAGGAAGAAGTTGAGCAATGAAGCAGCACTAAGGAAAACCTGAAATGATTAGTTGACGTGGCAGATCTAGGAAAACATTCAACCTCAAATATAAGCATCATCCATACATATCCAGTGCTGCAGCTCAGTGAGCTCACCAAGGCTCAAAATGAGTGCTGTGATCTGAGTCCAAGCTTGTTTGGCCTTAAAGAAGGTATGCTGGCTTAGTGGGCAAAGATGCTTGCTGCCAAGCCTGAATTACCTGCATTCAAGCCTTGGGACCTACATGGTGGAAGGAAAGAATTGATTCCTGCAAGATATCTTCTGACCTTCACACACACACACACACACACACACACACACACACACAATTTTTTTAAACAAACAATATCAATGGTTATAGAAATGAAGACATTTAGATGGGAAATGAGTGTCCATTGTATTTCCCATATGCAATGCTGGTCACTTTCAGGATTCCTTGTTGGGACTGCATGTAAATTGGGAGTGTTTTGTATGTTTTCTTTCCTGTGTGGACCCCTGAGCAGAGAGGAGATCCATTTTTTCGGGATCACTTCACCACGAAAGGGTAATTCAGAATGGCCCTAGAATGGTGCCATGTGACCCCACAAGCACCATCCAATTCATTCTCTTCATTTGAACAAACAAGCTAAAAACATTAATAGTTAAAAGGAAAGAAGGACTATGGAACACTTGTTTGATATATTTTAATGTTTTACCTTTGCATGTTTTCTGTGGCTTATACCACGATATAACAGCTGGATATTAATAAAGAAAATTCTATGATACTCTTAAAATATTTAGCCTCGAAAGCCAGAGATAGCAGTGCATACCTAGAGTCCAAGCTGCTCTAGAAACTGAGGCAGGAGAATGGATTAAGCACAGTAGTTCAAGACCTCTTGAGGCAACATAGTAAGGCCTCATCTGAAACAAACACAGACAGACAAATATAGTGTCTTTTCTTCTGCAGAAAACTTGATTGACCTCAATTCTGAATTTTAATGCTGTACCTTGATTCACCAGCTCACGCTGTGCCCATATCAAATGCCATTAGAATTTTCAGGATATTTTACATGATGTGGATGTTCTAAATGAATGTACAAACATACAGAGCCCTTTGGATGACATATATGGCACATATGTGGAATTTTAGGAGCAGATCAACGAACCATGAAATAAAAGGTATGGGGCATTATGGGAAAACACAATTGGTATTTTCCTCACACCCTTGTTAGCTCAGTATCTCATTAGAATAAAAAGTATCCCTGTTGACAAATAAAATGCAAGTTTATTCATGAGTTGTAGCACCAATATAGTTTGGTCACTTGTGTTTATTTGGATTCATCAGGTTGTTTTCCAAAATAGATAAAAGCTAGAATGTTCACTGGAAAGTTATGAATAAAAGGGTTAGTGGTTCAGTAAGTAATGTATCTGAGAGAAGCTGGAAGATTCTTGATATGAACAAGATTGTATTAGACACTTGCTCTGTGCCATGCACTTTAGGGGAGTAGCTTTGACTCAAGGAAGCCTTAAAACTAAAACAAACACTACCAAATATGCATCTAGTAAGACCTTTAAAGGCATTTGTAATACCAGCTGTAAACTTGCTTAAAAATACTCATGAGTTGGATAATGTGATTTAAAAAAAATATTGTTCACTAATAGGCTTTATATCTTTTTTCTGTTGTTTATTAGTTTTCAAAGGTAGACATGTTACTTGGACTGTTAACATCATTGTATCAAGAATCACCTAGATTAGAGAAGGTCACTTCTGGGTGTCTGTGAAGGCATTTCCAGAGATGGCCTGAAGGAGAGCTCTCAGATAAAGAATGGCTCAACAGTAAGGGGAGGGGAGGTTGAGTCAGAGAAAGCAGGATTGCTTGGGATATATTCTTTTGTGCTATCTTGACCTGAATCCTTCCCCTGTATTATCTTTCTCTACAACATGTGCACTCTAATGTGAGCTGTCCTCTGATACCACATATTTCCAGTCAAAATTTCTGCCCAAAAACATGAGGTCAAGCACCTACAGATGAACACTACTGATGCCCCGAACCAAAATAAATCCTTCCTGGCTGTTTCTATCAGATTTTAGGTCATCGCTCTAAGCAAGGTAACTATGCAGTAGGAAAGTAGTTGAGAAAGAGGTTGCCACCCTCACTGACTCTCATCTTAAAAAACAATATTTGAACATTTTTACCAGAAATAATAATAATAGCTTACTAACTGAGATTATGGAAGAGTATCACTCATAAGCTTTGTATGGTTGGAGTGGTGACATTCACAGTTTCTGACTGTATGACTAATTTTTATTTTGTTTGGTGGTTGTCTTAATTTTACACTTATAAAGGTTTACATCGATGTTTAATGATGTTTAAATAATCAGTGTACCTTTCATGCTACTGAGAACCTTACTTCATGAGGAGAGGGGTCAGAGGTATGCCATCATGCCTTCCTAAAGCATCATGACTTTAGCTGCTGTGATAAAAGGTCATGAGGAAAATAAAAGTTATGTCATTAGCTACATGATACCAAAAATGGCCTTCTTTTTCTCAGATCATTTTTTATACCCATCAATCTGAGTTTTTCCCCCTTATTTTTGAAAATTCCATATAAATATACTATGAAATAAGATCACATCCACTCCTCATATCCCCCTCCAACATATACCTGTTCCTGTTTCTCTCTCCAAACGTCACATCTTCATTATTATTATTACTATTGATAATCCAATAAGTCTAATTAGTGTACCAATATGTGCATGGGTGTAAGACCATCCACCGGAGCATGGAAGACCTACCTCAAAACTTATTCCGTCTGCCCCAGCAACCATTACCTGGGAGTGATAGCTGTTCCGTAAATGGTGAAGCCTCAAGATCCTCTCCCCCATTTATATCAGAATTTTACTGGCTTGATCTTGTGCCAGTATTGTACAGGTTAACTGTTGTTTTTTTGTTTTGCTCTTTGGCTCTTTTGGGGATCCCACCACCTAGCTCTGAAATAAATCACACAGTGGCTTATTCTTTCTTATAAATGCCTAGCCTTAGCATAGCTTATTTCTAGCCAGCTTTTCTTATCTTAAATTATCCCATCTATCTTTTGCCTCTGGGCTTTTACCTTTCTCTATTTCTGTATATCTTTTCTTTCCTTTTTAGTCTGTGTCTAGTTATGTGGCTGGTGGTGGCCCCTCACATACTCCTCTCCTCCTTTCCTCATTCCTTTATGTGGTGATATTGTGTTCCCCAATATATTGTGCACCTTAATAAACTTATCTGGGGTCAGAGAACAGAACAGCCACAATTTAAACATAGAGGTTAGGCAGTGGTAGCACACACCTTTAATCCTAGCATTCCTAAGGCAGAGATCCATCTGAATCTCTGTGAGTTTAAAGCCACACTGGAAACAGCCAGGCATGGTGACTCATGCCTTTAATCCCAGGAAGTGATGGAAGAAAGCAGAAAGGTATATAAGGTGTAAGGACGAGGAACTAGCTGGTTAAGCTTTTAGGCTTTGAGCAGCAGTTCAGCTGAGATTCATTCCGGATGAGGACTCAAAGGCTTCCAGTCTGAGGAAATAGGATCAGCTGAGGAACTGGCAAGGTGAGGTGGCTGTGGCTTGTTCTGCTTCTCTGATCTTCTAGCATTCATTCTAATAACTGGCCTCAGGTTTGATTTTATTAATAAGACCTGTTAAGATTCATGCTACACCTTTGTCCAAGATTTCTTCTCCTATTTATTCTCTCTGACTGCCAGCCCCACCTATCCTTTCTCCTGCCCAGCTATTGGCTGTTCAGCTCTTTATTAGACCATCAGGTGTTTGGGACAGGCAAAGGAACACAGCTTTACAGAGTTAAACAAATGCAACATAGAAGAACGCAACACATTTTTACATCATTAAGCAGATGTTCTAGAGCATAAACAAATGTGACACATCTTAAAATAATATTCCGTAACAGTTAACCACTATTGCTGTCAAGCCCAGAAGACAGCACTTCCCAGCTCTTCTCTATTATCCTCCAACTCTCACATTCTTTCTGTCTTCCATGATCTTCTCTGAGTCTCGGTAGGGGGTGGGAAAGAAACTGACAAAGATGTCCATTTAGAGCTGACACTCAGTCTCCTCAGAAATGTGACCAGTGCTTCCATTGTTTTAAAGTGGAAAAACAATTATTATCTCTGCATATGTAATAGAAATATGTATTAATTCTTCTCCAGTGTAAAAAGATTATCTGTAAAACTTGCAAGTATCTGCAAAAAAAAAAAAAAAAATCCAGAAAACTTGCAAATTTTGAAGAAATCAAGCAAGATGTGAAGGCTTCTCTGTGTGCGTTGTGTATCTGGTAGATGACTCAGCTCCTGAGGGGCATACGTTTTGCCACAGTGCTTTTATACTTGAGAAGGCAATTTTGTAACATGTACCAAGAGCTTTAGGAATGTCTTTATTCTCTGAACCCAAGCTTCAAACACATAGAATTTGCTTTAAGACAAACATGAAAGATGTTCATTGTTTTGACAAGGATGAGAATGAAACAGTTTTTTTTTTTTTAATTTTTATTTTGCAATACAATTAAGTTCTACATACAGGCACAGATTCCCTTGTTCTCCCCCCCTCCCGCCCCCCTCACCTTCCCCCCAGCCCGCCCCCCATTCCAATCTCCTCCAGGGCAAAGCCTTCCCCACAGACTGAGATCAACCTGGTGGACTCAGTCCAGGTAGGTCCAGTCCCCTCCTCCCAGGCCGAGCCAAGCGACCCTGCATAGGCCCCAGGTTTCAAACAGCCGACTCATGCAATGAGCACAGGACCCAGTGCCACTGCCTGGATGCCTCCCAAACAGATCAGGCCAATCAACTGTCTTACCCACTCAGAGGGCCTGATCCAGTTGGTGACCCCTCAGCCATTGGTTCATATTTCATGTGTTTCCGTTTGTTTGGCTATTTGTCTCTGTGCTTTATCCAACCTTGGTCTCAACAATTCTCTCTCATATAAACCCTCCTCATTCTCGCTAATTGGACTCCCAGAGATCCACCTGGGGCCTAGTCATGGATCTCTGCATCCAGATCCCTCAGTAGTTGGATGAGGTTTCTAGCACGACAATTAGGGTGTTTGGCCATCCCATCACCAGAGTAGGTCAATTCGGACTGTCTCTCGACCATTGCCAGCAGTCTGTTGTGGGGGTATCTTTGTGGATTTCTGTGGGCCTCTCTAGCACTTTGTTTCTTCCTAGTCTCATGTGGTCTTCATTTACCATGGTCTCCTATTCCTTGTTCTCCCTCTCTGTTGTTGATCCAGCTGGGATCTCCCACTCACCCAAGCTCTCTTTCCCTCGACCCTCGCCCTTCACTACCCCCACTCATGTCCAGGCTGTTCATGTAGATCTCATTCCATTTCTCTGTCATTGGGTGATCCCTGTGTCTTTCTTGGGGTCCTGTTTTCCAGGTAGCCTGCCTGGTGATGTGAGTAGCAGTCCAGTCATCCTTGTTCCACATCTAGTATCCTGTTATGAGTGAGTACATACCATGTTTGTTTTTCTGAGTCTGGGATACCTCACTCAGGATGATTTTTTCTAGGTCCATCCATTTGTCTGCAAACCTCATGATGTCATTGTTTTTCTCTGCTGAGTAGTATTCCATTGTGTATATGTACCACATTTTGTTTATCCATTCTTCAGTTGAAGGGCATCTAGGTTGTTTCCATGTTCTGGCTATTACAAACAATGCTGATATGAACATAGCTGAACAAGTGCTCTTGTGGTGTGGTTGAGCATTCCTTGGGTATATGCCCAAGAGTGGTATAGCTGGATCTTGGGGGAGATGGATTCCCAATTTTCTAAGAAAGCGCCATATTGATTTCCAAAGTGGTTGTACAAGCTTGCATTCCCACCAGCAGTGGAGGAGAGTTCCCCTAGCTCCACATCCTCTCCAGCATAAGGTGTCTTCAGTGTTTTTGATCTTAGCCATTCTGACAGGCGTAAGGTGGTATCTCAGAGTTGTTTTGATTTGCATTTCCCTGATGATTAGGGATGTTGAGCAATTCCTTAAATGTCTTTCAGCCATTTGAGTTTCCTCTGTTGAGAATTCTCTGTTTAGTTCTATAGCCCATTTCTTAATTGGACTGTTGGGCATTTTGATATCTAATTTCTTGAGTTCCTTATATATTCTGGATATCAGTCCTCTGTCAGATGTGGGATTGGTGAATATCTTTTCCCATTCTGTAGGCTGTCGCTTTGCTTTGTTGACCGTATCCTTTGCCCTACAAAAGCTTCTCAGTTTCAAGAGGTCCCATTGATTGACTGTTTCTCTCAGTGTCTGTGCTACTGGTGTTCTATTTAGAAAGTGGTCTCCTATGCCAATGCGTTCAAGACTACTTCCTACTTTCTCTTCTAGCAGGTTCAGAGTAGCTGGGTTTATGTTGAGGTCCTTGATCCACTTGGACTTAAGTTTTGTGCACGGTGATAGATATGGATCTATTTGCAGCCTTCTACATGTTGATATCCAGTTTTGCCAGCACCATTTGTTGAAGATGCTTTCTTTTTTCCATTGTGCACTTTTGGCTTCTTTGTCAAAAATTCTTTGTTCATAGGTGTGCGGATTAATGTCAGGGTCTTCAATTCGATTCCATTGGTCCACATGTCGGTTTTTATGCCAGTACCAAGCTGTTTTTATTACTGTAGCTCTATAGTACAGCTTGAAGTCAGGGATCGTGATGCCTCCAGAGGTTGTTTTATTGTACAGGATTCTTTTGGCTATCCTGGGTTTTTTGTTTTTAAAGGCTAGGCTCACAACCAAAAATATAAGAATGAAACAGTTTTGAGTGAATAACCTGAGCAAACAAGCCTAAGAAATCAGCTAACAAAGTTTAGGATGTCCAGAGTGTAAGCTGCTTTGCTGTCAGTAACGTGGATTGAAAAATGAGCCGGTGCTCATAGAGGAAATATAAATCAAATGAAAGTGAGAAATTGTAATTTTTAAATGTCTGAAGTATTTGTCTTCCAACCTCATCGTATTTCCTTTTTTTCTTATGCTGACACCTCCCCCACCCTTGCCATGCAGCTTTCAGGGTAAGGACAGTGCTTTGATTATCTGAGAATTCCCTTGGTTACAAATTATAGATAATCTGCAACTTCTCTTAAAAGGTAAGAAAGATGAAATAAAATTATTTGGTTGTTTATATAATATAATAACTGATCAACTGTGAAATGTTTCCGTACCCCAATATTAAGTCTCTCCACCAACACAGTAAGCCAAATCTAGCCAAATTAAAAATAAAGGACCAGGTTTAATCTGAGCGAAGTATTTAAGGGGTATTCTCAGGAAAGAAAGCAGGAGAGAACATGGCTGTTCTAAAGGGGGTGGTTTAAAATCCCTGTAGGGGCCCGGGGTGATGACATGTCCCAAGGTAGGTTCATGCTATGGTAAGCTTTTGGGCAGAGTCTTGGACCACTGCCCAGAACTGGGCTTTTAGTGTTTTTTCTGAGAGAGTGGGCTTTCGAGAGGGAGGAGCAGGGTGAGCTGTAGGTGCAGAGCAGTGATGTGTCCCCCACAAACTGGGTGGAACTGGACTTTTGGCAATTTCTCTGAGAGGGTGGGGTTTGGGGAGTCAGGAATGGGGCTTCCTCAATTGGTGTGAACTATTCCAGGCAAACAAACTGTTTTGCATTTTTCAATTTATTTAGTACTTTTTACTATGTTCAGAATAAGAATGTTTTAAAGTAACAGCAAATTTAGCTTCTTGGAAAGAGAGATGGTGGCTGCTTCCCTGGAGCCATGAAATGGTACTTTGTAATCTGACTCTTATTTAAGTAACCCTCTCTTATTGGGTCAGCCTACAAGAGTCATAATGGCTTGTCTCCCTCTTTCCCAAGGTATTCTTTTGTAGATTGAAAGTATTCAACAGCAGAATGCTGAGTAGTTACTGGTTCTAATCTGGGGGACCCACTCTTGAAGTAATTCCTGTTTAGGAACTGATTCTGCAAATGGCCCATTCTCTGAGCTGCCTTTCCATCAAAAGGTTTCATTTTGATTTGCAAACATTCCTTTTTTCCTAAAAACACTTCCAATAGTTAGTCCTTGCTAGCTAAGCACAATATTGCCTGAAATATTACATCAACATATCAAATTAATTGCAAGGAGTCCAGACCTGACTCCAAAGAGTAATTGTAACACCTGACTCCAGACCGAGGTGATGGTCACATAGCTTCTGAAACTCGTTGAACTGTACACTTGAGACATGTGTTGCTCTAACACAATTGAAGTATATTTTTAGCAAGAAAAACTTGTGAGGAATTAGTGGTACAATGTTCTTTTTTTTTTCTTTTTAAGAAAATACATTGTCCATAGCAAGGTACCTGAATGATCAGCAAACAAAACACACCTTTGATGTTTATTTACTTCAATCAATAGTCTGAAAATGTTTTAATGCGACTTGGTTGCCAAGTTGGTTGCCAAGAAGATAATCTGACTCTGGGCTTTATTTCTCTCCAGACATATCCTTCATTTAGAATCTGTAGCGGACAATATTTCAGCAGCTTCATCAAATGGATGTTTGATGTCGAAGGATTTGAATTACAGACAAACCAAAGGTTCAATTTGCCAGAGTAGTTTCCATTCATCACGGAGGCCTGGACTATAATTTCCCTACCCACTTCAGTTTATGCTTCAATTACTCAGGCTCACACAGAATTTAGGAAAGTCTAGTAGCCTATGAAGTACTATTGTGAAACTTAGAAACAGGATTAACAATCAATAAAAAAGCAGTCCTCTTTGGGTAGTCATCATCCTTTACCAGATGATTTATCAGTCCCTTTGTGAAATGCACAGATGCATGACCTGCCTCATCCATACATGTTTGGAATCGGTAGGTTCAAAAACAGTTCTTTACTACAATACCATGCCAGCTGATGTGAAATCCAGAGAACATGAGGACCAATCTTGTTTTGATGTCTTGCTGATATTTGATCAACAGAAAATAGTTTTCATGGGTCAGTCTAAGAAGCTTCCTTGTCTATAGAATCTACCATTTTCTTGTGCTTTGATTTAAAGTTCAATTTGTTTCTTAGCCTTGTATCTCATGCCTTTTATATTCCTTCTCCTTATATAAACTGACTTCCTCTCTCAATGGCTGAATCTTTGTCCAGTACTACTGACTCTTGGTAGTGTCAAAAGCAGCTGTAATTTGGAATTATTGTTGCTGTCAGCACACTTAGTAGGGACCAACTTCAGGATGTAATCATAAGTGAAATAAGTAGCCTGTTTGAAGGCTAAGGGGACATTTGTTAACTATTTGTAGAAAAATTAGAATTCTCAGAAAAATAGTTCATAAATTACAATGGTTTGTAAGCTATAAGGTACTCACAACCCTCAAGAAATTTGCTTCTTCTGTATCTGCACTCTGCTGCTTCATTTAGATTCTAGTTTTATTCTGTTATTGTAATAAATACCATGACCAAAAGTAATTTATGGAAATAAAAGCTTTATTTCAGCTCATAGGCTACAGTCCATCATGAGTGTTAGCTAGGACTGGAACTCAAACTTGAAGCAGAGAACATGGGGGAATGCTGCTTCCTTGCTTACCCACTGGCTCATGTTTAGTTAGCTTTCTTATACAGACCTAGACCACAATCTCAGTGAATGGTGTTGTACACAGCAGTCTGCCTTTCTCTGCATCAACAATCAAGAAATCCCCGAAAGGTAGGCCCATAGGCCAGTTTGATCTAGGCAACCCCTCAACTGAGACTCCCTTCTCAGTGACTTTAGGCTGAGTCAAGTTGACAATTAAAGCTAATTAAGAGAGTTGTTTTTAAATAATCAAATAGGAAGAAGAGGAGGGAAGGAGGAAAGAAGGAAGAAAGGGAGGGAGGGAGGGAGGATCTCTATAAAAGACTGGACAAATTGTAGTGTATATTTACATCTAAGTAGTTGAAATAGAACAGTTTAGCATATAGTTACCAATAAGAATTCATACAAGAAACAAAATTTACTGGCAGTGGAAACACGCTTCAGAATAACCCATAAAGAATGATGCAATTTAGCCGGGCGGTGGTGGAGCACGCCTTTAATCCCAGCACTTGGGAGGCAGAGGCAGGTGGATCTCTGTGAGTTCGAGGCTAGCCTGGGCTACCAAGTGAGTTCTAGGAAAGGCACAAAGCTACACAGAGAAACCCTGTCTCCAAAAACCAAAAAAAAAAAAAAATGATGCAATTTATATAAATTTCATGAATACATGATACAGTTCTATATGCTACTTATATTCAAATGAGATGCAAGTATAAGAACAATGGGAAGTTGGATGCATGCCTACTACAAATGATGTGTGTGTCTAGAGCATCTATGCACCTTTCCTGAGGAAAGAGAGAGAAACTAGATTTGAGGGAGGCATGCCAGCTATCTGTAACCTTATCGAGTTAGAAGCAAACATGGAAGTCTGAATAATATACATTCTTTATGTTGGTATCTAGATATTGGTTCTGTTACTATCTTTAATGTTTTATGCATGAATAATGGCAATCATCTTTTGTGTTAGTGTGTATTAAGTGGGAAAAACATCAAATGAATGGATTTTCTTACAGTTTATTTAAGGAGAAGGAATATAAAAGGCATGAGATACTGCCTTGGTTATGCTCATTTGGAAAATAGGTAACACATTCCCTTTATAAAACATTGCAACAGGACCTCATGGTTAGGTAAGCTTTTAAAGCTCACTTCATAAATCTTGGTATTACATGTGTAGAAGGGGATGAGAGGTGAGAAAAAGGCAAGTACATTAGATAGCATAGCCCTAGACGTGTGGTGATGTGTGGATATTTATAGCACATAGGTGGTTCCAGGCTACCCATAGGGAGTTTTCCATTCATCACTTTCCTGAAGTAACCAGGGGGACCTAGGGCTGGCAGGAACTTCATAGAAGGTGCAGGTCTCAAAACTCTTCATCTGGCTGTCTTCAGTAAGGCAGAGCTGCACATACACATATGGCCAGTCCTAACTTCTGCTCATATTCCTTTCCAGTGATTTTTTTTAAAAAAAAATTTTGTTGTTTCTTTTTGCTCTTTTCTTTTCCTGAAAATGAAATAGGGTGAAGAGGAAACTCTGGTGTGTGCTTTTGTGAGTAGGTGTGCAAGAGAAAGCTGGTTCAAGTTCAACCTATACGAAAGGACTGACTGAAGAAAACTGCAATTTCTGATTTTTATAGAATAAGTTAGAACTGTTTCTTATATACCAACAGTGTTATCAGTTGAATATCTCTTACTTGCATGTTTCACATTTTTGTTTTTTATTTCTCAGATTTTAGAAGTTGTCATTAGCAAATGAATGGCTCTAACCTCTGAAGTGTTTCATTATCTGAACTAATTTGATCTCAGTGTTGCTGATCAGAATGCTTCAGAGTTTGGAGCACTTTAGTCTTTAGATTTCTAGGATCTAGCAACAAATGAGTTATAAATTTAAGGTGAGACAATGAATATAATTGTTCATTCAAATTACAGCCTTAGAACAGTGTACTTTCATTAACACATCTACACAGATCACGGCAAAGTGGAATATCTAAGGAAAGTAATAGAAGGCCAATTTAGTAATTTTAAACAAAAATATCAATACCTATCCCTGACATCCTATGTACAGTACGTATATATGCAGTTTTCAAAAAACTAACTGGTTTTAAAATTTGATTGAGCCTGATTTCATCATTTTAATTTGTCTTATTGTAATTCCTGTGGCAGTCATTTGATTTATTGATATTTTAATCTTTTTATATGTGCTACATATAGTGATACAAGAATCAGTATATAAATGTGGCTTTCATGGCCAGTTAAACAACATCATACCATGTAGCCAAGTACAGACCAGATTTTCTAAGAGTCTGTTACAATTTTGAAAATAGGCAGAAACCCCCTGGAAACAGGACTGGCATTGAAGTCCAGGGAGCACCTTCGGATGGTGAGCAGCTAAGAGTCTTTAGCTTTTAGGCAAACCTTCTCAGCATTGCTCACCCTTTTGGGGGATTAAACAACAGCATCCTTCATGTAGGAGGCACGGTCCAATATTTGAGCGCAAGACTCAGATCTGGTTTCAGGCTCTAATTCTGTTCTCATCAGACCTTTAGGTACACACTCTTGTTCAGGATAGGACTTGTTTGATAAACGTGGCCATCTTGATTTGCTTCCCTTTAAAAGTCCTAGTAGCATCTTAGTTTTGTTTACTATTGCTGTAATAAAATACCCTAACCAAAGCAACCGAGGGAGAAAGGGCTTAGCAGGCCAAGAATTGCAGGTTACAGTCCATTGTGGGAACATCAAGGCAGAAGGAACTTGAAGCAACTGGTCACGGTCTACCTATAGTCAAGAGCTGAGAATGATGAATTGGTGTATGCATATTAGTGTCCAGTGATCACTCTGCAGTCCTAGTCTACAATCTAGAGCCCCTGGCCAGGGAGAAGTACCACCTATATCAGACGGCTCTTCATACCTTGATTAATTTATTCAAGATAAGAGTGCATGATCACGTCCATAGGAAAACCTAATCTTGGCAATCCATCACTGAAAATTCCTTTTCAGGTGATTCTAGATTGTGTCAAGTTGATAATTAAAACTAACTATCACAGGTGACTTCTAAAAGCTGTCCTTTCATATTAACACAAGAAAAGCTCACCTGATTACTAGAGGCTACCATGGCAGACACATCTACTGGACAGCGATTCATTCACTGAGTTCAGTAATTAATAGGAATCTATACACAAGAAAATATAAATAGATAATTATGGCCCTGTATATTGCGGTGATGAAAAGCTTATCTTATCTAGATTTAACTTAGAGCTAGTACAAACAAGACAAAGAAATGTAAGCAATTAGCATATCAGCTTTGCTAGAGTAAATTCCATGGACTGTAGGAAACTCACAGTAGAATCTAGTACATTCAGGGTCTCAGAGTAAGAATGAATCTGTATGTGCCCACCTGTTATTTCAAAGCAATTTTCAAGTCAAACATGTGTTTGGGTAGGAAGAAATATGGTTACTATTGCCCATAAGTATATGATTTTCACATATCTCATCAATTTTACAAGGGGATAATGTTCTACTTTACTTCCTGTTGCTGTGGTAAGCATCATAGCTAAAACCAACTTGGGGAGAGTTAGGGTTTCTTTGGTTTACACTTCCCTCTCAATGGTGAGTTGATCATTTTGGAAAGCCAAGGCAAGCTTTTAAGGCAGGAACTTGAGGACAAGAACTGATGCAGCGGCCATGGAGGAGTGCTGCTAACTGGTTTACTCTTCATGGCTCACTCAGCCTGCTTTCTTATAACCCAAGCACACTTGTCTAGGGATGACACCGCCCACTGTATGCTGAACCCTCCCACATCAATCGTTAATCAAGAAAATGTCCCACACACTGGCCCACAGGCTATTCTGATGGAGCATTTCCTCAGCTGAAGTTTCTATTTCCCAGGTGTCTCCAGTTTGTGTCAGGTTCAGATTCATAAAAACTAACCATCATAGGCACTTAGCAATTAAATTTTAGGGCATGTTGAGAGATAAAGATCTCCAAAATTCAGAGCTGGGTTGTAGGATACACATAAAAAATGTGACATTGTCCTTTGTATGGTTTTTTAAATAGCCTTAGACCATTCTAGGCTTGGTTCATACTCATCCAGGTGATGCCTTTTCTGGTGGATCTATGCTGGCAGCTATCTTCTTATTACCAAACTTAAGGTAGTTCATGACTTTTTAAGCAGTTTTACCACTAGATAGAATTATATTCATCAAAAGATTGAATGCCTTTCATCTTTCTTTTATCTTATTCTTTTGTGTGTGTGTGTATATATATATATATATATACTATAAATGCAAGTATGCATACTTTTATATACAGATGTACATATGTAAGTATGTACATTTATGTGTGTGGGTATGTGTAGATATGTGCTGATGTATGGCACATGTGTTTATGCATGTGAAGGCTCAAGGTTGACACTGAATCTTCTGTAGCTGTTCTCTACTTCGTTCACTGAAGCAGGAACTTTCAGCTGAAGTACAGCTCAGTGATAAGGCTATTCCACTAGCCAGCCTGCTTCAGGGATTATCTCCACCTTCTGAACCTACTTGTATTTACTTACATCTGGAGAGCCAGACTCCAGTGCATAGCCAGTACCTCCACCATGGAGCCCTTCACCTGGTCCCATGTTTCCCATTGTTTTGTCTGTCTTAGGCCTGCTTCAGTTTCTAAACAAAGTTAGAACAGTACTGGTTCCTACTTTTTCAGACATGTGACCCTGCATCATCTACCTTTTATCTGGATCAAGGAAATAAATGGTATCTTTTTGTGTGATTTAATAATCACATGCTGAAAGAACACATCTTGTTTTCTAATCTTAGCTGAATAATAGTGTCAGGAAAGCCTTTACAAGGCACAAGAACCAGTTACGTCACCTCCCTGTCCTTAACATCTGAGTCCAACAAAACAGAGAAAACATTGTGGGAAAACATTATCTTCTTATATCTTAGAGGACCCTTCCCTTGATGGATTATTGTTCCAAATTGTAGAATCTGGCTAACGTTTTGCATTAGTTTCTTTTCTCAGAGATGCAACTGAAGAAAGGAGGATTTATTTTGACTGACAGTGTCAGATCATCATTGTGGGGGAAGACATGGCAGAAGTCATGGAGGTAGCATCACCTCTTGGTGGGTCAAGAACCATACAGCTCAAGCTGGAATTAGGGAGCTCAGGCCTGAAACGGAGGCAGATATAACTGTCAAGACCTCTCGGGCAGAGAAGATGGCTCAGTTGATAAATCACTAGTCCCCCAAAGATGAAGACACCAGCACTGATTTAAATGCCAGGTGGGCATAGTGGTCTTCCTCTAAGTCTAGCCCTCAGAAGCTAAAAACAGTGGGTCCCAAGAGCGAGAAGGCTCACTAGACTACCTGTATTAGTGAGCTCTGGGTTCAACTAACGGACTCTGTCTCAATAAACAAGCAATCCATAAAGACAACCAACATCAGCCTCTGGCCTGCACATGCACCATGTGTATGCATGCACCTGTACCCACATGCATACCCACATCTCCACCACACAGACCAAAAGGGAAAAAGACCCCTCACTTCTGTTGTCTTGATCACAAGTATGAAAAGTTCCACAATCTCCTCAAAGAGCACTAGCATTTGGACACCAAGTGTGACATTTCACACTCCAACCTCAATGACAGTCCTTTTCATTTCACCAGATGTACCAAAGTGCAAGCTTTAATTTTAATGAACACTTGAAACAAAGTTCCCAGGGTGCCTTTGTTACTCCCAGAATAGGCAACTCTGGATATTGATTATTATCACCATGGTTATGAAAGTGGTAATAAATTGGAACATACTCATGCTATTTTATTTTTCATTTAGGAATGCTTTCAATGTCAATACTAGAGAACTCAGATAACAGTGGTTTAGGCTAATAGGATTTGTATTCCTTACCTAATAAAATCTCTGGCTATATGCTTATTTTTCTGGCATTGGTTCAACTGCATCATCAAAAATCCAAGCTTTTCTTTCTTCTCCATTCATTGGTCTTGCCATATCCAGGCAAGTCACCTCAAGGTCTGAAGATGACTGGCACAACTCTGGATACAGTAATTATATTCCAAAGCAGAAATAATGGGTCAGAAAAGTGAAAAACCTCCCTGGCCTGAATGATAGCAGCATTTGCCTTCTCAAGCTTCTCTTCAATTTGAAGTAAAATACTTCACTGGGTATATTCAAACTGACTTAGTCAATTATCTCCTTGTGAAGACTTACTAAGCTGGTCAGATGGTAGCAAGTTAAAAAAAAATCAGTTCCTCCATTATAAACATGCTGTGATCACAATTGTCTAAAATGAAAAGAAAAAAGTCATAGAAACTAATGTAATATTTTTTATCAATAGGAGAAAAGTAGAATGGTGGTAACACATACATGTTACATATAGTGTGATTATAATAATGTATTCACGTATATATGTTTTTTCTGGTTCCTTAGTACTTCATAATGTGGCTATATTGGTTTGAGAATTAAAGTAAACACTTCAGATAGAAATAATTTCATTTGAACTCCAGGCAGTTAGCCTTCTACTTGAAAGGCTGGTGGGTTCTCCAGTGTCCACTTGACTTCTGAGCCATGTCTGTAGCTCAGCAATGCAGAGTCAGGGCAGGAAGCTTGCTGACATCTCACAGTCCTTTTTTTTTTTTTTTTTTTCTTACGTGTACAATGGGACAACAGGAGCTTCTCTGGTATTTCAACTCAAACAGAATAGTGTATTGATTTATTGAAAAGTCTATCTTGCAAATCACATTTAGATATAAATACACTTAGTATTGACCTGGAAACACTGATTCTCTTCTCCTTCCTTGGCCACTCGTTATTATTCCTAGTTGATAGCTTCTTCTGAGTTTTATCATCTCTAGTCTCTGAGTCCTTTGACTCTAGAACTTGGATATTATTTCTCTTCTGATTGTCTCACTCCTTAAGCCATCTACTTGCTAACTCCACATTTATTTATTTGTTTTTAAAATTACATTTATTTATGTACGCTTGTCTGTTTATTGTGTGTGTGTTTGTGCAGGCTCATGTGAAGGTCAGAAGATAACTCGTGGGAGTTGATTCTCTCCTTCTACCATGTGTGTTCTAGGGACTGACCTCAGGTTCAATCCAAGCAAGTGTCTTTACCTGCTGACACATCTTGCTAGCTCCTAACTCCACGTTTATATCACCTGCACAGTTATCACCCTTAACCCTCAGAATAATTTATTCAACTTCCTACTTCTTTGTCTCCTCTTAATAAGCTTCTTGGTATATCTAAATGTAGCTCTTGAAATCCTTCAAACTTGCAGATCTTCTTTTTTAATCTCACAAAATATGCTTCTGTCTCTCTATTTTGTAAGCCATGAGCAGTGTGTGACCTCATGCCTAAATTCCCTTTTCATCACCCACTGTAGTCCTGTCCCACAGCAATGCAAATCCTCCAGCTGCCACTTCTACAGTCTCAGATCCGTCCACTCCCACCATCTTCCAGGTTTGGTGGTTCATAAGCATTGCTTTTGTCTGTAGACTACTCTGATGGGCTCATTCTGGCCATCCCAGTTTCTCAGGCCCTTGGTACTTTAGATCTCAACAGAACAAGAGAGAAGTCCTGTCAGAGTCAACAGCCACTCCACTACCCAGAACCTCTGTTATGCAAAGTCAAATCCAGAGCTCTTTGAATTCTATGGAGAATGGTATGGAGGTGTCTTCCTTACTGTGCATGACTTCTGCACGCGCGGGGCGCGTGTGCGTGGACACACACACACACACACACACACACACACACACACACACACCAACCTTTCCCTTGTTCAGTCATCCTGGCCTCTCTTGCTATTCCACAAACATATCAAGCATCTCCTACCTCCGGTTAATTCACCTTTGTTTGATCTGCCTGGAAACTCTTCTGTGCATGGAACACCCCATCATTCCCCTTGTATCTTGTCTCAATTGTTACCCTACCAGAAAATATTTTACTGAAAATAATTTAAATTCTTGAGAATCATTCTTAGTTCTTCTTGACTTTTGCCTTCACAACATTTGTTTTCATGTGATTTACATTTCCCTTAATTTCATGAGCCATCCATCCTTTCCTTCTGGCCTCCCTGTTTTCCTTCCTTCCTCCCCTCTGTTTGTCTGTCTGTATGCTGCCTTTGCTTCTTTTTTGTTTGCCTTCCTTCATCCCTCATTCATCCCCTCCTTTATCCTCCCATTTCCCCCTCCCCTTCTTCCAAGATTTAAACTGGGTGCAGTGTTTTCATGTCATTTATTATAACATTAGGCTTTAGTTAGTGCCTGCGCATCCCCATACCTGAGATAGAAAGGATCTTAAGGATCATGTGATCCAATACTTCTTTATAAGTAAGACCCAGAGAAGAGGGGCAGCTTAAGTGGCTTAGGCATCATCCCACAGCCTCTATCTATCTATCTATCTATCTATCTATCTATCTATCTATCTATCTATCTACCTACCCACAAATGAGCTGAAATCCACCTGCAGTAGATTTTAAGTAAAGACTAGGTGTCTCTAAAGATAGAAAACGAGCACCAGGTATATTTCATTTTCACGAAATACATATATTCATGACTTAGGTCTAAATTATGCCTAACCTAAAATCTAATCATCATCAGAAATGACCTTCCCCATGATCCTGTAAGCTTTAGAGTGGATGACTTTCCTGGTGTTAATACAGTACAGGTGTAGAATGGCCAATATTCCCTTTGGATAATGTGTGTGTGTGTGTGTGTGTGTGTGTGTGTGTGCGTGTGTGTGTGTGTGTGTGTGTGTGTGCGCGTGTGCGTGTGTGTATGTGTGTGTGTGTGACAGAGAGAGAGAGAGAGAGAGAGAGAGAGAGAGAGAGAGAGAGAGAGAGAGAAAGAGAAGAGGAGAAAGAGGGCAAAGACAGAAACAGAGACAGAGACAGAGAGACATGCAGAGAGTGTGCACTAATATTCAGGTGGAAAAAATACATACAAAAATGTGTTTGATGATAGGATATAAAATAAGAGGGATCACTTCCCTAGAAATCATACAACTGAATGAATATTTATTCTTTTGTGTATAGTGGTCTTATTTGTGAGCCTATAATACATTGTAAATAACTAAAATACTGATTAATTAAATTGTAGTACTCAAGTTTTTACTTTACTTTTATTTCTTTTTAATTTAAATCTTTCAGCTTTTTGAGAATTTTATTCAGGAAAGTTGTATTTACATCATTTCACTCCTCCCTCTCCCCTTCCAATGACTCCCTTCTCCCTCCCTCAAATTCATAACCTCTTCTTATTGGTTAAAACATTAAGGCAACTCCACATAGTTAAAAGGGAGGTTTATTTTGTGGGGTAACTTACAAGTGAAGGGATAGGTTACAGGGTCTGGGAAAGGTGAAACGCAGTCCAGCGGTGTTCTCTGGAGAACTCTGCTTGGTCTACCTCCAGCATCCAGGGTCCAGGAACCAAGAGAGCAGGCCCATCTGGATCTCGGGTCTTCAGGGGTCCTCTCTTGGCTCTGCCTTGTAGGCATGACAGTTACCGAAGCCTCAGTGGGGGTGTGGTACTTCCAGGTCAAAGCTGGACTGGCTACCCACTACATCTTCTTTAATTGTTATTAACATACATACATATGTAAATATAACACCTGCTGAGTCCCTTTAGTGCTGCCTTTATGTACATGTGTTTAGTACTGACCACTTGGGACTAGATAACTTATCAGCAGTCTCATCCCTAGAGAAAACCAGTTCTCTTTCTTTCAACAGCCATTGATTGCCTCTAGTTCTTCCTCTGGGCATGGGACCTTGTGACATCACCTACATCCACATTTTCATTATGTAGATATTTTTTAGGTAGCTATATTGATGCTATTTCATGGGTGCAGCTTCCCTATCACATCCCTCCTGGCCCTCTGGGTCTTAGAACATTTTTCCTTCCCTTTCCTTGAGTTTCTCTGAGCCTTAGCTGTAGGGCTTACTTTGTAGGGCTTACAATTGGGACAGGACACTCCAGCATTATTTATTCTCTGCACTTTGACCAATTGTGGCTCTCTGTAATAGTCTCCATCTGTTGCAGAAAAAAGTTTTTGTTGATGAAATGTGAGAGCTACATGCAATTACTCAATATTAGTGAAAAGAAGCTGTAATGTTATAGAATAACAGAAGCAGCTCCTGATTATATCAGGTGATGATCAAAAGTTTCAATATGCTAGAGGTTTACAGTTAACTAGAAACTCAAAATGTGGAAAAGAAATTGGGGAAAGAAATGTAGTTGAAAGATTCTCAGGTCCTGCTCAGCCCCACGATCCCTTGTTCAATGTCTGGCAGTCTCCTCTGTGAAGCAGGAATCTGAAGGACCATCTCGCCTTGTTTTAGGAAAATTTAGTGGTCATTTTTCCATGGGTCCTGCATGCCCACTTTATATAACATACTGTCAAGCAGTCCAGGCAAGAGTAGTTTCTTGCCCAAATGACTAACTTTTGCCATAAGGAAAGCAAACTCCACATGGAGTCTCTTTGATGCCCATCATCTTCTTTGAAGTAAATTGGTGCTGCCAAGAGCAGACGTGTCTCACTGTCCAGAAAGTCCAAGTTTTGAAACATTTTTAAATGCAATATTCTGTAGGTCTTTGAAGTGTTTGAAGATTACCTACCTAATAGAAATATAGCTTCATATACCTAGAAAACTTAACTAACATGACTACAAGTGTGATTATCATAGATGACTAAGTATTAATCTGTATTTCTTAGTTATACATTAGAATTTTAAATGAGTTGCATAAATATAATACCTTAAACAAGAGTAGAAATATACATAGAGGATAATAAAATTAACTTCAAATTTGTATCAATAAACTAAAATCCATAGCAATATAAAACATTTTAAACAAGTAGTTGTTCTTTAAAATTAGATTCAATAATCTATCCTTTCATCCTATCATATCTATAATATCCTCTTTTCTTCTTTAGAAAGAGATTGCATTTATAATCAACTCCCTTTAAATGTAAATAAACATTTATATAAACAATATTTTGGAAATTTGGGCATAGTTCCTCATACTACTTACTGCTTACTGGGGGCACTGGCAATCTTATGGGGATCCTGAAAAAATTAAAAATTATGTTCAAGTCCTGACTGGAGTAGTCTGTGAGGCTGCATTGTCTGAGCCAGTTGCCTTGAAGCTGTTCTGGATGTTGGAACATCTGAGGACCTCTCAGGGGTTCTTCCTTGATCAAACCATATTAACTTGGAAGCAATCCACAGGTTCTCATCTTCTGTGGAAACAAAAGCAGAACCTCTTTTCCAAAGCAATGTATCCTTAGATGCAAATTTTGAAATCAAGATACCTTTAAAATATATATACTGGCTTAACTCAGTAACCTTTACAATCAAATGTCTTTCTACAGTTAAAAATCCCAAAGATAATATAATCTAGACTCTGTGTGTGATATCCATCTTTACATGGCTTATTTTTTATATTACTTTTACTATCTCTTTAAAGACTTTATTTTTTTAAAACTATTTCTTTATATAACTGTCTATCCTCCTTTTCCTTTCTCTTCCAAGCCTACATGCATTTTTACACATAATGTAAACCATTTAGAGGTTTATTCCATCTGAATCTGTCTTTTTATGAATCTATTGCTTTAAACTGCAGCATGTCTAGGACTGAAATGGCAGCCTTGGCTGCTGGCTCTACCCACCTCAGCTTCCCAACATGGTGGAGGTAATTCACTGCCAGCTCTGGGAGCCATGGTCTCTGATGGAGGCAGTAGGTCTATGCCTCTATCAAGGAGCATGTAGCCCAGAAACCTTTTTCTTTTTCTTTTTTTTCCCCTTTTTGTCTGTACTAGCAAAAGCTAAATCCACTATGCAGTGCACTGGAGATAGCTCTGTGTACTGCAGCAGGAATCCACCATGCTATAGGTCAAGCCCACATGCTGTGAACCTGCCATACTGTAGCTCACAGCTTGTCTGAGAGACATAACTAGGGAGCTGCTCTTGGCTCCATTTTAGAACCCCTTTTAAAATTCTCTCAGGTTTTAGGTGGAAACTCCTTGCTCCACATTGGACAGCCAAATGTAGCCAGAAGTTTCTCGGGTCCTGCCTAGTCCCCCACGGTCCAGACAGATCTCTCTCACCCGAGGTCCCACAGCCACATGGACCCAAGTAAACAAACAGAGGTTTATATTATTTACAATCTATATGGCCCATGGCTTTAGCCGCTTGCTACTTAGCTCTTTCATCTTAAATCACCCATTTCTATAAATCTATATGTTGCCACATAGCCATGGCATTACTGGTCTGCTGGCATCTCACTGTACTTTGGCTGTGGCTGGCATCTCTCTCTCTCTCCTCTCCTTTCTTTTCTCTGTATATCTGCTTGAATTGCCTGCCTGCCTCCAAGCTGCCTTGCCATAGGTCAATGCAGCTTTATTTGTCAACCAATCCGAGCAACACATATTCACAGCACACAGAAAGACATCCCACAGCTATGTTCATATCAGCATTGTTTGTAATAGCCAGAACCTGGAAACAACCTAGATGCCTTTCAACTGAAGAATGGATAAATAAAATGTGGTATATATACACAATGGAATACTACTCAGCAGAGAAAAACAATGACATCATGAAGTTTGCAGGCAAATGGATGAATCTAGAAAAAAATCATCCTGAGTGAGGTAACCCAGACTCAGAAAGACAAACATGGTATGTACTCACTCATAGGAGGATATTAGATGTAAAACAAAGAGGACTAGACTGCTACTCACAACTCTAGAGAGGCTACCTAGAAAACAGGACCCCAAGAAAGACACAGGGATCACGCAATGACAGAGAAATGGATGAGATCTACATGAACAACCTGGACGTGAGTGGGGGTAATGAAGGGCAAGGGTCGAGGGAAAGAGAGCTTAGGGGAGTGGGAGATCCCAGCTGGATCAAGGATTTATTTATTTTTATTTTATGTATATGAGTGTTTTATCTGTATGTATGTATGTACGTATGTATGTATGTATGTATGTGTGTATGTATATGCATTATATGAGTACAGGGGCTCGCAGAAACCAAAAGAGGATATCAGGTTTCTGGAACTGGAGCTATAAGATTTGTCAGCCACCATGTGGGTGCTGGGAACTGAGCCAAGGTCCTCTGCAGAGCAGCCAGTGCCTATACCCATTGAGTTATCTTTCTTGCCTCTATAGTCTTAGTTTTTGTGACATGGGTATCATCTAAGTTGTCTTGTTTCAGTGGATGGTCCGAGGCCCAGGCTCGAAAAGTCTGGATTAGCAGACATGAGATAAAGCCTGGGAAGTACAAGTAAAAGAAAGGAACCAGAGCTGCTATACTGGATAAGGGTGGTCATAATTGGACACTAGACTTGGTGACAAGGAACTCCTTGTTGGATCTGACTTAGTTCCCATATAGCTGTCACCTGCTTAACTCGGAGACATTATACCCACAAAGATAGTTTAACTTGCTATTTACCATTGTTAGGCTGTTGCACTTGTCTGAGCCAAGGCCCTTTTTGTCTATAAAGATACCTTGAGGTATTGTTGGAAGGCCAGAAGTTCAGATGCACTCTGCTGCCCAGGATGCCTTGTTTACCACAGCTGCTTGTGGAACAGTGGCTGCTAGCTGCTTCTCCCTTGTCTGTTTGATTGACTTGGTGCCTCCCACTCCACCTCATTTCATCAGTGTGGAATTAATACTCACCTCTGGGGGTTTATTTAGTAGAGGTGATTTTCTTCTTACTTCCTCCTTCTCATGAAGTCCTCCAGACCTGTTTTCTGCAGGCTTCCCCTTCATCAGAGTTTGGCTCCTTCTCTGCTTTTGTTGTAACTGTAGTAGACATCAGACCTTTATTACAGCTGTGGAATATCTGTAATTACCAAATTAGTGTAGACCCATGCTTCCTGCTACAACTATGCTTTGTAAAGCCACCATCTTTCCCGTTTAGCTAACATGAGCACCGTGAACCAGAAAAGACTCACAGTAGACAGATGCAGCTCTGGAAAATGCTGCCAAGATAGGAAAATCATTTGAATATCATTAGTTCTGCAGAATATAATCAAAACTCAAATGAGAAAAATGCCAGTCTTCAAGTGTGCGTTGAACCCCTGTTTGTAAATGTGGGCTGCACAAATTTATATTTAAAGTCTTTTATAAGTACAAAATAAATTAAATAACTAACAAACATATGGCAAAACTAATCACTTTTTATCTCTACCAGTACTTGAAATGAGAAGTCTGTCCCCAGTATTTTTAAAATTAAAAGGTAATACTTGTTGAATTAAACATAATTGCCAGCAAGAGCTTGATTGTGTTACATGAGGACCGAGGGACAAGTTAAATTAAATATTTGAAGAATATGGGTATTCAATAGTTCACTGGTTTCATTTGCTATATTCCATTTAACTTGTTTTTCAGTAGAGTAAATAAGATGGAGAAAAACACACTTGGTTTTCACAGTAAAAATATAATCATGTAAGTACTCTTAACTGTATTTTTAGGTAAACTCCTAAGAAAATTTTACAAAGGTGTAAAATTTAAATCAGTTAGCTACATAGTTGATGATTTATATTTATTTAAAGGAACAAAAAAATTACCTTGAATGAGACTTGTTCGTGAAAAATGTGGCCCATCAATTTTACTCCAACTCTCCATCTTCACCTTGTCTGAACTGGGGGAGCTGATGTTTGTATGCCATCCAGTTGTGAGACAACTTTCTCCTTCTCTGCCTTTGTGTATGGAGAGAATAAGTTGGGCTTTCTCATGGTGCTCTTCAACAGGGAAGGGCAAGGTGTGCAGATATAAAAGCACAGGAGTGATACATGCAATACAGATATTTACCTTGTGCTAGTCTTCCTGTAATTGCAACAGGTTGGTCTACCCTGACTCAGGCAGGTCTCAGGAGCAGCAGCCTGTACTAGAGAGCTTCAAAGTAGACAATTCTTTCATCACTGGGACAAAATGTTTGGCAGCAAAAATATAAGAGAACAAAAGATTCATTCTAGGTTACAGATTCCACGGGTACAGTCTATCATGGTGGAAAAGGCATGGAGACAGTAATGGCTTTGTCTGTGGCAGTGGAAGTTTGCAGGTAGCTTGTTTACAGTTTAGCCAGTTAGGAGCAGGCAGCTTGGGTTGAAACCAAGTCAGATTATGAGCCCCATCTCCAACAGCCTGTCTCTGCCACTAGGACCTACCTTCTTGAGCTTCACAATTTCTTGGAACAGCACCATCCTCTGGAATCCAAGACTTCAAACTGTGAGGGGTGCTCAAACCACAATTAGTCCATTTAGAACCCCGAAAAATCCTCAATGATGCTAGAATGTTTAATTCACACCCACATGGTAAAATAGCAGTGCCTGGCAACTTCATACATACAGAAGACAGAGCTTTGTTTACCATTATTTAGCTTTCTTATTATGATCAATCTGTTTTTTCTTTTACTTCTTTTTTAAGATTTATTTTTATTATTTTGTAATTATGTATACGTGTATCTGTGTGGGTATGCGTATGTGAGTGTAGTGCCCACAGAGGGCAGAAGAGAGCATCGGATACCATGAAGCTGGAGTTACAGGAGGTTACGAGCCATCGTGTAGGTGGTGGGACTCCAATCTGGGTCCTCTGAAAGAACAGCCAGTGCTCTTAACCACTGAGCCAACTCTCTAGCCCCTCACGATTTTTTTCTGAAAGAAAATAAAGCTGTGTTTTTTCTTGCCAAAGAGTTTTCTGAAATTAGTATGTAAGAGGAAAGGTATGGGCACAAAATGAGTTGCACAGGGTATTTCTGATCTTATTTATTATTTAATTTTTATATGATCTGACTGTATGTCTATCTAATAAAGTACCACACACTAACTAATTTCACCATTGGAGTTCTTGTGGGTGCTGGGAACCAAGCAAGGTCCTCTCCAAGAGCATTAAGTGCTCTTAATCTAAGCCAATTCTCTAGCTCCATGATCTTATTTAAAAAGAAAAAGTCTATTGTAGTTGATTCGTGATTAACAATAGAGATTCAGACAAAAGCTTTGCACTCGAAATTGTTGTCCTTTCATAGAGACTAGTGTAATTTAAGTTTCTTTCATTCATTTGTTCCACATATGTTCATTGCATAGATTCTATATGCTGACAATTTTATTATAGTTGTGATTATATTTATAAATGAATTATCCCAGCTTCTATTACTTTAAGTGTACACACATATGGCAAAATATAAATAGTAAAAACAATTTTAGGAAAGTGAGCAGATGATTGAATATACCATTTTGTTCAAAAGTTTAATTATGAAACAAAACCAGAGAAAAATGAGCAATATATTGTTATATTGTTACTAATTTTTCTCTCTCTCTCTCTGTGTGTGTGTGTGTGTGTGTGTGTGTGTGTGTGTAGAGCAGAGAACCACTCTGTGGAGTCAGTTCTCTCCTTCCACTTTTATGTGGATTCTGGGGAATCAAACTCAAGTCATGAGGTTTGTGTCAAGTGCTTTTACCCACTGGCCCCTCTCTCGTAGCCACTAGGTTCTTGGCAGCTCTTTTTGATGTTATTCTGAAGGAGTTTCTCAAATGTCTTATGTATACAATATTTTGTTTTTCAGTAAGGACAAGGCTATAGATTCTGAATTTCTTGAAGGTGTCAGCTCAGGGTGCTGCTCATGACTCCCAGTGGCTTATTGAGGGCATTTTTGTATTTGTCTATGTGTTTGTTAGAAAGAAGGGAGCAATGTATTCTCATAGACAAATAGAATTACTGCTTTCCACTCCACCTCAGCATTCAAGTTCTAACTGTGATATTTCAGAGTTTTCTTCTAATATTGGTCTTTCTGGAATAATAGTAGTTTTAAATGTCAAATTATAAATGAGTGATGAAAGCCAGCAATATGACATTGTGAAAAATGACAGTGGGGAGCAAATAAAGTTTAAGGACTGTGAGAACCCCTGCCCCCCCCCGACATTATAAACTTCTCATCTGCTTTTTAAAAATAATACTAGAAAAGCCCTCAAATCTAAGTAACTTCTAAATTTAAGCAGAGGGTATCCTGAGAACTTTGACTTGAGGTCTATATCATTATGCTTGGAAAGGCTACACTCAACCCCCCTGAAGTCAATGCAAAGTGCAAAGATGATTGCAATTTTCTAATGTCATAGACATTAATATTCTGTCTCCAGCAATGAAGTGGTCTACAGAGATAACTATGTTTAGTGTCACCAGGGACACACAAGCTGCCCTGATTGAACTCTTATACAAGGCTATTTATTTTTATTTTTGTTTTTTTTTTTTCCTACTTGAGACAGTCTTATGTAGCCCAGGCTGACCTCCAACTAACTGTGTAGCTAAGAATCACCTCAAACTTCTGACCTCCTGAGTGGTAAAATTAAAGGCATGCACACATCACGATGTCCTGTTTTATGCAGCACTGGACTTTGAACCCAGGGCTTTCTGCATAGTGGAAGAGCATGCTACCAGCTGAATCACTGTGGCAGTTACCTTCCTTGTTGCTATGATGAAATTCTTGACCCAAAGCTTAAGGAAGGAAAGGCTTGTTTTGTTTATAATTACAAAGGAATTCCATCAGAACAAGGAAGGCATGGCCATGGGAGAGTGAGGTGGTCACATCACACCTCTATGTGCTGTTTAGCTAGTTCTCTTTTTTAAAGTAGTCTTAAACTCATCCCATGGAATGATGCCCCAACATTTAAGGTGGGCTTGCCCACCTCATGTAACCTAATCTAGAAAACCCTCATTGACACACCCAGAGGTTTCTTTTTTTTTTTTTTTTTTTTGGTTTTTCGAGACAGGGTTTCTCTGTGTAGCATTGCGCCTTTCCTGGAACTCACTTGGTAGTCCAGGCTGGCCTCGAACTCACAGAGATCTGCCTGGCTCTGCCTCCCAAGTGCTGGGATTAAAGGCGTGCGCCACCACCGCCTGGCCAGAGGTTTCTTTTTAAGATGAGCTTAGACCCTGTCAAGATGGCAATCAATGTGAAGCATCAAAGCCTCTGCACAAGGTAACTCATGAAACATGCTGACAACTCAGGAAAGAAAGGTAAATGCCTGTGTTTGCTTGTTGGCCTTTACAGGAAAATGAGGGCTAAAGGATTTGAACCTGTCTATCTTCCTCCTCTGCAAGTTATGTTAATGCAAGTACTGGAGAATTACACACAAGGTTTAGCTTTAAAAGATAACCAGCATCAAAGACATGAGTCAGAGATAGAGATTTGGACAATTAAAGCCTCAATGTCTCGGTAAAAAGCATTAAGGATATACAGATTCCCCTTAATGACATCAGCACCTGTCAATGATTCTGTTGCTTTGACTGGCTCTGTGGTGTGCATTTGAGTGATCATTGCATTAAGTGCTGCTGTTATTATCTTTAAATATCTGAAGCTATAGGGAAAGTTTGATGGATCTGCCTAAACTCCTTGAACATGCTCTGTTCTACCTAGACTTGTTACTCTCCAGCCTAGGTTAGGCTGTGCTAAACCAAACAATATTTAGAAAGAGATATAAAAACCAACCAGTGCCTCTTCCTCCTGAAGTTTCAGTTGTCCTTAAACATTGGCAGGGACATATGAAAATGAAGTTAAAAACCTTTGAATGAGCACAAATATATTAAAGAATATAGTGCAAAATTCTGATGAATTTTTAACATAAGATTGCTAAACAGTATTGAGCTTAAGACTATGGTTCTGAGTCCCTTGGAATACACACTTACTGGCTTTTGCCATAAGGAAGGTATCTTTCCGCGGGAACACTTTAGAAACATTATGATATACAAGGGAAGTGAATGAGATTGGAAACCAGATCATTTGAATAGCAACTGTATTTGTCTGCCTCCTGTGAGACTGTGTAGTTCATCTATGCAAGGTATTTTGGAGCAAAGGAAGCAAGTGGCTTCCATAGTTTTGAAATATTGACTTTCTGGAGGATATGACAGAGGCAACTGAAAGACTGAGGTAGGTGATATCACCAAATGATATCTACAAAAGGTGATATAAATGATATCTACAAAAAATGGCTTTGGGTTCGGAAACTGGGAGAAGGAAAAAAATGTTTTCAGCAGTTTACTCATTTCAGTTTGTAAGATGCTCAGTAGTTATTGTTTGCTCAAGTATGAGAAAGAGAGTTTGGACCCCCAGAAACCATGTAAGTGCTTCATGGCTCTGGCAACTAGCCTGCAATTCCAGCCTCTGAAGGAGGAGCAAAGGGATTCCTAGAGAAAGTTGTCTAGAGAGAATAGCCATATCAGCAACTTTGAGACCTTGCCTCAGTGAATAATGTGGAAAAATACTGGAGGAGGATTCCCAACATCAGTCTCAGATCTCCACATCAGTGCACACAAATGGCTGTATACACCCATACACATGGACCTCTTCACATAAAAATATGCACCACACACACACCACAAAGAATGGAAAAAGACAAACGATTACTCATTATACCTGGTGGACAGAAAACTGCGTCTTTTCGGTAAAAATTCATGATATTGTAAAAATAATGTACCACACATATTTAATTCTGATCTTTAGTCTTGGGTCTTGGGTATGGAATGGAAGTTTACTATAACTAATTTTTAGGACCTTAAAGTGGAGCAGCTCCATGACAAGTCCACACAATGCTTGCCTTCTCTGCTTTCCAACTTCTAGTCCTCTACATTCCTTTTTCAGTTGGGAACAAAGAATTGCCCATCTTTCTTTGAGTGGGAAAGTAGTGTTGCACTTTGAAGGTCAGACCAAATGTCCCAGGTGTTTAGCAAACACTGGATTCTACCTGCTGCTCTATGAATGCTTTCTGCCAGGAAACAGAGCTGTAGCCAACTGCCTGGCATGTGCATGTGTCCTGTGATTTACTGTCAAACCAGAAACACACAAAATGATGAGCTAAAACCAGTAGAGAAAAGTGTTGTGACATTCAGATGCATATCACATGTGCATAATTGATTCCTTGAAAGGTTAAATACCCTGAGCATATGTACACATTGTAGTATGGCAGTGATGAGTTCCTAATCACTATGGCCCTGGCTTTGTTTTACATAATTCTAAAGTAAATGCCATCTTTCTTCTTTGGGAATTCCGGGATTAATATTTAGAAAGGCATATGTTCCTGAGTAGATAGCAGGATGAAGGAATGACACTTTCCAAACAGAAGGACCATTCATGTGGCCAGTACACTAAGCTTTCCAAAGCACAGACAGCCACTACATTCCCTTTGGAATAGAATGTAATTATATATTGAAGACAAGCACTAAATATAAATAGAGAAGACCAAGTATATTCCTTTATTTTGTTTAGTTTTTGTGGCATATTTGCAAAAAGAATTAGCTACTCAAACACACTATAATCCTAATTAAAACACACAGATCCAATGGCTTGATAATACTTCATTATCTTTTTCCGCTCATTAGAACTCTGTAGCACTGGTTTTTTCTTATATTTGCAAACAGTTGCAAAGATGCTATGAGAATTAATTTAAAGAGCATGCCATTAAAAGATATGGAGAGCAAAATAATATTGTATATACCTTAAAATGAGGAAAAGAATGATATGTTTGTCCTAGTTGGCTTCAGCTGCCAATATGACAGCCTAGATTCATCTATTTGAAAACAGAATCCTTAATTGAGGGATTTTCTTTATCAGATTGGCCTATGGGGGACTGTCTTTGTTCATTGTTCATTGATGTCGGAAGGCCAGCTCACTTAAGGCAGCACCATCCCTAGCTAAGCATGAGCCAGAAAGTCAACCAGCAAGTTATGGTCTTCTGTGGTTTCTGCTTCAGTTCCTGCCTTGATATACCTCAATGACAGATTATGACCTGGAAGTGTAAGCCAAATAAACCCTTTCCTCTCCAAACTGGTTTTGCACACAGCAACAGAAAGGAAACATGAGCGATGTTGCATAAGGGATAATAAATAATAAGCAAGTAGACCAATGAAAATAAAGATGATCATCATAAACATTCAGGTGAGTTTCTTATTTCCGTGAGAAAGGAAACATAGCATAATGTGTAAACAAGAAGTTTTTTATAGTTAACCAAAATTAACAGCTGTTAACTTTTTTAAAAAAATACAATTTCAGATATATTTCCCAATTTTAAAAGTTGTAAAGACAAAAGTCACAAAATACAGTAAAAAGAAAGCACAAATTAAGGTCATTAAGAAGAAATGTGGTTTAGTAATAATAATGAGTGAGTGTAATAACCTTAGGTTGAAGGATTTTTGCTTTACTTTTAAAAAATGTATATACAGATCATATACAAGAAGCACCTGAATCACAAATCTCTAGGAGAAAAGAAAGACTGAGATAATTTCGCTAGACAAACACAGCAAAGCTGCTGATGTTACAAGTAGTGGGCAAACTTGGCTTCAAGAGGAAGGATGGTTACCATCCTCCAGCTCCATTCCATTTCCTCTTTCGCCCACCGACACTTGTACATGTAGGCATACGTTCCACGCCAGTGCTTCTCACATGTCATCTTTGTCTGTTTTTGTCTTATTCCAAGCTAACCATTTTCAAAGCCTGGAATGTTTACATTCCTAACTCTAGTGATAATTATTAACTATGTACAACTGATTCAGGGCTTAGCATGGCATTAAGTTAATATTTATGGTCATGCATTTCTTTAATTAAATTATAGTATCTTAAAACCAAATCATACACTATTCTTATTCACACATTTCTCCCAAGCTGTCCTTTGCCCTAGTACTTACTGAAGGGTAGAACTGTATCTCCTGGCATTGCCTTCGGAAAGTCAATGAATATGTGTCAGAGATTTATTGAAAAAAATCACTTATAAAGTAACATAAAATGATATTAAAGCTCCTTCAGGATGTTTGACAACTATGCCAAGCTCTGCTTTTATGTTTTCTAAGCAATCACTTAATCAAATTTTAAAGTGGAGAGGGGAGCATACCAAGGTCAGAGAGTGAAGCAAAGCCCTTGGGCTTAGTGATTCTGTAAGTTACCTCCTGTAGACTGAGCTACGAATTCCACACAGCCAGAAGCATGCTATCCTAAGGACAGGGTCACATACAATTTATTCATTCACACCTTGGACAATGTCCAACATTTAATAGTCAATAAATGATACTGTGAAATGTGAGAGAATTCTCACTCTAGGATAATCTAATTCACTCTGGTGGCTTCTAAAGAATATGTGATTCAAAGTCTCCAAATGTTGTTATCCAGGTCTGACTCTAAGAGGGAGAGACTGGCTTGGGAATGGATGAACCAAAGAAGTCAAAGCAAGATATAAATACTGTCACTATAAATTGTACTCTTAGACCAGGACTGCCTGAAGCAAAGCTGACAGTGGACTGTTCTGGGATGCTTATGAAGAGATGGGGACACAATGGACTGGATGTTCCGAGTTTATCCCACTGTTTATACTTTACCCTAAATCCTGGTAATCAATTGGCAAGCATTGGAGATGTCTTGTTTTGAAGCCAAGCTCTAGCATGTATCACTTTTTCCTATAAATATTTTGTCCATCCTTCAAAGTTCATCTCTAAAAGTTCCTCTTGTCACAACCTGAAATCACCTCCCCCAGACATGACTCACACTTAAATTCATGCCTCAGGGTCTGCTTTTGAGAGCATGCAATCCAAAAAACAATGGGTTCAGAGGTCAACTTGCTCAGGCAGCTCATGGCAGGAGCTACTCTCAGAGGCACACAGAAGGTGAGTGGCTTGGGGCAGGCTGATGGGCACATTGGCCAAGTCAGAGCCCAGCCAGCACTGCTCATCCAAGTCTGGGACTCTTTCACAGCAGTGCAGAACACAATCTTTAGCACCATGACCTGAGCACATGCCTGAAATTGTGGCCTAAAGAAGAGCTTTAAGTGGCTGAATGTCTTCTTGTTTCCTCCAGATAGCAACTTCATCCTGGCCAATGCCCAAGTGGCAAAAGGGTTCCCCATAGTCTACTGTTCCGATGGCTTCTGTGAGCTGGCTGGGTTTGCACGAACTGAAGTCATGCAGAAGAGCTGCAGTTGCAAGTTTTTGTTTGGTGTGGAGACCAACGAGCAGCTGATGCTTCAGATAGAAAAATCCCTGGAGGAGAAGATAGAGTTCAAAGGAGAAATTATGTTCTACAAGAAGAACGGTGAGTTGCCTTGTTTTGGCACCTGCTGGACAGGGTAAGGTGTCACCATTTTTCAGTTAATTATCTGTTCTATGTCCATTCTGTCTGAACAGTAAAACAGTGTTTGGGAGAAAATTCACAGATGACATGGATAATGGCCATGTTTTCATCACTAACAGCATAAATCAAATGTAACTTTATATGAAAACTAAATCTGTTATATCAGTGTATGAGCATATACTGGTTAACATTAACATGTTAAATCAACATGTTAAAACAAACTCTACTATTTCTACTTTATAGTCATTTTAAAAGTGTACACATGCATAATAGTTGCTAATAAATAGCTTTTATCTAGGGATGATTTTCAAAGCTTCATACTTTTAAGAACTACATGTCAATCTTAGTCAATTGAAGCAGAGTTCCCAGCATTTCCTGTCAGAAAATGAAGTTAATTTAAGGGACATCAGCATGTGCATTCTTTTAATCCTGCTCTCTCCACATAGAGCCTTTCTCACTACTGTCTGAAATTTTAAAGACATAGTGAGACAGAATAGAGTCAGTTTGCTGGGACTAAAAACTACCAGTGAGGGGAAAAAAAGCCAAGTGTTTTCTCCTGGGTGCAGTTCTGTGAGTCTCTTCTCAAAGAAAGAGGACCTAGAGCTGGGCCTGGCATCTGTGGTGCTAACATCCCATATGAGAGTAGATGCTCCTAGCTTACGGGCCCTGTGAAGACTCTGAAAGTTTACATATAGGAAGGATGCTAAGTGGAGGATTAGAAGAGGTCATCATTTCTTCTTACTAACAGATGCTCATTAGCTTTAGCTGAGTGTGTAGGTATCAAGTTGGAGAATATATTTTTAGCCTTCTTTGTAATTGGAGAGACATACAACTATGATTTGGGACAACAACACATGAAAAGTACTGACTTACAGAATTTCTATGGAAAAATCCCTTAAGATGAAATTATTTCCCCTGTAATTTCTCTTTTCTCTTTTCCCTTTGCCCTGGTACTATGGACAAGAAATCATGTAGTGAAGCCATAACTCCTAATGGGATTGTGTTTTAAGGCATTAAGGAGGCAATTAAGATTTAATGAGGCAATAAAGTGAGACCCTAATCTAATATGACTCCTGTTCCTATAACAGTGAAAGAGGCAGCAGGGTGTGGACTCGGTGGGGAATGACCATGTGAGGACACTCCAGCTCAAAGATTCAGGACCTTGTCAGTGTTGACATCTGCAAGTAGTTCTTTGTTCTGGGAGGCTGTCCATGCACTGTGGAGCATCAGCAGCACTGTGGCTCCGGTCCTCAGTATTTGAGGGCACTGAAGTCAATGCTGGTGGAAAAAAAAAACCCAGAAAATTCACCCACCTTTAGAAGACACTTGTCCTTGGAGGGCATTCCCTGATCATGCGGCTTTAGGACACACAGTCATCATGACCTTTTGGAGAGCACCCCTCTAGGACAAGATGCCCCAGTTCTTTGGCATCAGACCATTGTGTTTTTTCAGTGACAACAGAGAATGCCTAAATAGCAAATATGATCAAATGAAAGGATTCTAGCTCTGTGTAATTATACCACAGTGAGTGAAAAGAAGCCTGAGAGAAAAGAACATGGGTAAGTCACTGAAGCTGTAGACTGGCAGAGCACTGATAAAGCTGTCATCCTGTGGAACAAAGTGGGAAAGATATCCTTTGTGCAAAATACCCGCTGACTATAGACTCTTCCTTCCTCGGGATGGTGCCTTGTGTAGGTCATTCCACATCCAGATAGAGCTTTTGTTTTTATGCTTCTTTAAAATTTCCACTATGCTCCTACTGAGAAAGACTTGGGCCAAGGAACATAATGTAGGGGAAGAGGAAAGGGTGGAGGCTTTGGAGGTGGTATTGTCTAAAGTAGGAAGCACATTACAGTGGCACTATCTAAAATATCTGGAAGAATTTCCTGAACCCATTTTCTTAAGTATGCCTATAGCCTTGGACACGTGAGTAGAAATCATTCATGGCTCCAGTTCTCTTTAAGCAATCACCTCAGGGAATTGTCTGACATTCTGAGCAACTAATTGATCAAGTTATAAGTAATTGGGATTGTCATCTACACTGTGCTGTATCAGAGGCCTTCATGTGAGCATCTGTTTCTGCATGCAGCTGGGACTCTGAAAGTATGTACATTAGTGACTGTCCCATTCCCAGAGCTTAGAGCCTGGAGTCTTGAGGAACATTTGTCAGCTGTTCCTTAATGAATGTCCATGAGAAAAATGGAAATTGATTATTAGGGGGATTTATGGATACATGAAGATATGTCTGCATTTCACATTTTTAAAAAAAATGCTCATGACATAAAGGGTCTTCCTTTTCTCCCTCAAGGAGCATGTTCCCTTTAATAAGCTCTAGAAATGCCTCCTTCCTGGCAGCTGTCGGCCTACTGACTCTTGACTGATCAGCTGCCCCACTGGGCATTTATAACTGAGTTTTGTGGCTGGGGATGCGCCCCAGATGACCTCACTGTCCTCTGTCTTGTAGGCTCTATAAAGTTTGAGTAGTCTTCCTTCCTCCTTCATGAGGACACTGGTCAAAGCAGTCAGTGTTTATCCTCTGCTATCTTCTGCCCTTCCAGTGGTAAAGTAACTGATTTATGCACCCCACCCCTCACTCAAAAATAATGAAGACTGAAAAAACAGACTTGTTCATTCTTTCATGCTATGGCACTTTCGAAAAAAATAGGGTGAGTCCTCCATCTTGGTACAATGTCAGCCTGGCTAGTAGCTTCCCTCCAGTCCCACTGAGACAAGGACAAAGGCGACTTCAATGTTCAGTCTTTCCAAGAAGCTGTCCAACCAGTGTAGCATGGTATAGGTGAGACCATCTCTGGCTCTTCCTCAAAATCCCTCAACCCAAGGACAGCAAACTCAGACATGTTCAGCCTTAGATACTTTGCCCCATTCTAGCTGCTTTGTTATATTTCACAGGCAGTGATGTTGCTTTCTGTCTATTACAGAAGGTCCTAATTGAAGCCACGCATCACAGCCTCTACAGTGCATCAAAATGCATCTTCTCTCTAAAGAAGCTACCTTCCACAGATCCAATAACATCACTTGCCTTCCTGGGGAAAAGAAAAGCATGGTAGCCAGAAATATAAAAGGTGTCTTAGGACAAAGATTTAAGGAAGAAATGAAAATTGTATATTGTAACTTTATCAAAATCTGACTTTCTAACTTTTTTATCTAAATAACTTTCTTAGTACATAAATCTGTTCTGGATCCCGTTTCACTGAGTACTGAAAAAAATTGAGTCTGAAGGAGGATGAGCTAATTGCTTTATAGTTCTTGAACTTACAAGTCCAAGAACCAGTTATCTAAAGCCTTGGGTCCTTCTGAGGACTGTGAGAAGGTGTCCGTTCTTCTTGTCTACCTGTTTCGGTGGTTCTGTGGCAATCTTTGGCATTGGTTGGTTGGAGGAAGCACCACCCTTACCTATTTCCTCATCCTTGCACTAGGTTTACCTAGTATGAGTACCTACAATCCAATTCCCCATTTTAAATTTGTTATTATCTTAATTAAACTTATTTACTTGCTTTTTTTTACCATATGTATGTTCATGAGCCATGGCACACATGTGTAAATTCCAGGACAACTTGTTGAAGTCATTCTTTCTTTCTACCATGTGGGCCATAGATATCTAGCTCTGGTTGAAAGATTGAGCCATCTCACTGGCCCAAGGATTACCTTTTTATGAGGAAGGACCCTAGTCATTTTGTGTTATATCCTAGCTTGAAGACTTCCTTTAACTTGATTATCTTTCTAAAGACTATCTCCAAATATGGTTATATAATAGATACTGGGAAATGGACTTTGATACATACTTTTTTGGAGGGGAAGATATTAACCTAAAGTACCTAGTCAAATTCACATTAGGTTAGGAGTTAAGTCATCCATTTATGATAATAAATTAGTAAATAAAAAAACCCATTACATAGAAGCAATTCACTCCAAAGTCCTTGCTCTTAAACGCCTGTGTTATGTGCTAAATTGAAGATGGTGCCTCTTTCCAGGGTGCTTAACAAATTTCTGATGAATTTTCAGTGTCTTAAATCATATTCAACAAGCCTCTCAGATCTTCCAGCAGTAAAATGTTGGTTTCTAATCACCTAGATGCACAAAGTCGTGGTTTCTCACTGAATTTCCAAGAATATAAACTATCCCGTAAGAGATAAGACTAAATTTCATTTTGTTCAGATTGTCATCATTTTAGAACATCCACTGACTCACAGCACTACCACTGATGCAGCATGCCCACCTGGGTGGAACATCACTGACTCACTGCACCTGCCACTATGCATGGTGACAGGTACAGTGATATTGTTTATAATATTCTAAAACTAATGTATGTAGGTAGGCAAGCTTTATTGTTAGGGTAATTTTCTTACTCTCCCTTCTCTTCCTCTTCCCCCTCCTCCCCCTCTTCCTCCTCTTCCTCCCTTTTCTTCCTTTCCCTTCCTCCTCTTCTTCCTTTCCCTTCCTCCCTCCTTCCCTCTCCATCCACATCTTGCTTCATTTCCTGGCTCTGTGTTTTGTTCCAACCTACTTTGTGTATCTTTTCATGGCAGCACCATATTGCTTTGCATGCTCTGGTTTTTCAATATTGCATTAAACTAGATGGAGTGATGCCTGCAACATTCCAATATTATTGAGCCTTTGTTATTCATAATTACCTTAACAGTTTTAGCTCTTTCATGTTACTATCTAATTTTTAGAATTGGCTTTCTCATCTCTTTGAAAAATGCCATTGGGATGTCTATAGTGATTGTATCAGACATATTGCATTTCAAGAAATGGGCACTTCAACAATGTTGATTCTCCAGAGTTATACACATGGGATGTGTTTTTGTTAATTTGTATCCTCTTCAGTTTCTTTTACTGATGTCTTAAAGTTTTCAGTGTCTCTCTGTTTCATTACTTTTCTTCCTCCTGACACTAAGTTTATGCATAAGACTGGGTGAGTTTTTATGCTCAGATATTCAACATGATGCTGTGACAGATTTCTAGAATATTTTATTACACCCTGTAGGTATTTTAGACTTCGAGTTCAGTATAGGAAAGTAGGAAAAAATGGGGTTTCAGAATGTCAAATTATTCTCAAAGTTAACATTTTAAGTGTGCAGTATGTGTAGCTTCCCCAGTTTGATTCCTGAGAGATGGGTTTGTAGCTAATACTGTATAACAGCCCAAGGTTCAGAGCAAAGGGGACTGTGTTCATCTGTGCATTATATGAACCACAAGAATGCACTTTTATTGGAAAACAGTTTCTACAGTGTACCTGATGTGTCTGTGAGGACTCTCGGCCCAGACATAATTAGTAGTTATATAGGAATACAACATTTAGAGACCAGTAAGGCAAGCCATCTGGGATGCATTTCAACAAGAGATTGAGAAACTAGTCTTGATGACAGAAAACAAAGGATACTGTATTCTAAGAATGAGGAACCCTGAAAGAACAAAAATATTCTTCTTAGCAAGACAAGATGGTTTGCCCACCAGAACCTGGACAAAGAAGAAGGCAGTATAATTGTGATGATACCAGAACAAGACCATTTATGGCATTACCAACAACCAAGAACATCCAGGGAAACCTTCAGGACAGTATGCTTAGATTTGTACATGGCTGGAATCAAGAAAACTAGACCGTGGAAAGATTTCTATTAAAATTTAGAAGTGTTTGTAATGCTCTCCAAGGAGTTTTGTTGTCCAAGAAAACTCCTGGGAAAATAAGACTTTGAAGCTATTTTCTATGAAATGGTTACAGCTTATGGACGGATTAAGAGAAAAGGTAGAGTCTGTGCACTGCCCTGATATCCTCTGCTGAGTAATATGCCGTTTTGCAGCAGGGTTGCTTAAAATATCCATTATCATATGTTGCAGTTTTGTGAGTCAGGACTTTGGGCAGTTGCTTTTTCTATGTGGAGTTAGTAGAAGTTACATACTTGATCAGGTTTGTTTTCTTGCCAGTTAAAGAATTAAAAAGTGGAAAAATCTTGAACGTAGGTCAAGCAGAAAGAATCTCAGACATGGCAGACAGAATCAGCCAGTGAAGAAAGGCTGTCATTAGGAGTGAAGAAACACAGAGAGCAAGATTCTCTGCAGAGCAGAGGGGGGACTTGGGAGCCTCAGATACATTCTTTCCTTGAAGGCTTGGGGTTTTAAGGGTCATTATCCCCCAATTTAATGTTGCCAGTTTGAATGACAGCAGGTGATCATTGTAGGCCTACACCTTAGGGTACATATGTCCTTATCAGGCCTTCACCTTGTTGGGCAGATCCATCTGCAGGGGCAGAGAGGCTGTACTTGTAGAAGAAAATGCCTGCCAAGCCTTTGTTTCCAGTCAGGAGTGTAAGGATAAATGTTTGAATCTGCCATCTTTACTGTGTATTTGTGACCGCTCCCTGTTAGTCTATCTATTAGGGATCTATCTGTCTGACTCTTAGCCTTTCAGACATTAGCTATGTGAAATGCTTTGGGTGAAGCTATCCTGGACCCTACAAAGCAGTGCCCTCAAGTGCAAATGTGTTGCTCTTTATGTTTTGGCTCAAGATCCTTCTCTTGTAGGCTTTTGCTTTGGGTGTTTGTTTGACATTGCCTAATTATCAGTCTATGGCTTCTAATCTGCTTCAGCTTCCTGAATATTAGCATTATGGGAATATACCATCATACCTGGCTATCTAAAGACTTCTTTAAAAATGAGTTTTCAGTGTATCTTCCCAGTTTTGATAGGAGATCAGGGTTTTTATATTCTCTCTTGTGTCTTTTGCTTTCCAGAAGTGAATTACAGAAATGCAAATACAGCAAACCCCAAAGTGTTTGTAGTAGGTTGACGAAGAGTTCAGAAGACACAAATACATAAGCGCACATGTATGTGAAGGTGCATGTATGTGGGTCTTGTTTTAGTGTGAAATGCCTGAGCTCAGTTCTGGTGCTTGAAATCCCACCAGTCCCTGAGCTCAAAATCACCCCAATCCCAGAATTTGCCCCAAGTGCAGGACTTGAAATCCTACCAGTCTCTACCCTGGAAAACTCTTCCCCCCAAGAGACCCTGTATGAAGCCTGCCTCCCACTCAGTTCTCTTCTGCTTCTCTCTCAAGCAGAAGCAGACACTTTCCTGTGTTTCCCACAATAAAATGCTAGTATGAATTTTGCTGTGTGGTGTGACTGTGGTCTTCCTTGGATCCCAACTTCCAGGATACTTTTCCCCTCAGAGCCTTAACTCATACATTGGTTGAGTGACTTGGATAGGCTCTTTTGGTTCCTGCACTCCACCTCAGGGTCTGAGCCTCACTGGGACCCTATCCCTCACCTCTAGTGCTCCTGAGGAAGACTTACCTTCTGGGTCACCAATCGATAGGCACCATATCCACCAGTGGTAATTTGGTGAATTTCCCCTTCAGGCAGAGGTAACCCCCAAGACATGATCTTTAAGGCTATGGCTGGCCCTCTTCACCTGCCCCTGCCCCACACCCTCCCTGGAGACTGCAGTCTTGCATTTTCCTTAGTCCCAACTGTGCTGTTGTGCCCTTTCCTGCCTTCTCCTCCTGTCTTTGTCCATATTCTTCCTTACCTTCTGGTCATCATGAGTTCCACAGTTCCTCTAGGCCCTCCTGGCTTTTGTGACCCTGTTCCTGACCCTTTCCAGTGGACGAGAACCCCTCCTATAGCTCCAGTCTCATTCTTGTCTTCTGGCCTCCACAAAAGCCCCGAGTCTCCCCTTGGGCTTAGCCTAGCTAAGCCCCTGACCCCTCTTGAGTGCCATGAAGACTCGCTGAGTAGTTTGTGTCTTCCTCCAGGCCTCCCTGAGTCCTGGGGATACCCCTGACTACAGGTTACAGTGACATTTTCTTTCTCTCTCATCCATGGGAACAGTATCTTCCATACCCTCTCATTCTCCCTTGAGATGCCTCTTAGAAAACCTCCGGCCTCTGTACCTGACAACTGACCTGAAGGGCCCTAAACCTTTTGTCATCAAATTTGTTCTCAATACCCCTTAGATAATCAATCCGAATGTTTGCCTACCACCACCCTAGATCCTAGTTATCATTTGGGACCTTCACAAACACTGCAAGCAATCAGGGGAGTGGAAAGAGATTTCCTGTCCCCTATATTTAAGCTTCCTCTTTTTTCTGCTCCAAGCCCTGTTTGGTTTTTTTTTTGTTGTTGTTGTTGTTTGTTTGTTTGTTTGTTTTTCTGATGTCCTCCCAACACTGTGTAAATGTCCTGTCTTTTAAGATATGGTTAATGGATCTCTAAGTTTGTTACAAAGAGGGAGCCAGGACCGGGACCTCGAAGGAGGGGGAGAAAGTGCAGGAATAGGCCAGCTGCAGCTTGCACACACCCTGCACACACCCTGCACACACCCTGCACACACTCCTCGACTCCTCACACGCTGATGCTTCCCTCGGCTCACATTCCTGCAGCCTACTGTAGTCAGGACTCAAGATTTCCTATATCTAAGCCTTCTCTGCTCTTAGCTCACTGGATTCAGTTTCACAGGGATTCGGGTGTCTTTTAGGGATGAGTGGCATTAGACTGTTGTTACCTTATGCTGTCTCACTTCAATTAAAAAGTGGCTCTGAGTTCAGATATGGCTCCCCTTCCTCTAAACCCAAGCATGATTGTTTAAAGGTTTCTTCCAGAATCTCTGTCTCATAACAGGCCACCTGACAGTGGCAGCCGGACTGTGTGACAGCCTGACTCTGTGACAGCCTGACTGTGTGACAGCCTGACTGTGTGACAGCCTGACTCTGTGACAGCCTGACTGTGTGACAGCCTGACTCTGTGACAGCCTGACTGTGTGACAGCCTGACTCTGTGACAGCCTGACTGTGTGACAGCCTGAGTCTGTGACAGCCTGACTGTGTGACAGCCTGACTCTGTGACAGCCTGACTGTGTGACAGCCTGACTGTGTGACAGCCTGACTGTGTGACAGCCTGACTGTGTGACAGCCTGACTGTGTGACAGCCTGACTGTGTGACAGCCTGACTCTGTGACAGCCTGACTGACTCTGTGACAGCCTGACTCTGTGACAGCCTGACTCTGTGACAGCCTGACTGTGTGACAGCCTGACTGTGTGACAGCCTGACTGTGTGACAGCCTGACTCTGTGACAGCCTGACTGTGTGACAGCCTGACTCTGTGACAGCCTGACTCTGTGACAGCCTGACTGTGTGACAGCCTGACTGTGTGACAGCCTGACTGTGTGACAGCCTGACTCTGTGGCAGCCTGACTCTGTGACAGCCTGACTGTGTGGCAGCCTGACTCTGTGACAGCCTGACTGTGTGACAGCCTGAGTCTGTGACAGCCTGACTGTGTGACAGCCTGAGTCTGTGACAGCCTGACTGTGTGACAGCCTGACTCTGTGACAGCCTGACTCTGTGACAGCCTGACTCTGTGACAGCCTGACTGTGTGACAGCCTGACTGTGTGGCAGAGAAAGGAGAACAAAACAGGACTAAAGGGTAGACTTTTTCCCACGGGGATTGTTGCTACTCATTCCACACTCCTTTTGGTTTGAGTTTAAATCTTTAAAACTTTTGCTAATTTATGAATCTCTGCAACACTGCTATGTAAACTTTCTGGACATCAATATTTGTAAGTATATTGGGTATGGTTAAAAATCAGTAAAAGCTGTAACAAGAGGGTTAACTTAAAATTCCTAACAAAGAGGTTGACAGTTAGCAATTACTACAAAGGCAGTCTTAAAGATGCGCTTGCCACCATCTTACCTGCTGCCCACCCCCTGCTCCCCACCCCCTGCTCCCCCTGCTCCCCCTGCTTTCCCTGCTCCCCTGTTCCCCCTGCTCCCCACCCCCTGCTCCCCCTGCTCCCCCTGCTCCCCCTGCTCCCCTGCTCCCCTGCTGCCTCTGCTCCCTGCTGCCCCTGCTCCCCACTGCCCCTGTTCCCCCTGCTCCTCCTGCTCCCCTGCTCCCCTGCTCCCCCTGCTCCCCCTGCTCCCCCTGACCCCTGGGATGGAAGCAGCCACATGGCTGACATTTTTGCTAGGTTGGAAAGGATGACTTTTGCCATTTGACTTCACCCTCATCTTGATTAAAAGTGACTACATGGTTTAAGCCAACCAAAGAAAAAAGCAACTTCTCCTAGTTATGAAGCCCAAATCAGATCATCCCTCCACTTATATTAGCAACCTCAACCCACAGTCCTTTCTCTCCCTCTCTGGCCTATTCAGTCTCTCTTTCTCTGTCCTTAGCAATAGGCTCCCAAGCCAACCCTCTCAGGTGTCCACTTACAGGCCAATGGCAGCTCTTAGTCCTTCCATTGCTTGCTCCCATGCTGCTGTGAGACTACCTTTACCTCTCCCTACCAGCCTAAACTAGCCACGGTTCTCCCTTTGCAGGAGTGCAGGAGGTTGCCAGGGTAGATGGCTTGGTCAGGGTACACATCCCCTACTCATTAATCGAATGCTCTCAAACAGAAAAGGATTGGAATCCTATACTAATAATTCTTCCATTTTTATTAAAGAATTTTAATATATCACCCAATCTTATCACCTTACATTCTATGACAGGACATTTGTATGATTCTTACCAACAACCTTCTCCCCGAGGAGTGCAGACAAGTCTGGGACTGGGCTAGAGCACATGCTGATGAAGTCTAGACAGCTTGCCTCCTGGCCTGTCTCTGTAAGCCTGCCCTTAAAGTGGTATCTCTTCTCCTAGAGTTCCCCTGACATTGAGGTCAAACTTAAAAGTCTAGAGAGGGAGCTTCTAACTCCATAGGGAGAAGGCTTAGCAGTGGCCTTCAAGGTGTACCATGGGATAGGATGAAAAAGGACTGAAAACAAAAGTACCTGATGCTAGCTAAGGCCTTTCAGCTGGTCATTGCAGCTGTCCAGGCTCCCTTTGCCTAATCTCACCACACAATCACCAGAGTCTGAGACTTATTCCTATACTGTTGTTAATTCAGCTTCTCTTAATATGGAGCTTGAGTTGTACAAATTCATCTTAACCACTCTCCAGATCTGCCCCCCTTGAATCCTCTTTCCTGATTGCCTTAAGACTGTCTTCCCGCACTGCAGATGCGTTGCACCTACGGCAAAGCCTCCAGTGACTCTCTCCTCCCTCACAATAAACAACAACTGTTCAAGCTTGTCTAAGGCCACCCACGAGCTCGTCTCAGGCCACAGTCTGTCTCTTGGTTTATTCTTCCATTCTCTTTCCTCCAGCCTCCACTCCTTATGGTTGTGGTTTAAATGGGAATATCATCTATAGGCTCCTGAGTTTGAATACTTTGTCTCCAGATGGGGGTGTTTTTTTTGGAAGACTGAGCAAGCTCTAAGAAGTGGAGTCCTACTGAAGGAAGTGGTCACTGAGTGTGAGCCTCGAAGTTTTGTAGCCTCACTTCACTTCCTGTCTGCTTCTTGACTGCTGATACCATATGACCAGCTAACTCACATTCCTCCTGACATGTCCCTTCCATGATAGACTGTGTTCTATAGAGGGTAATGGCCTTGTGAGTTGGAATAATAGTCTCAAGTAAGCGACCTGAGGGGTGGACAGCTGGACCATATAGGGTAAGTTAGGAAGTTCAGTAGAGCACAGGTGTCAGCCTGGCTAATTTGCAAGGACAGACTACAGAGGAGAAGATCATCTACATATTGCACAAGCTAAAAAGAGTAAGTCAGACACTAGCACCTGGCCAAGTAGATTGTGGCTGTCTCAGGATTCCTGGTGTAGGGCAGTCCAAGTACTTGGGAAGAAAGGTAAGTGTCCAGGTCAGTCCAAGCAAAGGCAAAGGTATTTTGTGACTGGGGGTCCAGAGGAATAGAAAAACAGGTATCCTTGCGGTCTAACAAAGATCCCTGAGGGATGGTAGAAGGAAGAGTACAGGGGTTGGGAACTATTGGATGGATATGAACCACTGCAGGGTTAATAAGTCAGAGATTCTGAATCAAGTGGTAGCTTTCATTGTGTTTCTTAACTGCAAGTGTGAGGATTTGAAAGAGGAAAGACATAGGGAGAAGGCCTTTTCTTAATGAGTCAGAGATAAAAGGCTCAAGTCCCCTGAGACTTTGGAGAGAGAATGGATATTGAGCCTGGGTGATGTAATTTGTAGGGTTTTGCAATTGGATGACAGAAGGGAAATGATGTTTGGCTATAGACAGATTTGGGTGTCCTGTACCCAGGGATCCACCTAGGAAGCTGTAAGGAAAGTGTGTGTCAGATTGTGTGGTTTGGAAGAGAAGGAGGAGGAGAATGGCCCAGAGCCAAGCAGATTTAGGAAGTGAAGGAAATAAAGGCTCCCACTCATACTACACCAAGCTTATTAATAACTCATATTATTATTAGTCTGTAGGCTTCTATATCATGAGTTGGCAAATCATGGCTAGTACCTGGCATGCTGCTTGTTTTTGTAAATGAAGATTTATTAGAAAACAACCATGCACCCAGGTTCCATATTGTCTCTGGTTATTTGAGTAGCTGGAATCAGAATCCAGATGAACTGCATGGATAAATTTTTGATCGTTTGACACACTGTAGAATATATTTGCTGACCTCCACAGGTGAATAACGCCATCCCAATGGAGCCCTTTCTACTTTGTACAATTCTTTATTTTCTTTTGTTAATTATATATTGAAATTTTTTCCTGTGGGAGGAAACCTTATAATCAGTAGAAGTTATTATGCATAAATTTATTTCTTACAAAACTCTCTGCTTGGTGTCAGATAATGGGTCTGAAGGCAAGGTCATCAGAGTGCTGTAGATAGAACAAAGCTTTTCTGGACACTGGGTTTTGCTTCCAGTTCTAGTGAAGTGTGTGCTGTACTTCTGGAGGGGCTGGAAGTTATGGAAGATCCCTGACTGTTTTGCCTTAGTTGCATGCCAAGTTGTGACTCAGGGCAATCTGGCGAGGCATTCCCTAGTCTTCACCAGGAATTAAGTTTATACAATGGAGCAAATGTTTAGCATGTGTGTTGTCAGCATATTCTTGGAAAGTGCTAAATGCCACCTAAAACAGTAATCATATATTTATACAGTGAAGAATCGTCATGTGATCCTTATCCACTTCATTTCAATGATTACTTCCTTCTTTCCAATTCTCATCAGACATCTCTGCTTCTTACAAAGTACTTGTTTTCTGTCTCTCCTACACTGCATTATTGAATCTTTAAAGCACAGACATAATGACATGTTAGATTTGTACATGCCCAAGCTTATTTTAATCAATATATCAATAGCAAATGAAATTATAATGTTCCTTTTAGGGTATCAGAAGTAGGTTGTTCATCTCTTGGACAATTATTCATTTTGTAGTATACAAAGAAACTCAACTCACTATGTGTTGATAAATTATCCATAATATTGAAGGTCATGATTTGAAGTCCAGTCTGTCTTTACAGTGACTAACATTTTGACCATGGTCAGCTTACTGCACCACACATACCATACACACATACACACTACACACATACTTATGTACAGAGAAAAAGAATTACTACACAGTCCTACACATTTTCCTAAATCACACATCACTCCTTGCCATATTCTTTCTGTTGTAGCATTTAGGACCTTCTAACAAACTATATAATTTGCTTATATATCACATTAGTAATTTCTTGTACTTCTTTCTGAAGTAGAATGTCAATTCTTTCAGAGCTTCCATCAAGGGTCTATTCTCTTCCACTAATTGGTATAGCCAAAGAACTAGAATAGTGTCTGCCATGGGAGACAGTCGATAAATATCAGATGGATGAATAAATGGCTTTATATCCAGTTGCTCTCAATGTACTTTGGGGGATACCAAAGAATCCCAGCCTGTGTTTTCCATGTTGCATTTGTATAGGCATTATGTGTGTTTATTGGCCTTGTGCAATTGGGGTGTTAATTTAATCTTCAAATTCTTATTTAAGTTGAATTCTTCCTCAGAGGAACTACAAGTTTGATGAAATCTTAAATTGTTTCCCTAAAGTCAAGTATCAAGGGAACGAGTCTATCTCAGTGGCTTGTTCTGTTATGAAACCAAACCTGTAGAGCATTTTCTGTTCACTAATGGGTATCAGTCACATCTGAGGTTTTCTCCAGTTCACCACTGAGGAGATAGGCCCGTAGCTCCAGTGTGAACTGGAGCTTCCTTCCCTGTCACTCCAGTCTTAGGAGTTCAGGAAGTGCTGCTGTACGTCCTATGGACAATGACATTGGTAAGCACAGCAACACTTCTGAAGCTTCTCCAGAGTGGAAGAAGTAGAACTTCAGTGGGAGGTGGGGTCTAGCCAAGGCCTTGTAGTGATGGATGTTTCACTGCTGAGCTGCATGCCTCTTCTGCATAGGTAGCTACCCTCTGAAACTGCAAGCATGATACCTGGTTCATAGTGCCCTGTCTTGAAGCAGCACCAGCACTGGAAGTTTTTATCTTACTATGTCATCCAATACACAAATTCAAGCTTTAAAACTGTGTGCACCTTAATGAAGGATGGATTATAACTCAAAACTAAAACAGCAGGAATTTTGTACCAAGAGGCCCTATTCTTTTTGGGGGGTTGAAAGTGGAGCTTTGGTAGTACAGAGCCTTTCCTTTTCCTCTCACAAATGCAAAATTTTTAAAAGTGTATGTTTTATCTCAAAGAAAGAATAATGAGATGGAAATGGAAATTTGTTCCTCAAAGTGTTATTCATAAAGCAGAGTCATCAGAAGAGCACAATAAAGTAAACTTGGGGAGCCTTGTGTGCAAATTCACATCTTTGGCACTTATTGAATCTGTGACTCCAAGAACTAGCCTACACCGCAAACTCCACAGTTATAGAGTATGGTCAGACTCAGCTAGAATGACCTGTGGGAAGTTTAGACAGGATTTGTGTAATGCATCTGGTGTACTATCCAGAACGCAGTCTAAGCTTAGCACATAACAGTGCTGGGTCCCCCTGTGTGTGATATTCTCAAGATATCTTGATATATTGTGAATTCAAGTTTCCTTGTGATTCAAGGTGAATGCATGTTTAACTGTTCACAGAAAATACTGAATTATCAGTATTCATCTTTGTTTAAAAGCAACTGTAAATCTGCTGATCTACAGTTTGGAGAATGTTGTATTGAATGAGGATGCTAGAACTCTTGACTGAGGAAATGTGTCTTGGCGATTTGTTTTAGATCTCAAGTTCCCCAACTTCTTTTGCTCCTAATCATTAGAATTGCTAAGAGATGGTTACACATACTCCTTGAAGAGGAATAAAGTTTTCATTGTTGCTATTACTTTTTTCTTAAGGACAAAGGAAACTTGGAATAAAACACAAACAAACAAACAAATAAAACCCAAACAAAATAAACTCAGCACATTCAAATCAGCTCAACATCACTAGGCCTTCCTTCCTTCCTTTTTTCCTACCTTCCCCATCCTTTTTTCCCCCAAATATCCTGAATAAAATAACTTTTCTCAAAGTTTGATAAGGAATATATGTTTGGACTTGTGAAACTTCAAAGGGTTTGTTAAGAAATGGCTTTCACATGGACAACACCCAATTGTCTTTGTGATCCAGCCTTGAACTTTTTTTCTCTCTGGCCTTAACCTCTAAAATGGTCAGAATTTCTCTATATATTTCTTTATTCTTATTCTAGAAAATCCCCCAAACAAAGCTCCTGGAAGGATAAACTAAACTCCATAGTCTACCACTATTAATATTTGATATGTGTGCTCTAGTCATTTTAAATTAAATTAAAACCCAGGCCTCATGCATGCTAATAGGTGCTCTAGCATCTAACTTACCACCAGACATACTGAGTTTTCAGTGGGGAAAAACCTTAAACACTGTTTTGTGACAACTCCTCTCCGTTTTCAATAAACATTGAACTGAAGGTTATCTTTAGCCACTGCTCAGTTCATAGTAGTCTCCAGCTGGTTTGATTTATGTCTAGTCCACTTTCACTGTTTCACAAGTGCCAAGGCCCCCAGTTAATTAGTTTCACTGGCATCCTGGGGCATTTGGCGGGTTGGGTATCTAGCCATGGTAAATTCAGTCACAATGAATTAAAATTTACACACACACAAACTTCACTAGAGATAGGCAGCCACACAGAAAGGTGAAAATTTACCTGTTGTTTCTCTAAATAGTCATTACGTTCATCTCTACCTCAGTTGTACCATGGGTGCTAGGTATCGAGGGAGGTGTATAAGCAGCTATGGCTTCTCCAGGGACCTTCTCCTCCTTTTCAGTGCCATGCTTTCATTAGCTCTGCTTGTTATCCTTATACAGCTCACCCTTGCTCCTCCTTGCAGTTGCTGGAAAACAGATCTTACATTTTGAAGACTGTGAAATGCTACACTGAGGCTGTATACAATCAAGGAATCATTTCGGGTTTGAGGAGGGCCTTATGTTCTCAGAGCTTACTGTTGGAGCGTGAGAGGAAGACTAGAGTTAGGGAGAATGCTCTAGAGGAATGAGTGAGAACTACTAAAGCCAGGGCAAGCAAAGAGCAATGATAGATTTCTGGGCAAAGCCCAAAGGACTCCCATCACTGCCTCCTGTTTTCTGTGAAGGACATGAGGCTCCCGCCCACCAACTGCCATGGGTAGCAGTTTCTTTGCCTACTTCCACACCGGGAATAACTTCTAAGACTAGTCAATGTCTCACTCCAGCCTTCAGTCTATATGAAATATGTTTTCAGAAAACAGAAAATACTACTCTTGCTGGAGACCTTGTGAGGTCATTTGACAGTGATGCTGTTAACACTCAGGATATTGTGTGTATAGTTACGATAAAAAACACATATCCATTATTAAACTTTACTCAAGATCATACTTAAAATAGAAACAGAGAATTAAGCATTGTCCATATTCTCCTTAAGGCATTGTGATATATTTGAACAACTAAAATATTCTCTACCATGACAGTGTAGATCAAAGTGAACAAGACCACTCATGACTCAACAGACCTTATTTCATACCTGTGTTGATTAAATGATTAAACCATGGCCACATGCTTAGTATTTTATCCTTAGTTTTTGCTTTTGCCAAATATTATCTTCTGGAGTATGTCACCTGGATGGGACAAAAATGTTTGACCTATTAAACTTCAAGAGAGGAAAAATTTATTTTAGCTCACAGTTTAGAGATTGCTGACTATCTAGCTTCTGGGCTTGTAGAGTGAAGCATCATGATGGATAGAGTACGTGAGACAGACTAGTCATCTCATCTGGACCAGAAGCAAAGAGACTATGTATAACGTTCAAGGACCACCCCCAGTGACCCACTTCCTTTAACTACATCCACCTCCTAAAGTTTCCAGAACTTCACAAAATAACATCACCATCAAGGGACCAAATATTAAACACAAGAGCTTCTGATATACATTCCATATTTAAAGTATGATGGAGTATACAAAAGCACACGAGTTCTCTTATAATACCCTTGTTTTCCAAGATAACTATTTATTCAATTCCAAACTATATTTTCCATAGAAGGTATAAACTCTACTTTTCTCCATCAATTGTATTTATCCTTGGAAATTAAAGGTATTATTAACTGAAATCCTGGCAGAGCCTTGTTTATTTTGGCACTTCTGACCTACATGGTAATTACTGTTGCTATATACAGCCAGAGTTAAAATTGACACAAGATTTCTGCTCTCTAACTGTATTCTTAAGAATCACTTGCATCTCTGAACTCAAGGCTGAGTGACTTAGTAACTCCTAGCATTGGCCTATGAGAGATTTATGCAGCTGGGCCTGGGTCACTCTTGCTGGAAAGAAGTTGGCCATGTCCATTTTGTCTGTGAGTGAAGGAGGAAAGTCTACACTGTGGAATAGACTAGGGTTCCTAGAGCTAGAGGAGATTGAATACACTGTCACAGAGCTATTGCAGAGCGTGTGCAGAGCTGTCTTAACTGCCCAGTCATCTTTCCAGCCCCAGACACTTACTTTCTCTAGGATCTGACGCTATGATCTGATGGCTTTTGTGTTTCTACTGTAGTTAGAGAATTGACGAGAAAGACTCCCAACTTGAAACAGTGATATTCTAGTTTGCTTAGTAGAAAAATCAGTATAGGAAAAAATTAAATACCAATGTGAAATATCAATAAAATGTTAAAGAATATAAGCATTATGCAAAGCCCATTGAGTACAATGGACTTTAATGAGAGTCTTTATGATAGGTTTCTTCTACTCCCAAAGTGGAATTGAATTTGATTATTGTATTACTCACTTTTCTGTTTCTGTGGTAGAATAGCCTGGAAAAAGGAACTTTGGGGAGTAATTTTGGCTTACAAGAGTGTGGGGCTTGCCTGGCAGCCAGGAAGCAAAGAGATCTCATTTCATCTGCACACTGATAGTACAGGGAGAAGGGAGAGGGAGTAAGGGAGGGGGCAGAGAGGGAGGAAGGAGACAAAATGGAGTCAAAACTCCAGCATCATCCTGGGGGTTTCTTCTTCCTGCAAGGTTCTTTCCACCACTGGTTCAGAACCTTCCCAAAAGGCACCACAAGCTGGATACCAAGTTTTCCGATACATGATCCTGTGGGGACAGTTCACATAAAACCACAGCATTGCTTTTTAAGATGTATTATTAGGTATAGCACATGTGGAAAATAAACAGTATAAAGATTGTAAAATAAACTTAATCAGCACTGGGCAGTGGTGGCATACACCTTTAATTCCAGCACTCGGGAGGTAGAGCCACGTGGATCTCTGTGAGTTCAAGGCCAGCCTGCTCTACAGAGCAAGATCCAAGACAAGCACCAAAACTATACAGAGAAACCCTGTCTCAAAAAACCAAAAATAAATAAATAAATCTTAATCAGCATGTGAGAGCCCCCTGCGCTGTATACTTTTTAGTCACTTCTTAAGGATAACCACTTATTTAAACTTTAACCCATTGTCTTAGTCACTGTTCTACTGCTGTGAAGAGACACATGACCAAGGCAACTATTATAAGAGAAAGCCTTTGACCGGGGCCTTGATTATGGTTTTAGAAATTATCCATTATCAGCATGGAGGGGATCACGGCAGCTGGCAGGCAGGTGCTGGAGCAGTAGCTGAGAGCTACACCCCGATCTGCAGGCAGAGAGCGCAACACTGGGCCTAGTGTGGGTTTTTGAAACCTCAGAGAACACCCAGGGATGACACACTTCTCTAACAAAGCCACAGATTACTTTTTCTCTCAAACACTGCCACTCTCCGATGATTAAGCATTCAAATATGAGCATTCAAGTATGGACCTATAGGAGCCATTCTTATACAAACCCCCGTGCTCATCAATTGGTTTTGCTATTTTTTTTACTTATTATAAGTGAATATATATTCACTCTACTTGCTTGTACCTGGCTACTTTGACTCAGCGTCATTTCAGAAAAATTCACATATTATAAATAAGCCGCTCATGGTGATGTATAATGCTGTATTGTGAATAATATAAATATTCCTGAAGCGTTATTAAAGTAGCAGCATTGGTGTCATTAACATAAAATCACCCAGGCGTGGATGAGAGTGTAAGTGGCCTGGTGTCATCCCTCAAAGTTGGTGTTTTCCATCTTTTTTTTTTTTAATATTAACCATCCTAGTGAACAATCATTGGTTTTAAACTGATCAAGCGTCTAATAAACTCACACCAAGCAAAAGTCTTTATTCAAGAGACTCCATGCAATAGGGAACAGCAGGCCAGCCTCTCACCAAGAAGGATTCTTTGACATCAAGCTCAATGAAGAAATGTGGTTTGAGTGAACAAGCAGATGTGTGTTAGCACAGACAAATGTGTCTATTCTAAATCCTGCCTTGTCTTCAAAAAAGCATTTAATTTGGGAACCAAGAGCTATGAGCATAGCTTGATGTTCATGATGTGAGAGCTGCCATTCTGATGATGAGAGACTGTAGGAGAGAGGAAAACAGGAAGGGCTGTATTTTGGTTACCAATCGGACTTTCATAGCTGAAACGGAAGGCTGACTTGTACCTTCTTCACCTTTGCAGGGTCTCCATTTTGGTGCCTATTGGATATTGTTCCTATAAAGAATGAAAAAGGAGATGTGGTCCTTTTTCTGGCCTCATTCAAAGATATAACAGACACTAAAGTGAAGATTACTTCAGAAGACAAAAAAGAAGGTACGTTTGACTTTCATAAAACAGACATCTGGAAAAGCATTTTGAAATTGTTCACTCAAATATTTGAAAAAGAAAAAAATGCCATTTTTGATAGCAGCAACTGATAACTATTGATAGCTCTTAGTCGATATTTGGTGTATATTCAAAAATCACGGATGTGCATTTACATTCTCATTTTTGTAGTGACCACTCACTTGACAGGAACGAGAAGTTCACATATCTCTGTGACTCACATGAGGACCAGATAACAACATAATAATGTTCCCCACCTCTTCTTTTCATCAGGAAGTAAAGATGCATTGACCAGATGAGTGACATTAAAGTGATGTGTGATGAGTAGAAGTGCAGTGTGATGGTTGTTTGATGGGATATTACTGACAGCCATGTTCCCTGTACCATATATATATATATATATATATATATATATATATATATATATATATATATAACCTTCTGTCCTTTAGTTCCTTTAGTTGCTTGTTAAAAAATTGCTTGTATTTCAAGTTGTGTAACAAAAGTCAACAACGGGAAAAATGCTAACAATGTTATAAACAGAAATGGGGTCTAGTAACCAGAGGAAAAGAGACTGTTCTGTGTGGGTTTCTGTGTAGTAAATTGTTTATCAGAACCACTGGCTTGATATTTCAATCCTTTTAGGAGTGAACTCCACTTTTAAAAATGTGTATGAGTGTTTCCTATACAGTGTCTCGTGGAATGACAATCCAAGGGAAGAGATACTGAGTTTGGTTTTGGACTTCTGCCTTTTGAATCTTTGCAAATGACAGCTCTCCTGTGTATTGAAAGATAGAGATATTGGAAAAAACAAAAAACTCTCAATGAGGTGTGGCCCCACTCAAGCTTATACACAACACTGCAGCCCATCTAAGTGATATAAATTAAGTATGTATTAATTATTTAATTCCTTACAGAAGTTAATTTGATGGACTTCATTTTAATAACTGAAAAGTGTGTGACTTCTGTTTAAACAAGTACTTGAATCATTAATTGCTACATTGCTGGGGTTTTATTTGGAATGAAGGAAATCATGCTTTTTAGAAAGGACTGCTGGCTGTGGAATGCGGTAGAGACTCAAAGTCAATTACAGCACTGTGGATTGTTTGTGAGTTTTCAACTAGTGGTCCAGTGTGAGTTTACATCTCATTGTGTGTATGTGTTGAGGGGAGAGGTGGGGTGGTCTCAGCAGAAAGCTTCCATTCAAAAACAAAGTGGAAATTCTAATGTCTTTGTCCATGTCTACAACTGTGTTTCATTTAGCAGGAAATGCTGTTAGTCTTTTCCCTATCTGTAAAGCGTATTAAATATAAAATTTCAGTCTGTATATTAATGAATTTGAAAACCTAAATTCTTGGTGATCTGAAGTCATTCCTCCCAGTTAAATGTCCTGAAAAGAAAATAAAAATATTTTTCTGTAAGTAAGTAAGTAATTATTGTAAGTCAGTAAGTGTTGACAAAGGCTTTCTGATCACAGGATTCTCAAAGGGTTGGAACAGGATGAACAAAATCTGGTTCGGTTGAAAAATAAGCACTTCTGAATTTAGCAACTGCTGAAACTTTAGTTTTTAAGATTTATTTGGATATAATATTAAATAAATGTAATAAAATAGATTTAATTTTAAAAGTTATATTTAACATTTAACATAATTGTGGAAAATTAATAGTGAATTGAATAATTCCACAAATGCCAACTAAGCAACACCCATCCACAGCAGAGCTAGCATTTGGGATGTCATCATCCATATCTCAGCTCAAATCCTGCAACTTCCTGCTGGTGACAAGAGGCATGAAGAGAGAAGCAAGCCTTTGAATCTGTGTGGATCCATGAGGAGGGACCTGTGAAGGGGACAGAGACCATGCACAGAAGAGATGTTGTTGGGAAGTTAAGAAAGATGAAGACAAAGATATGCTCATGGGAGAGTGTCATGGAAAGATGCTGCTCTACTTCTGTAAAGCAGCCTCCAGAAAGTGATAGAGGGAACTCTAGACACTTCTTACATGTGTTTTTACTAACTTTACTAACTCCCTGATGCAAGGCCATTGCATTAAACCAAGGAGACACAGCCATGGTGCTTCATCACATGTTGTTAGCCCATGTGAAGCAGGTTTTAAGTTCAATTATTTAAGCATCAGCTAATAAAGCCTTCCCCAGCCCCTGCCAGCCCAACTACTTACATGGTGCCATGCCCCTTAAACAGTCTTGAGGCCTCTGGTTAAGCTGCGCTTGCCTGAATACTCTCAAGTAAAGTGTACTCCTTTCTGTCTGCTTATTCTGGTCCTCAAATTTCCCACTTGTGTATCTCTGCCATCACTGTTCCCCATAGAAATCCTTGCTCTTTAGTTTGGTTTGAACTTAGCATGCAGTGAGCAACCTTTCATGGACTACCCGTGCTGTGTTGCTCTCTTCTCCCTTTTTCTATTGATGTACACATCCTGGTTATCTCTGCTTACCTCTCTAAGAGAGGTGGGACCTGAGAGAAAGGAGCCCATGAATTAGGTGGATTAAAGTCTATGCAATAGCCAACTTTATTCAAAGCATCAGATAATTTATACTCTGAGGGTTAAGAGGAGTCACATGAGTAAAGTATCCAGTCACAAGGGCAAGCTGCACATGGTAGACAAGCTGCAGGTGGCAAAAACATGTTTTTCCATAGAGGCATATAAACAAATAACAGTAGCCAGTTGTAATGAATCATTTGAAGTGAACTCACTCCTATCTGCTACACCTGGGGGAGGCACAAAAGTATAGTTCTAGAACAATTTCTTGTCTCTTTAGAAACTGAGGTCATAAGACTCTTGTCTTGGTTTCTTGGATTTTTCTCAAAAGCATGCAGAAATCTCTCATGACTCCATTCTTGGACCACATTCCTGCCAATCGCATTTTTGCCAAGTCACTGAAGGCTGACACTGCTTCATATGTGTCAGAATGTCCCATAGTGCCTGGAACACTACAGACACTGAATCAGTTGCTGATTGGCTGGTTTTCCTGGAGGATGTTTGCTTATATATCAGTTTTTTCTAAAGTTCCTTTCCTCCCAGCTCATTTATATGTGTTTGGACTTTACAAAATTCTTTTCACAGCAGTTCACTCTTGACACTAATTCAGTTTTTCATTCAAACCAATTGAGCTTAATAACATATGCTGTGTTTTTCCAGGCACAAAGCCCAGTGCCATTATTTTCACTTATTTCTTTTGGTGTGCCCCAGACTTGCTGTGCTATGGTGTTATGTGACCACAGCATCATCAGTTATCACCAAGTCAGGGAAACCAAATTACAGTTCCTAAAATGGGAGTGGAGGGGGCTTCAAATTTATTTTGAGAATCTTGGGGGGGGGGAGGGATGGACGAAGCTTTTAAATTTTTTTTCCCATGGTGATACTAACTGGGAATCACATGCAGTGTCATTCATAGTCCAACTTTGCCAAGCCCTTGTAATAAGTTGTCATGGTCAAGTACAGTGACTAAAGTCTGATATTGCAACTATACCTGAAGAAATTACTAAGTGGCTTTGGAAGGAAGATATAATGATGATCATCTTGCTGAATGTTAGCTGTGCATTACATGCAGGTATGAGGTCCTGAAAACCCCAAGACTGCAAGGTTAAGCAGTAAGGGCTTACTCTTGTTTACAAATGTCGGTGCTGAATAGCTAAAACAGTGGTTCTGAAGAACTTGTGGTGTTCTCTTCCTCTATGCTCTGCATGCTGGTTCAGTCCTATTTGTGAGCTCATTCTTTAAAGATGCCTGTTGCACCCGTGGAAAGCATGGAGGATGAGGGACAAGGCATTCCTCCCATGAGGCTTTGCCTTTCTTGGTGGGAAAGAATGCTCTTATCTCACCTTCTCCTCCAAGCATTTTATCACCACACCATTGACCACACTCTGTCTCATGGTCAGGGTCATTTCTAGCTGGTAAGAGATGCTAGGAAATCAAACTTCTTTGATTTCTGGTTTAACTTTTAGTAAATACTTTAATAAATAAGTATAAGAAAAATAATCTAGAAATGAGCTTGAGTCAACCAATCAGAGCATTTACGAAACTATTCTGTGCTTATGATTTTATGTCTACCAGTCTGAGTAAGCATCCTGCAGTGTGGAAAGGCAAGAGTCAGAGAGAGCATGTGCACTGACCATGGCCCCAGTGTGTGAAAGGTATAAAAAGCATAGATGCCCATGACCATCAGATCTGACTTCATAACTTCCTACCAGGTCCTAAGGCTTCTTATGAAACCAAGCAGAGAAAACTGAAGCGAGTTCAACCAGAGGCTGGACTCCTCTGAGTTTCTTTCCCAAACCTTTGCCACCACAACAGATTATCAGCATAGCCGATATTCCCTGGGATCATTCTTTTCGTTGTTGTTGTTGTTGGTCTAATTCCAAATTTTCAGTTGAAGTCCTTAATACTCGAATATGGTCCAGAGAACCGAATGACATATCAGCTTTTCTGGGTGCTGGTTAGAAATGTAGACTTTCAGGCTCCATATTAGAATTTGCACTTCAGTAAGATCCTAGGGAATCAGGTGCACACCAAGACTGAGAAGCCCTAACTTCACATAAACCCAAGACAGACATCTGACCATCCAAACAGAAGTATCTGTGCTCTGCCTACCCCACTATAGCACCCCATTCGTTGCTCACCCAGCCTTCACGCCTATCTGAAACAACTTACAAAAGTTATTTTCCATTGTTAATTGCTTCCTCTATTAAAGCTTAAGCTCATCAGGATTCTTTCTCCATGTTTACAGAGTGAGTGTCTGGCATGTAGTAAATGCTCAATAAATGTTTGATAGATGTCTGAATGATAGATAAATATATAAATGTGTAAACAAAGTCCAATTTGAGAAACTGGAATCTTCAGGGCTCTACAACAGTATAACATTCTTGCTGCTTTAGAATCCTTAGATCCTAATTTTGAAAGGTACATGTCTCAGGTGTTCAAGCCAATAACCACATGCTTACATTCAACTTGATTTGACCCATAGTTACTCAAGCCTACTCTCTCTCAAAACTTGTTCCTACAGCTGGTATCAAACGAAACTTTTTGATTTTTGTTGATCTTTCTATATATTACTCAGTTTCTAAGAATATCCATTTGGCCATATTTTGAAAAATAGTTGAAATCATTTGTTAAAAAAATTATAAAAATATTATCCAGAAGGATAAGCATTAAGCCACTGATCAACTATTAACTAAATCTAAGCTGATTTTTTTGTACTTTGGATATGTTCATTCCCTTTGGACCAGCATGATGACCTTTTCCCTTGTTGAAGGATTATTGTTTTATTGCTGTTACCATTTTTGACATAATGGAAGTAAGCATTTGCAAATAGTGGTGGCCAGATTAGAGAGCTGTGTAAGAATGGACACTTTATCACAAGAGACAGAGTTCTCCTCCAAGAAATCTAAATTGATTCTGTATCCAACACATGCTCAAATCAGAGCAACTATACTGATACCTAAAGGATTCAAATTTATTCCGTTTTTATTGGAGTATATATTTTTTTAAATCCCTTACTTTGAGTTTTTGCCATTCAAGATAAAAGGATAATGTGATGAGGAAAATGATCTGGCTCAGTGTTTTTCTCTCTCTCTTTAACTATGGATCAGGATGCAGCTCTCAGGTATATAGACAAATTTCTAAACAGTCTTATTAAATAATAAGAGCCAAATACAGAGGTGCAAGCCACAGAGATCAGAGCAATAGCTGCCAACTAACCTTAGCTCACCACGTCACCATAGCTTCCCAAGAGAACCTCTTTCTGTCTAGCCTGCGCCTTTATTGCCTTCCTGTTTTGCCTTCTCATTGGCTCTAAGCCCAACCACATCACTTCCTCATCACTGTCTGTCTATACAGACCTCCAGGTCTCAATGGTTGGTACTAAGGCATGTGTCACCACACTTGGCTGTGTCTTTGAACACCCAGAGACTCTGCCTGCCATGTGATCAGATTAAGGGCGTGTGCTACCACCACCTGACTTCTGTTAATGGCCTGGCTATGACCTCTGATCTCCAGGCAAACTTTATTTATTAACATACAAATAAAATATCACATTTCAGCACAAATAAATATCACCACACAGGTACTTCTCCAGTACCTGCCTGTATATTGCCAAGATCCCCACCATTGATGAAAATGGACTAAACCTCTGAACTGTAAGCCAGCCTTAGTTAAATATTCCCTTTTGTAAGAGTTGCCATGGTCATGGTGTCTCTTCATAGCAATGGAACACTGACTCAGACACTGTTAAACCTCAAACCCAGAGAGTTTCGTGTATGTCAGGTTGACTTCCAGTTCCCTATTCTACCTGCAAAGTTCTCAGGCACACATGGGCTTCTCTTGAGGAGGAAGGGATTAGATGGTGTGTAAAATGTCACACATAACCAGTTCCTAGAGGACCTGATAGTGTGTTCTCTTCTGTCAGCCATTTCCTGTTCAACAAGAGGCCAACATGACGCAGCGGAAGCTGCAGGTGCACGTCAGACTAGGGGTCTGCTAACTAGTCCTTCAGTCAGTGTAGCTGTTTTCCGGTTTGGAGATAGAAACTTTATCCATCATCTGCATGAAAATGTGCTTTGCTGGTGTATGTTGCTGTCTTTCTAGAGTGACTATCATACTCACATAATCATTTGTCATTATTAGAGTGAAAATATTTTAGTTTAATGTGTAAAAATAAATGAAAATAGTGAGAAAAACAAATCTGGTGATGCTGGTGAGCTAGATGAGGCTAGCATATGAGTTTCTGTGTAATCTAATATCACATGTGTTCCTAGAACTGTGAGAGGAAATAACTTTTGAGGTACTGTAGTCAGGTACTGAATTCTGTATAGAATCTGATAACTGGAAAGACAGAAGGCAACGGCCATCAGCAAGGCGAGTATCTGCCATTCCTGATGCTAATGAAGACATCATTCATTAAGTGTTGGAAAACTGTAAGCCCCAGCTTTCCCTTCTAGGATCAGATCATTGATGCAAGACAATATGACAATATGTGTTAAATGCAAACAGCCCATCTATTAGGGCCTGGAGTTGAGTTCTGAATGATCTCCAATTCTGAATCACTAGCTTCAGTGTTGCTTAAAAGTCTTTGATAATCCAGAGGCTCAAAACACAAAAGACATTCTAATATAAAATTCTCCAGTTGCATTTTAAAAAAAGTTACATTATGAAATGCTAGCACACAAAAAAGGGAAGTGATAATTCAAGGAGCAAAAGGACAGTGCAAATAAAAGGCGTAGCTGGAATTAGTTAAGGAAAAGGCACGAGGCACAGACTCTGAGCAGAGTGAGAATTCGACTTATAGACTGTGAGTCTGTAAAAAGTGAGAGATGCCATGTGTGAGTAGATACAGAGCCAGAGAAGGAGACCTGCTTATTTGAACCTGATTACCAAGTAGCACATTAAAAACACAGAAGAGAGCTCCCTCAATAATTCCTGACCATACCCCTAGTCATTTGAGTTTAGGGCCCTAAGTCTCAGTTCCCATTGATTATGCAGTAATCTGAACTTAGATTTCCATTTACAGAATTCTGATCAGGAGGTCTCTGGACACACAGAACAATAAAGCTAAATGTTATCTATTTAACATTTTCAAATACAGTTCTAAAATAGTTTTCAAAATTATCAAGAAATATAAGTTTATATTTTTGGTTGTGAGCCTAGCCTTTAACAGCTGAGCCATCTCTCCAGCCCAAAATATAAGTTTATAATAAACAGTCACAGTACCATAAGATGAATGACCCTGAGCAGAATCACCAGAAAAAAGAACAAATAACTAATGGAATCTTCAGACCTAGCAGACAATGGATTTTCAGGTAAGAATTATCTATACTTAAAGAATTTAAAGGAAATCTGTAGTAGTAAAAGTATGATCAAGTCTGTCAAAACCAATGGAGCTGATTTTCAAAAAGAGCCACAGAAAACCTATATAAATGAAAACAGATGAAATTAAAACCATGACATACTATATAAGATAAACATTGCTTACAGAATAAGTAAGAATCAGTTACAAGTGAAAAATGTTACCGTCCTGTGTCACACATGCATTAAAGGTCAATAAAAAATACAAATTAGAGGGAAAAGATCCAAAATAGTGTTAGAATTTCAGAGAAAAAATACTGGCAAATAAACTATTCAGAATTTTTTTCAGAATATGTAGTATCTAATATTGATATTTTATAAGCCCCAAAAATCTGAACAAAGTATATATGTGCATATATACACACACACACACACATACACACACACACACACACATATATATACATACACACACATACACCTGTATATAAATTTAAAATGTTGATCAGAAATTAAAGACCAGTAAATCACTATGTAAGCATCATGGAATAAGATCTGAGAATCAACTTTAGAAAACTGACTTTATACAGAAATAACTATCAAGTTGATTGCCAGCTGTCCTGTCAGCAGATACCAAACACCTACAATGTTTGATCCAGTTAAATTCTTAGGGAAAATATGTGGCAAGAGCAGTAGAAACTGAGGAGATCACAGAATTCAGTTTTTATGTCAACAATCATGGAAAATTAAGTAAAATGGAATGTTTGTGGAAAATCTTTTAAAGACTAAGTAGGATAGAAAGAAAATTTCAGTTATCCTATAATTGTTGAATATACTGAACTGGTTTAAAAACTCATCCAAGGGTGCTAGAGGAGTAGCTCAGTGGGTAAGAACACTTGCTGATCTTGTAGAGAACCTGGGTTAGGTTCCCAGCACCTATATGGAGACTCACAAACAGTTCAAGGGGATCTGATACAGTCCCTCTTCTGATCTCTGCTGGCACCGGCCACACATGGTATTTATATACGTACACACAAGCAAACCACTTACACACAAACAAAGCTAAACTTCTTGTAATCATCTACGATGTTAGGGTCAAACCATGCTCTGTAGGAGTATTCACAAACAAGTACAGAAATTCCAAACTGAAACTAAGCAAACTAAAATGAATTTTCACTATACTTATTTCAACTAGAATCAGTTTCTGCAAATGTGCTGAGCCCACCACTTTAAGGTAGGGCTGTTCTCAGTCTTCACATGATATACTGTAGAGTATGGCGTGGTGTCTCTGTGGAATGGGCCCCTCAGGCTGAAATCACTCCTCTGAATCATTCTTTGATCCTTAGCACTCTAAGTCAGTGTTGTTGCTGGGGAAATATTTTGTCAAGCTTAGATGATTTCATATGACAAGGAACATCTCTGGGAGTATGGCTGTTGCACATGCTCTGTCATAGGCTTGTAGGCTGTTTTAGGCCCATCCTAGAAATAAATTATAAGCAAATATTTGGGACAAATGCTGCAAAGGGCACAAAATGTGTACCTATGTCCTACATGCTTAGATTGTTAATGTCCATGTTACTCAAAGAGAGTCATAGATTCAGTGCAGTCCCCATCAAAATACCAATCCCATTCTTCAAGGAGCTGGATAAAACAATTCTGAACTATATATGGAATCACACATACATACACAAATCAAAATGGCCAAAGATATTGTGCATAAAGAATAAAGCAGGAAGAATTACACTCCTTGACTTTAAACATACACAAATCTGTACATGTTTTGTTTTACACAGTGCTCACACAGAACCAGACAATTTGGCCAATAGAATAGAAGAATCCCTGAAAGTAAGCAGAGCCTATACAGCTGACCAGTAGAAGTGCAAGAAACAGGTTCTGAGAAAGGATACACTTAATTAAACTATGTAGGGAAATCAAACTAGACCCTTATCTCCCATTGACTATATGAGCTACTCAAAATGAATTCAGGAACTACAAGAGGGAAATGCAAGGAGATACTTTAGGACACTAGGCTGAGCAGAGAGTACTTGAACAAGACCCCCAAAGTATCTGAAACAAAATCAAGTTTGAAAAACTAGTGCTATGTCACTCTAAAAAGCGTCTGTACAGCAAAGGAAACACTCAAAAAAATGATGAAATGGCCTTCAGAAGGAATAAGAAATATTTGCAGCCTATATCTGACAAAGTGCTATTACCCAAAATACATAAGGACTCTAGAAAGAAAATGGAGGGACTGGGGGGATGGCTGTCTCATTTAAATAAGCTTTAATATATTATACCTATTATATGTATAACATGTAAGTTTCTAATCTCATGTTCATCAAAGAATAATACAGTACATGAATAGGACCAATAACGTACACAGTGATTTTAGGTGATAGACAAGTAGCTTTTAAAAGAAAAAGAATGCAATTTAAGATGGGTGGTGGTGGCACATGCCTTTAATCTTAGCACTCTGGAGGCAGAGGCAGGTGGATCTCTGTGAGTTCAAGGTTATCCTGGTCTACAGAGTGAGTTCCAGGACAGCCAAGGCTACACAGACAAACCTTATCTTGAAAAAAGCAAGAGGGGGGGGGGGTGAGAATGCAATTTTAGCATATGCTAGAAATTACATTATCACTGTATGAATATTTTTAAAATAATGTCAGTTAAAAGAAATCAGATGCTTAGAAGCAAACCAAGTAAGCTGTGTGCAGCTGTCACACACACCTGATGAACTCGACTGCTGCTGAAAATGAGAATTTGGTTATAGTAAAACTCACCATGCGCTGGGCAGAAAACATAGTTAGCTTCTGAAGTTTTCCAAGTTTCTTTAGCTCTTGATCTGTTTGACTATCACTCAGAGGGGGGTGTATAAGCTGCTGTGCTCCGTCATAAAACTGTGGTGTATTTCTGTAATTTTGAGGGAGAGGAGATCACTAGCACGAGAAAATCTGGCCCCTGAGGAAGTGCTGCCATTTTGAAGTTTAATTTTTAATGCATTTAAGGGTGTAAATTGTGCAATGTTTTGAATTTTGGGGAAAGATTTCTTTTAGATGAGAAGGCAATTTTTGATTGATGTTTCAAAGATCTGTGGGCTCTATGACCATTACGATCCTCATTTTCCTACGTGTATTGACTGAAAGCTACAAATGCACGTTGCTGACTTATTTCAGAAACTAACATCTTTTTAACTCTTACCTTTGTTTTACTCACTTTCACCTCTTCTACTTTCTCAAACTTTCTAGTGTACTTTGTGTATACCATCTGAAATGCATTTTGGTATAAAAATAATATGGAACATTTAGTGAGTAATTACTTCAGTCACTACTTTAAATTATTTCAAAATATTCATCGATTTAGTCTTCTCAACAACCCTGTAATTTAGGTAATACTGATGTCATGTTTTGAGACAGTTCTAAGTTTGTAGCTTAGGCTGACCTTAAGTTCAAAATCCTCCTGCCTCATTCTGCAGGGTGATGTATGTACCATCATGCACAGTTATTGTCGATATTTTCAAAAGTTAAATGGGGTGGGTTGATAGCTCTAAAGTAGAACATTTGCTTAGCATGTCCAATTCAAAGGCTCTGAATTCAATCTCAAGTGCTTTAAAAACATATATTGCCTACGGTCATACAGCTAGAAAATAGAAAGACTGGAGCCTGAGCCTATGCCCAATTCATCTTCACTGTCTGAAACTCATGAAATTGCTATGTTGTGAGATTCAACACTATATAGACAATATAAAAGAACATATACACAGGATTATGTTATAATCAAAAGTGCAATTAATTATGAAGGTGTCCTGATAACAGAACTTCCTGTCCTAATTGATTTGGGTACACCTCTCACCCAGTACATGAGTGCCCGCCCCAACCCTGAAGTTCTCCAAGACCTGCCACTTAGCATTTTTAATGGAGGCCATATTATCTAGTCATGATTGATTAAACCATTGGCCATTAAAATTGCCTCAGTCTCCAACTTCTCTGCACAGGAAGAGGATAGTGGAAAACTTAAATTCTCTAATCCTACGATCAATTCCTCTGCCAATGACCTTCCACCCTCCAAGAGTCACTTCATCTCTATAAACTCAGCTATCCTGAATAAAATTTAGTATAAACAATAAAATATGCTCCTCTTGCCTCATCTCTCAAGCAAATTCTAAGAGTTTTAGGAGCCCTGTGCAGAAACCAGGGAGGAAGTTCAGATGCATACTTCTCTTACAGTGTTACAACTTCACAGTTCCGTTTCTCCTTCTTTTTTTTTTTTTCTTCTGTGTATCATTTTACAGAAAGTTGTACTGATTAGTTTTAACTGTTGATTTGAACAACCTAGACTCACCCAGGAAGAAAGCCTGTATTGACAAATTATCTGGACCAGGCTGGCCTGTGGGCATATTTGTGGGGGATTGTCTTGTTTGTTAGTTGTTGTTGTTGTCTTGTTTGTTAGTCCATTTAAGTGCCACCATTCCTTAGGCTCAGCTCTGGACTATGTAACAGTGAAGAGAGCCAGCTGAGCATAAGCAAGCAAGAACAGATGTTCTTGATTTGGATGTGATGGGACTAGCCACTTGAATTTCTGCCTCCTTAATTTCCCTGAAATGATGGGCCTCACCTTGGAATAGTAAGTCAGACAAGCCTTTTCCTCTTCCTGTGTTTTTTTTTTTTTGGTCAAGGTGTTTTATCACAGTAACAAAAAGGAAACTAGGGCAGAATTCTATGGCAATTCTACCTTCCAGGAAATTGACTTACATCAAGGCTAAAGGATTTTACCATGCATGAATTCTGGTATGAAAGAACACAATTAACATTAACCAACTGCTTTTATTTATCAATTACCCAGCTAAACTTTCTCAGGGGAAAAAACAGCCTTCAAAATGTATAAAAGAACACTTCATTTTCTTTGGTTATTAGAAAAAATACCTAACTCCTCTCTTCTAGAGGAGCTGCGTGTTCTTCTGCTCACTATCAGGGTTCCTCTCTGCCAGCCTCTTACATCATCTGGTTATTTTTTCTTTAAGCTCCTTTGAACTCTTGAGAATCAGTGCATTCTTATGCATATCACGTCTCATAAATAATGAGTGTGATGAAAGGCTAGCTCCTAAGTACCTGCGTTTTAAGTCTTCTGCAGCATCAAGATAACTGCCCAAAGTCATTATGACTGCCATTCAAGTAATGAGCCACTGTGATACTTGGAATTATCCATGTTTTAATCTCTACTTAGTTTCTCATATCCCAATAACTGCAAATCCTTTTTTAACTCCACCCACAATGAGCTTCCTTCTGATAGTTTCTGACTACACACTTTCTTAAGAACATATATTTCAAGATAACTTCTTATTCATTCTTTTTTTTGTGTTAGTGCAATCTGAATACTTTCATGATGAAATTTTCTATTTACTATATAATATGGCCTGCAAATAAAGATATTTTAAATTCCAGACGTAAACTATGTATCAGGAAACTTGAATTTTAAAACATTTTTTAAATTTAAATATATTTTGATCATATTCTCCCCTTTTCCAAGTCCTTCCTGATTCTCTACCCCCCCATACCCACCGAACTTGTTCTTTCTCAAAAAACAAACAAAAACCTAATAAAACAGCAACCTCCTCAAACCAAGATAACAAAATAAAATATCCCCCCACAAAAAAAAAAAAATGTGACCAAATAAACGTTTTTTAGAAAAACGAACCAAACAACTGGTGTCCGTTAGGTGTTGGTCAACTACTCCTGGACACAAGGCCTGTCCTGGAGTGGTGGTATACCCATTGTCATTCCATTGGTGAAAACTGACTTTCCCTTCCCAGCAGGTATAAATGACAGTTCAATTGTTAATCTTTACACTAGTGGCTAGGTTTTCATTACCTCTTTAATTAATTAATTCATTTAAAAAAGCTAACAAAATAAAATACGATAATATTGAACAAAAACTATTACATCAAGGCTGCAAGAGACAAATCACAGAAGGAAAGGAACCCAAGAGAAGGCATAAGGATCAGAGACCGACTCATTTGTACACTCAGGAATCCCATAGACATACTAAACTGGAAGCCATAATGTAAGTGCACTGGACCTGGTAGAGACCTTTGCAGACCCTGTGCATGCTGCTTGAGTCTCTGTGAGTTCACATTAGATTTAGGGGACCATGTTTTCTTGGTATCCTCCATCCCCTCTGGCTCTTACACTCTTTCTGCTTCCTCTTCCATGGAATTACCTAAGCTCTGAGGAGAGGAATTTGATAGAGACATCCCATTTAGAGCTGTGTGTTCCAAGGTCTCACTCTGCATAATGTCTTGCTGTGAGTCTCTATATTTGTTCCCATCTGCTGCAGGAGGAAGCTTCTGTGCTGATGGCTGAGTAAGGCACTGATCTGAGTATATGAGTAATGAATGTTGTTAGGAGTCATTTTATTACTACCTTTTTTGTAAAAAAAATATAAGTAGCATTTGGTTTTACCCTAGGTTCCTGGGATAGTCTCTGGTTCTTGTTCATCTAATCAGTATTGGGTATGGGTTCCATCTCATGGAGTGCACCTTAAGTCAAATCAGTTATTGGTTGGTTACTCCCACAAGCTTTGTGCCACCATTGCCCTAGCATATCTTGCGGGTAACACACCACTGTTAAGTAAAAGATTTGTGGCTGGATTGGTGTTTGTACTTATCTTTTGAGAGTGCAGATTACTTTCCTGTACCAAAGACTTTAGAATGTAGGGGTGAAGGTTCTATTTAGGCATCAGCTCAATGCCTTCATGTTCAATGAGTATAGGTGTTGTCTTCAGCAATGGGGCCTTGCTGTCAATTTATGGAGAACAACCTATAGTCTTGACAACAGCCTGGTTTGGTTGGAGCTTCCTGTGGGGCCTCTTTAGCCAACAACTCAATTAGATGTGACTCAATTCCAGTTCTGGAAGCTTCATTTGGTGAAAAGAAATGGCCAGTTGGTACTCTGTCTCCCCCATTATTTAGCAATCTTATTTAGATCACCTTCATATATTTTTATACTTTAAGAAGTTTCTACTATATTAGGTTTCCATACTACCCCTCAAATGTCCCTTAATTTTAGCTGTCTCTCTTCATATTCCCTCCACAATCGCCTCTCTCCTTCTCTCTCCATCTTCCCATTCTAGCTGTCTCCTGCTTGCATCTAGATCTACATATTCTATTTTCCTTTCCTAATGAGATCTATCTGTTTCCTCTAGTTCAGCAGCTCTCAACATGTGGATCATGACTCCCATAGGGGTTGCATATCAGATATTTACATTATGATTCATAACAGTATTATTGACTTAACATCTAATATCTACATATAAGCTGATATATACCATTTTTGTCTTTCTGTGTGTCTGGGAAATCTCAGTCAGGATGATTTTTTTCTAGTTCTCTCCATTTGCCTGCTAATTTGAAACTTATGTATTTCCAAAGCATCAACCAAATGACAGTGAAGAGATTTTAAAAGACACAAGTCTATGGATCAATGATAATCATAATAAAATCAACAAAATGTTCAAAGATGAAAAAATAAATGAATGAGTGTGAATGAGCCTCTGAGACTCTTAAATTCTAAGCGCCAGAGAAAATAGATAAGTCAAGATGCTTTCTACCATAGAGTGCTACAGCAGCTCACAGAGATAAGTAAATAATAAACAAATGTAATAAGCATATTTAACAGAGGGAGGTAGAATGTGTGAAACTAAGAGGGTGAGAAATTAATACATGAACTAGCTGAAATTCCCCAAACCAAAACACCTGAGTTTCCTGACAATACAAATGAAACAGAAAGTAACTCTTTGGATTTCAGACAGCACAAAGGATCAAGAGCTGGAAAGACCTTTAACTTCCCAGGAGAAATCCTGGAGGCTAGCAAATGGTGAAACACTGCCTTAAAAGTCAAGATAAGCAAACTGTCTAAGGTAGAACAGGTATCCAGCCATTTGCCCATGCAGCTGAAGGTGGAAAAGACAGGTGTATATTAAGACATAAGGGATCTCTAAAAATTTACCTTTCCCTTGCTTTTCCTCAGTGTTCTGCTATGAGTTGTAATGTACCAAACTAACACAAAAGAAGACATTGGCAATTACATAAACAAAGATACAATAGGAGAGGACAGAGAATGTAACAAGGATGGTGAGCAGGATCACAGGAGAACTGCATAGATTGTCTCAGTACCTGCCCAGATTAAAGTAGGCATGTATACTAAGACACTTTCAAGTTTAGTTGACATTTCTCTCGACACAACAGATATATTGAGAGACATTTAGTGCATAATTGGTGAATTTACATTTTGTTAATGATAAATATAAAAACAAGGCATGATGATTGCTCTTCATTGTTACCAACACAGGACCTCTGACATATATGTGTGGGTGTTTTAGAGAGAGGCTGAAGGGAAAGACCCACCCTTAATGTAAAAGCATCTGTCCATGGTTGAGGACATGGGCTGAAGTAACAGGGGAAAGTGATCTGAAGTCCAGTACTCACCTCAGGTATAATGTGTCTGGCTGTCTCATACTTTAGCTGTTACGACTTCCCGCCATGATGGACTGGACCCTCAAACTGAGCCAAAGCAAACCCTTCTGGAGTTGCCTTTGTTGGACAGTTTGTCACAGCAACAAAAGAAGTAAATACACAAAACAAATCCAAACATCCAGAGAGTCATTAAGAACCAAAGAGAAAGTGTGGAAAATAAAACAAGTAGCAGTAGCATAGTTCGGGGCTGGAGGAAGAGTTGAGGGGAAGCCCAGCATTCAGATTCCAGCATCCCCACTTAGGAAATATCATCACATATCAAATGTCTCAGCTCCCATGATTCTGGAAACACGAGGCACTGAGCTAAGGAAACTACAGCTCACCCTAATTCTCTACACTTGTCTCTCCATGGCCTTAAGTCACCCAAGGTCAGCCATGACTTAAAATCTTAACACTTGCCTCTAGTTCCTCAAGAGAGAGGAATCTTAGTTACATAATTTTATTAAATTATTTTTCATAATTTTCATTTTCTCATTAGTTACTTATTACAATGTTTAATTTTTTAATTGAATTTTACCACAGATGTATGTGAACAGAAGCTAAATAGTATATACATGTCTGGAAATCTTAGAACATATCTGTCATGGGTAAGGAGAGAACATTTTAAGTCTATTCTAGTTTCTGTTGTTCTGAAAAAAAAATTCTGATAAAAAGTAGCCAGGGGAAGGATAAGTTTACTCAAGCTCATAGGTTACAGTCTATCATTAAAAGAAGTCAGGGCAGGGACTCAAGTGGAATCTTGGAGGAGAAACTATGGAGAAATACTGTTTTAGTGGCTTGCTCTCTCAGGCTATACTTAGCTAGTTTTCTTATTCAGCTCAAGACCACCACTTGCTTAGGGAATGGTGCCATCTACCATGGGCAATTGACAATTAAGACAATCCTCCACAGCTATGCCTATAGGCAATCTGATCTAGGCAGTTCCTCAATTGACAATCCCTTCTCAGATGATGTTAGGCTGGTTAAAGTTGGCATTTAAAGCTAACCAGTATACTCCACTCCTTGCCAACTTGATACTTTAAGCTAAAACCCTTCATTCCTTGTCACCCAATGTTTCATGTTAATATCATAATGTAAAACATAGTTCAACTTTTAAAAGTCCTGCAGTGTTTAAAAACCCCTACACTCTACACATTCAAAGTATTTTTAAAAATCCAAAGTCTTTTCATTGTGGGCATCTGTAAAACAGAAATATTAATTTAAACACTTCTTATTCCAAAAGGGAATAGCCAGCTCATTGGAACAATCAGAGCCAAGCAAAACTGAAATCTAACAATGTAAATCCAAGTCATGTAGCTGAACATCTGGCATCTAGAATTCCTAGTATCTTCTGCCTCCACAAGCCCAGTTCCTCCACAAGCCGACTATAACACATGCACATTGCTTTGTAGGCTGAGGCTGGCTCTGTTCACACTTGTTACTGTTGTTGGCAGATATCCTATGGCTCCAGGATCTCCAATATACTGGATTTCCATTGCAACCAAGGCTGAGCCTTCATCCATTGCTTCTCCTGCCCGCTTTCCAACCTTGTCATGTAGTTTTCTTTTACCTTTCCCCATGACCCCTTTAGCTCTGCAGCTTCCATGTTTTCAATACCAGTGCCACAGGGTGTTCTCCTACACACAGCCGCTTTCAGCTTCCTGCTTGAGAGGTAATTGGAACCCATTGGACCACAGCTTCTGTGTGCTGACTCTGAGGAAATACTTTCTTATTGCTCCAAAGAAGCACAGGAATTTCACCTCAATGATGCTCATCTTTTGTTAACCAGAGCTATTTCTTCACTGCCAGCTGACTTTACTCCAAACTATCATTCTAATAATCTCTGTCATAAGCCTTGAAAGACTGTTTCCCTCTGAAACTTCACAAGCCAGGGTCTGTTGTCTGCATTTCTCTCGGCATGCCTCTCTTCCAACCTCCCATCAAGCTCTGAGCACTCAATGGCTTTTCCAGCTCAACATTCTCAAATCCTCCACAATCTTGCAGCATAAAAAGCCACACCATCAGCTTCATCACAGCAACACCCTACTCTTGGTGCTAATTTCTATCCTGGTTTCCTCTCTGTTGCTGTCATAAAATATTCTAGTGAAAAGAACTTAGGGGAAGAATGGGTTTATTTGGCGTATGCTTCCAGACCATAGTCCATCACTGAGGAAAGTCAGGACAGGAACTCAAGTGGGTACGTGAAGCAGAAAATATGCAAGAATGTTGTTTGGGGTTCACTTGCAGGCTTATGCTTAGCTAGCTTTATTATACATCCCAGATCTACCTGCCTAGGTATGGGGCTGCCCGCCGTGGAGTGGGTTATCCAGATATGCTCACAGGTCAAAGTCTAGTCCATCTCTCCATTGTGACTTCCTTTGCAGATTACTCTAAGCTGTATCAAGTTGACAGTTAAAGAGGGGAAAAGAGATGTGAAGAGGAAGCCCTTGGTTTGGGGATGGAAGATAATGTGAACTGTGTTACCTGTTACATTGCAAATTGGTACTGTTTTCAACTGGAAAATCAAGGAAATGGCAATTAGTATGGTCATTTGTAAAGTCATTACTGAAAAAAAAAAGTCTAGTCACTAGAAAATTCATGTTTTTTAAACACAGAATAGGAGGACCTGGAAACTGATTTCCCAAGGACCCTTGCACCATTTATGCTGCATGCATTCGTACCTGCACCTTGTATTTTTAAAAGAATATGCATGCTAAATTAACAACACCAAATGCATTAAAAAATCAACCTTCAGATCAATTGGCACTCATCCAAGTCAGCACTAACTTATCAATAATTAATAATGTGTAAAATATTATTTAAAAATAACACTAAACTGTTAAAAAATTAACTTGTTTTTTTGAAAGCCCTATAGCTGATGAGAGTGTCATCATCTGGCCTAGAGTGGTGAGAGGCTAATGTTCCATCCTGGGCTGGTGAGTGTTTAACCATCCAGCCTAGGCTGTGACAGATGAATGTTCCAACCTAGGCTGACTCTCAAGACAAATAGAAACATTTCAATATAAAGAATAAGCAAAATCTGAGCTGACTAGGGGTTGAGAAGCAATTCCTATAGAGAACATTGGCCACTGAGATAAAGCAAGAGGCAGGATTTGAAACTGAAACAGTGATTCTTTTCCCTATAAGAGATATGGTGTGTGTGTGTGTGGGGGGGGTGTAATCAAGCATTAACTAGTACAATTTCTGTATCCTTCAGTTATTGATAGTTCCTAGAGCCACCAAAATAATAAATAAATAAACTTTAAAAGGCTTTCAAGTCCTATTCTGTAAAGCTCATAAATTTCCTGAAATAGAAATGCAGAATTTTCTTACACTTTTTCTTGAATGATAATTAGAATTGATATGGCCTCAAGCCCATTGACTCCTATCTTGCCTATGCATACAACCTTCCAGGGACAGCTTCTCCTCCTGACTCATCCAACCTAACTCATAATTGGAAATTAATCAGTAACCTTGGTAAGAAAGTTATTTCAAGGTTTGTTACTCTATAACTTAACACCTTTTTGCTGATTACACTATAATCTTTATATTGAATAGAATGTCATATTATATTCCCTTTTCACTATAGCAGAAGTATCCAAAGAATGAAAACAATCCAAACCTTACAAGAAATTTAAAAAAAAAAAAAAAAGAAATTCCAATGAGTCCACACAAGAAGACATTGTGTGAATTGCTTTAATATTTAATATTTAAAGAAGACCTAGAAGCTCCATGAGTTGCTGTTTCACTGGCTGGGAGGATCACATTGAACTGTTTGGGCCTTTGGGGGCCTATCAAAAGCTTCATTTCAGTGAAGACATGGGTACCAGTCATTGGTTACACCAAAGCATTTGCCAACATCCGATCACATGTCCTTTTCAAACACATTCCAGCTTTTGTCAGAAAACAAATACTCTGCTTACAAAGAAAAGATTTTATTTCTAAGTTTCTTGTTGAGAATAGCAGAAGTTACCACTTCTGGTTTTAATCTCATAAAAAGAAAGAACACTAGCTAGTAACTTAGCTCCACACGTGAAAAATTTTATAAGTGGGCGCTGACTATCTCACCCCACTAAAGGCCAGTTATAGCTTGTGTAAAATGGAAAAAAGCTCAAATCATAAAAATAAAAAATAATAAATTTAAATGTCCCTACACAAAACAAAACACCTGTTGGCTTGGTGATGCATGTCCCGTGATCCCAGCATTACAGAGGCGTGGGCAACAGGGTCATGAGCACAAGGCCAGCTTGAGACCTAGCAATACAAACAAAATCGAGTCCCAACCAGTCCAAGTTTAGAAAAGTGATAAAAGGAAAGTTCAAGTCATTTATTTGTTGATTCTGAACAATCTTTCCCAATACCATCTCCCTAAACATAAGTTGTTTTTTGTTTTGTTTTTGAGAGAGAAAATTTTTACTTAAGATAGTGTATTAGCCAAGTGTGATAAAATATTTCATTGCTTTAAAGATGTATTCTTATTTTCAGATTGTGTGTGTGTGTGTGTGTGTGTGTGTGTGTGTGTGTGTGTGTGTATGAAGTGTGTGCATGTGTGAGTTCAGATCCCTGTAGAGGCCTGAAGTGACTGTCAGATCTCCTGGAGCTGGAGTTACAGGTGACAGTAAACTGTCTGTCATGTGTGCTGGGAGTCAAACTCAGGTCCTCTGAGAGCCATTCCAACACTCATGATAAATGTTCATTGTCCTAGAATTCAGGAGGCTGATGCAGGAAATCTGCTATGAATTAGAGGACAAGCCAGGCCACAATAGACATCAGGTCATCCAAGATTACAAAGCAAAGCTGTAGTGATTTTTTTTAAAAAGGTGAAATAGGTACGTTTCAGTGGGCCCTGCCAAGGTATGCCACTAAGTGAACACACCACGTGCAACAGATTTAGTACAAGAGGTTTATTGATGGGGAGGGGATCACTGAAAGCATGAAAGACCATCTCAGAGTCGTAACATGAGGCAGCTGGACAGGCAGAAGGGATGGGAAAGAGTAGCAAGAGGAAAAAGAGAGGCAGGAAGAGCAGGACTGTGACTGACCAGCACCTTTTCCCCCCTGTTTTATTTAATTTTTATTTATTTTTCTTATTTAAATTTTTTCACTTTACATACCAACCACAGACCCACCCTTGCCATCCCTCTTCCTGCTCCCCCACCCCCGCCTTCTCAGGCCCCAACCCACTCTCCATCCACTCTTCCAAAAGGGTAAGTGCTCCCACGGTGGGTAGCAAAGCCTGATACATGCAGTAGAGGCAGGACCAAGCCCCTTCCCCCTGCATCAAGGGTGAGCAAGATGTCCACCCATAGGTAATGGGATCCAGAAAGCCAGCCCATGCACCAGCACTTTTCAATGGTGTAGTATAGCATAGCTGGTGGTGGATAGTATGGCCCCGGTGGCAGGTGATGATGTAACTGCCTAAGTGGCTAAGGCAGGCTGCTGTCATGGTGGGAACTAACAAAAACCCTTTCCTAAAAAGGATGATGGAGATTTATTTTTTTCAATGTTATTCTGCTGTCAAGATGACTGTGCCATGTTACCTGTTCTGCTTAGGACTGAAGAAGTGCTATTCCAGTTTCTGGAAGGGTTGCTGGCTCTGAGGATTACCTAGGCTGAAAAGGGACCTGTCTGTGATCACATCCATTCCCAGTAGACCTCCATGCAGGGGCTTGTCAGATGGGAGACAGAGAAACATAAAAAGATGAAAATCCAGTTCTCTATTGTCTTTGGGATTCAGTCGCTGTGATGAAACACCATGACCAAAAAGCAAGCTGGGGAGGAAAGTTTGGGACAACTATAGAGCATCCTTCCAGCCCCAGAGCTGCTTATGGAATTGACTGCAGTCTTTGTAGACTCAGTATGGTTCTGCTTTCTCTCTGTCCAGTACTTCATTGCTAGCAGCCAGTGACCTTGAGACTTTCTGGAGTACCTAGCTGTCCCTTTCACCCCCCTTTGTGTCTCTGTGTATCTCTCTTTCTCTGTCTTTAACACACACACACACACACACACACACACACACACACACACACACACACGGGGGGGGGGGGGGGGCAAAATGAAAACCAAGTACTATATTAAGCCATCTTTCAAGAGATCAAGGCAGATTGTGATAATATAAATTCCAGCGATGCTAACAAATGCTAATGAGTACTGTGAGCCTCAGTCTCAAACTGTGAATAACACTAAATCATAGCTCTCTAGCATTCCAGAAGAGTTGGACCTGACAATAAAATAAAACTTGACACTAGCCAAATGTATGTTTCCTTGAATCTCTCTTGGGTAGAGCATGCTTGGTGTCTGCCTTTCTTACGTAACTGGTCAGCAGTTCTCTTTCCAGTTGGCTACTGTGTTGTGTTTTCCCTCAGGGGACCCAGACTCAGGGGCTGCTGTTGTTACCTAAAACACTCTGGGGTTTCCCTGAAGCCAAGGAGGAATGAATGTTTAGTCAGCATGCTAGCCAACTTATATTTTATTTCAGTTTGTGAAGGAGGGGGAAGAGCTGCCTAATGTAACTATAACAATGATTTGGTAAAAATATTTGAGGACTATGGGAATTTTGTAAAGTCACACAGGACGGTGTCATAGGTTTTAATGAAATGCTTCAGATTCAGTGAAATGCTGGCTATGTTCGAAGACTCTTGGATGCACTAATCAACCAGTGGTGATTTACCAAACTTCCAGAACAGAGGATGAAAAAGCATTGTTCACCTTTGCATTACCAGTGTTTGTTGGGGAGGTGCAGAGTCTATGCAGTGGCTTACAGTGTCCTGTGCAGTACAGAGTAGGTGTAGACAAAGGGTTTAGGGAGTGATAGTGATGAGTAGGAGTGGAGGAAGATGGGGGAAATCATCAAGGGAAGATTTTTTCATAGAACTAGATGGAAAATGCTTGAAAGTAATGGTAGAAGATATACCAAAGTTAACATTACTGAACAAAAACTCGCGTTAATGTTCATGGAAACATTAGATGCAATCCTTATGTGAAAATGCATCACAAATAGTCACACTGCAAAGAGAAGAACATTAGTTTTCTGAAGTGGCACAGGGCTTAGGACACTGGTGGGTCAAGTTAAGTTAAACTGCCTGGCCCCGCCTCTCTGATAGAATTTCTTGCCGCCAGATTAGCTGTTTTTTTTGGATTTTCTGCATGCAGGAAACTTAAAGGAAGAAATAATAATATATCTGTACCCAGATATATTTAACCATATGTGGCTTACACTCCTAGGCCATAGTCCATCAGTGAGGGAGTCAGGGTAGGAATTCAAGACAGACACTTGGAATAGAAATCATGGGGAATGCTGCTTGCTGCCATTCTTACAGAAGCATGCTCAGTTAGCCTTTTTATACAAGCCAGGGCTCCCCACTTAGGGACTGATGCTGCCCACAGCAGGTGGGTCCTGTTATATTAATTAGCAATCTAGGTAGCTCCCTTAGATATGTCCACACACCAATATGATCTAGACAGTTCCTCAATCAGGCTTCCTTCTCAGATGACTCAAGGCTGTACCAAGTTGACAAGTAAGGCTAACTACAACATGTAAGGCAACTCTGTAGTTCTAAGCATGGGGGCTGCATATAGAAGTCACCTCTGTTTGAAAAAGAAATAAACCTGCAAAACAAAACATGTTTTTGAATACCTAGATGTGAAACAGTCAGCACAGTGTTTGCCAAAGAGTTTGAGATGGAAACCATTTTCCTTGTTTATTTCTTACATGAGTAAATTCCAATGTCCTGAACTGCAATTCCAAAGCCTTTCATTGCACCTCTTCATTCCACTTGGAGAAATATTTTTGACTCCTTGTTAAAGAATGATGCTTTCTTACTCATGAAACAACTTACAAAAATAATGAACCTATTTGATGCAAAATTCTTCCCTTCTAGAAAATTTTTCTGGGTCCTATTTAGAGAAAGAAGTAAAATTTTTATGAAATTTAAACAGATGGATATGGCTTTCTTTTATATAGTTTGTGGACTTTCTTGAGTATAGTACAACATGGTTTCTATAATGCTATGATCAGAGACTGTGAGCAAGAAGTAGTTCAAGGCCTGAAGAGATGAGAACATAGGTAGGCTAGAAGCCCTTTCAAATGAAAAAAATTGCCCTTAGATTAACTTTCTATTCCTATTGGCAAGATCAGTTGATGTTCTTGAGTTCAAAGGGGTTGATTGCCACAATTGATTTCTTAATAGAGTAATTACATGAATATATTTTAAAAACAATGTAATGATCTCTCCTTTTGAAATTACTTTTGGCTGATAGATTAAATCAAACAGGGGGTTTAAGGTCATTTTGCTAGAATAGATATGTGTTTAAACTGGAAAAAATTGTTTTCAATGATATTTTAGCATTATAGATGCTAGAAATACCCATAGAAAGCTTTTTTAAAAAAAAAACAAAACAAACAAAAACAAAAACAAAAAAAAACTTCCTGACATTTAAGACCCTGTCATGAGTTTCCCTCAAACTGGGGCTTTGGCTTGTTACAATGTCACATTATATTGTTCCCATCCCCACTAAGAATGCTTTCTCCTCTGTCTCTGATTTTCATAATCACCCACTCTTACATATTCAGCGCAGGGCTACAATTCATCCTGCCCTCACTCCATTTTAAGAGACCATCGTTTGATAATTTACAACATTTATTGCTGACTCTCACATCTACTATAATTAACAATAACACCAATGAGCTAGTAGTGTTGACTGAGTAAACCCTATGTGTGGCCACCATTTGATGGCTTTTAATTACTTCATTTAATTATCACAAAAATACCACTGAATAGACAAAACTGTAAAATCACCATTTTTGCTTTTTCATACATGTATGTGTATGTAAGCAGGGTTTTACATGCACGTATATGGACGCATGTTTGGGATTATGTATGCATGTGAAGGCCCAAAGTTGGGAATCATCCTTGATCACTATTCTACCTTATTCACTGTGACAGGATCTCATTCAAACCCAGAGCTCGCTTAGATGACTATCTTTGTTAGTTTGTTCTGGGAATGCCCTATCTCTGCCCCCACTGGGCTTGAATTAAAAGTAGGCCTCTACACTTGTATGCTATTTACATGTATGTCTGGGGATCCAAGCTCCTGTCCTCACACTTACATGGCAAGTGTTTTAACCAATGAGCCATCTGTCCACCTTTATCACCACCATTTTCAATGCTGAATAAATTGGCACCTAGAGAGAGTAACTTCACTAAAGTCATACAGCTACCACATAATGGTGTGAAGACTTGAGCCCATACTTTCTTGTTCTAGGGTCCAAACTCTCCACTTTGGCCTTTCATTACTTTTTTGCATGTTAGATATCTCTTACATAATTTCTTGCTCTATATGTAACCTGGGCACTTTCTTGTGTTCATCTCTCCTACTTTCTGTAATGTATTTGGAGAAACTGGGCCACTATTTTCCACATTTGAATTCTAGTCCTGGCCAAGGTATATCCCTCATAGACTGAGAGTGGTGTCTGATACAGGCTAGGCTGCACACAGCAAGAGGCTCCTCTGACACAGAGGTTCCTTTGTAATAGAATTTTCCCAAGGGCCTGCCCTGAGAAAATCCCTCCCAGAGTCCTGGGGAAGATGCTGCATCCAGCATGGGGTTATCTGAGGGAAAAGAATCTATGTACATCGTGCTCTTTTTTCCATTAACTTTATTTCTCTAAGACAAAATTCTATCTATACAGCTTCAGATCTGTCCTGACATTCAGTTCCTCTCTGTACCTACTTTTTCTGTCTTCTCATAGTCCTAACTAGGCTTCTATGCTTATGACCTCATCTTCATCCTTTGTTCCTTCACCCTCCATCTTTCCTTCCTTGCTCCTTACCCCTGGCCCTGAGAAACTCTGTCTTCTATTCTCTCCAGCCATACAGCTCTGTCTACCATATACAGAAATTCTCCTTGTTCCCTTCTCCTCCCACCATGCAGCTCTCTGCCTACTACATACAGAAATTCTCCTTCCTCTGTTCTCCTCTGGCTGTGGGTATGTGGCTCTGGAATTCTGCTCCAGTCCTTACTGCACCTGGTTATGCAAAAAGCCATGTTGTCCTCAGCCAATAACTCTACAATGCTACTAGGCCTTAGGGCAATAGATTGTCTGAGCTTCATTTGCACAAGAAACAAAGCTAAGCATCTACAACCCGCCTGTCTCTTAGGCTCTGTAAGGGTGTTAGTTACCTAATGGATCAGCAGTAGGGCTGAGAAGCTAAACTGTTTGCCAATATGGCCTAGCAGTATATGAGCACACAAGAATTTCATAGCAGAAGACAGCTGATATATATATATTAATAAGCTAAATAACACCAAACATTCCTTGATAAATGGCTTCCTCTTAAAGGACACCCTGATCAGTCAAAGTATAGCTTATTATATACAGCTGAATCTCTATAATATATTCTGTGGCTCACAGCACCTTTGGAGCCAGCCACATGATGCCATCAGTGCTACACAGATGGGAGGTACAGGCCTGTGACTCTCCACCTAGATCTGAACCTAAGAGGCAGACTCTGAGGCTTTCTGAGAACCAGTTAGAACCCAGCCCTGGTCAAAAAGCCCTGTCTCCTCATTTGGCCAAATTGAGCAGAATTTTCCGTAAATGGCTGGAAAATAAACAAACAAACAAACAAAATACCTCATCCAAATTGATACAATATAGACAGATTCTCCAGGATGAAATGAGGCGTAAGGAATGCCTTTGTGAGGCTCTCAGCATGGCTTTGCTTTAAATTCCACACCAACTTATGTTTAACTCTGCAACATGTTCAGTGCAAATATCTTGACTCGAAATTTTCAATCCCAGAAACCACAAATGTCTGTAGATACAATTACTTCTCTCTCTTCTTGCCTCATTTCCAAAGTAAGTAAAGCTGAGCTTTGTGACCTGTCTTCTGCAGGAGATTTTATGCTATAGAAGAACATCACTAGCAGAAAGTGCACTGGCACACAGGTGGGAAATGTATGCTTGTGTAGGACTTGAGCATACTGTAGACTTGGCCTTGGATCACCTTCTCCCTCTTTAGATATTAGGAATACTTCACTTATTACAAAGGACAAGAACAGTAACTATGTGCTATTTCTGGACCATCAATCATGTTCTGTTTCATTCTGTGGTTCTCAATAGTCAATGAAAGCAGTCATGAGATATTAAGAAGTATTATTCTAGATACAGTCTGGACTAGAGCACAACACATATACGCATCTATTATACGTGATGTGTGTGTGTATGTTATAAGTATTACAATGGATAAAAAAATAACCTCTGGGATTTTAGGCAGTGTTAAGTTAGTCAAGATGTTTGTTTCTAACTGCTCTGATGGATAGTCGTCGGCTCACTGGTTAGATATACAAGCCTTTTCCAGTTCTCACTGCCTCTGAAAACATACAGCCATTGACTGAGTAAGCAGAAGAGTGCCTGCTGAACTCTGAGTGCTTCCTTCCCTTTACTCTTGAAGTCTATTCCTTTGGAACTGGATAGTTCCTGCATCCTAGGTCCCTAGAGCGCCTGTCCCTCCTGATCTGCCCCTGCCTACTGGAGCTTTACCATGGTCCTTAGCTCATAAGCCACTTTGTAGTTCCAGCAATGCAAGTGGTTGTATTAAGGAATGTGTGTGACCCTGGCCTCCCACTGGAAGCCAAGCTAGAGAATCTGCTTTAGTCCTTTCTCATAGTGAGTGAGTCTTCTAGGTCAAGCACATAACCAAAAAGGAGTTGATGTTATTTAGAGTTATTGAAGACTGATGTTGCTGTTTTCTAATCTAGTCTAGAGCAGGTGTGTGACTACCTCTGTGACAGATGAAAAGGATTCAGAAGTTAAAATTTCAACTATTACCTTTATCATCATTGAGCAATGTGACTTCAGGCCAAGCATTCATTGCACATGTGTGTGGTGATGGGTATGTATGTGTGTGTGTGGTATATGCAAATGTATGTGCCTGTGCACACATACACAGAAGCCAGAAGAAGATGATGGGGGCCTTCCTCCATCACTCTGTCTCTAATCCCCTAGGCACAAGGTCTCTTATTAGCTAGCAAGCTACCCATATTCTCCAATACTGAGATTACAGGCACAGCAAGTGATGAGTTTTGTGCATTTTGCTTCCACAGCAAGTGCTCTTACCACTGAGCCATTGCCCCAGCATCCCAGGCCAAGCATTTTGCCTTCTCACTTGCAGTTTTCCAGCTACAGTTTTGAAAGTTTCAGTGAGAGCATTCCCAAGGCTTCTTTATTCCAAGGATCTGTAACTCAGTAACCACATCACATGGTGGGAAATCTTGCAGTTTTCTGCATTGTGGACTGTTATAGATTATGAACAAGATGCTGTTGGCTATACCTTCCACCTTAGCTCACCAGAACTGGAGAGCACTCATCATGTTTGCCACAATGTTCCTGCTTCATTTCTCAAGTTTCCAAAGATGAATGTGGCAAGCCCAGTTTTGCGGTTGTGCAAGCCAATGAAGCAGTACCTCCTGAAGAGGCTCATGCTGAGACTCTAGATGATCCCTCTGAAGCTTCCAAAGGCTCCAGCTAACTGAGGGTCCTGAACAAGCAGGAGAAAGATAAAAATAGACTTTGTTTTTCTTATTGAATTTATTAAGAATTTGCATTTCAATGACATCTTTAAGTGATTTGATTCTCATAAAGCATACATTACATTTTATGGTGTGCTTGGAGTGATATAACAGTGAAATGAATAGATCAGGTAAACATTTGAACTTCACATATATTTGCCAAGGTGCCCTGCCACCGCCTACTCACATTAACCTAGGATCAATTACATGAAATTTAATTTCTAAAAGTTTTGATAAAGCTGCATCATTGTACTTTTTCTTTGTTTTGAAAGTCAGCTCTTAAATAGGTTTGTATTTGGAAAAATTACTTGTTAGATTGTCTTAGTCATTTTTGTTCTAGAATCTATAATAAAGCTTGGCAATCATTTTCTATAAAAGATGTGCAGTGATTTGAGGTTTTGCTGTGCTCTATCATAACTGCTTTACTTGCCCACCAAAATAAGAAAGCAGCCACAGATACAATGTAAGCAAGTGGGGCTGTTGCAGACAATTAAACTTTATTCACAATAAAGGCAACTGTTTGGGGACTGTGTTTCTTAGTTTCCTTGTTGCTGTAACAAAATGCCTAAGAAGAAACAACCTAAGTGAAGAAGGGTTTAATTTCAGCCCATAGCTCAAGGATGTAGTCCACCACAGCAGGAAAGGCATAGCAATAGGAGCATGAGGCAGCTGGCCCCACTGCATCTGCAATCAGGATGCAAAAAGATGAACATCACTGGTCAGGGAACTTTCTCTTTTCTATTCTTGAGACTTTCATCTGTGGAATGGTGCTGCCCCTATTCAGCATTTGTCTTCCCACTACAAGTAATTCAATCCAGAAACTTGACTATAGACATGCCCAGGGGTTTTACTCCTAGGTAAATCTATACCCTGTCAAGGTGATGATACTTATCATCACAGGAACCAAAGTTTGCAGATCCTTGATATAATTAACAAGTAATTTCTCCTTCAACCTCTCCCCAGCACTAGGCATTTCTATATTGGAAATATCATTAGGATGAAACAAAGATTGTTAAATTACTATAGTCCACTCTGCAGAATGCTCAGGGAAGTCTCAACAATATGCATCTTATTTCAGATATCATTGTACTCAAGATGCATGAGCCAACAGAGCATCTGGTTGTTGCTGTGGATGTCTCAACCATCTATAATATTTGTTCTACTTGGTCACAGCAATTTCAGCAGCCTAAAGAAGTACAGCTTTGGTTAAAATTCAGATCAATAGGACTGTATTTCTGATCTGCACTTAAGAGAACAAAGAAAAGATCTCCAGTGTGATTCTGGAAGAAGTCATGCTCTAGAACCACAGTGGCTATGGCATAGGCTTGTGCCTAGTTAAGATTGAAGAGTGAAATACAAAAAATAGTAATAGAGTTTTTGATTCAAGAAGCATATTTGGGCACTCAGGTCTAAGCACAGAGTCCAAGGACATCATACGGCCCCAACCACAGAGTATCAGGAACCCATGAAAGTGCTGCTTACAACAAAGATTATGAGAACTAAGAGCTTCCTGACCTTTCTGCAATTGCTTTGCAAAAGCAGATTCATTTGCTTTCTTGTTGTCATTTCTTCTAATGAACCAAAGATGTCTACTGGTTCTTCTCTTCAAAGCTATCACAGAGGCACTTTATGGCACCCAGCACAGAGAAATGACAGTTGAAATAGTAAAATAGTATTGTACTACAGAGCCACTTTGGTATAACTAAGAAGCTGAACAGGTGATAGATGCTTGCAATCCTAGAATTTGGGGGGCTGAAGTAGAAAAATGGTGAGTTTGAAGTCAGCCTGGGCCATTGTGGAAAGGATGAAACAGAGGAGAGAGAGAGACAGAGACAGAGACAGAGAGACAGAGAGAGAGAGACAGAAACAGAGAGACAGAGAAAAACTCTTCTGATAGTTATAAAATTCCTGGGTACATCACAGGGAGAAAAGCCTTGTTTTGGCTTAATCATGGTTCTGTTTAACATTGGGTTGTATTCATGGTTAGGCAGCATAGATTGGTGAGGAAGACATGGGAGAGCTAAGTTGCTTGCATCATAGCAGTCAGAAAGTACAGACATAAAAGGAAGGATGATATTCCCAATCTATCCTCCCATGGCACACCACATATGACCCAACATCCCAACTAGGTTTCCTCATAATAATGCTTTCAGCTGTGCACAAAACTTCAACATATGAGTTTTGGGTGTTACATAAGATTCAAACAATAATGATTCATGCTGTCTATTAGTTCATTGCCACAAAGATTAGCCCATGAAGAACGCTTCAGCATGTCTCAAAATAGGTGCATCATGTAGTCAATCTATGTCCCTTTACTGAACTGAATTGGCTTTTTGATCTTTATTGATGAATCATAAATCATTGAGATGGTTTAGTGGATAAAAGCACTTTCTCCCAACTATGAAGATCTGAGTTGGATTCCCCAGCAACCACATAAACCCCTAGCACAGCTGTGTGTGACTGTATCCCCAGCACTGGTCAGCAGAAACAGGCAGATCTTGAGAATTCACTGGCCAGCCAGCCTAGCTGAATATGCAAGCTACCAGTGAAGTGAGAGACCCTGCCTGAATGCAGTAAAGAAAGTGCTAGAACAAGACACCCTGCATCCTACCCTGGCTTCCACATATGGTATCATGGGCACATGTGCCAACACACTTGTGTGCACCCCTACCCCAAAATCAAAAATAGAATGTGAGGACATCTTACCATAGATTCCATTAATGCTATCACAGAGTCATAATTTGTATTTAAGTAAGGATGCTATCATTTTTGTTTTATAAAAAAAACCAGTATGGGTATTGTGGCCAAGTGGGAGAGTAAAGGCTTACCATTGTGAAAGGCCTAATTCCTAATACCACTATAAGAAAAAAGGCAGAAGAAAAATGAAAAAGCAAAGAAAGAATCCCTCCAGGAGATCGTTTTCTATTTTGTCAGCATGTAGTTGAGATTTGTTTCAGGAGAAAAATCTCTAGTCAGATCTTGTGACTTATAATGTTGTTTGGAAAATAACCAATCAGTTGAAGCCAATTAACCCAAAATGCCCCCATAGCTATATTTTTCTAATTATTAATCCATGGCTCACTGATTTAAAATAAACTGAGTCTTGTCCAATTCAAGACATTTGACTTCTGATTCTGGAAAATAAACTAACAAGATAATTTCTTATAAGTAGTTTATCTTTTGCATATAATAAATAATGTAATTTTGGTTTTTTGTTAATTTATATGAAAAAAATCTAAATTCATGCAAAACTGACACACAATGCATTTTCTCAATCTTGTCACTGTTGACATTTTAAGGCAGATTACTCAATTTTGTGGGAGATGTGTCCTGTGCTTAGGGTTTTTGAACTTCCCTGATCAGTGCCCCATACCAGCTTTAATGATTCAGACTGTCTCCAGACACTTTCAGTACCCCTTGGAAAGCATGCCTAACCTCATCCTCAGTTGAGAAACGCTGGTATACAGAAACCAAACCAGACCATCACTGTAATCCTATAACACTGATGAATCGAAGAGGGATCTTGTTAAAATATAAATGGGTTAATAGTTGGATCCATCCTATATTAAATGTGATTAACACTCTCAATAATTGTATAGTGCAGTACAAGTTGAGTTTGATACTGAAATGAATTATCTTGCCTAGTATTTTTAGTATTTATTACACAAGACTTTATAAGAAATGTTTTATATCTTGGTTTTTTTGAGACAGGGTTTCTCTATATAGTTTTGGTGCCTATACTGGATCTTGCTCAGTAGACCAGGCTGGCCTTGAACTCACAGAGATTCACCTAGCTCTGCCTTCCAAGTGCTGGGATTAAAGGCGTATACCACCACTGCCCGGTTAGGAATGTTATATTTTTAATGAGACAGTTATTATAAAGAAATTTCTCTTTCCTCCCAACTCTTACTTATCACATTGCCAATGACATACTAAGGCTGCTCTTCATATTGATGTGGCATGCTTAGCAGCAACAGTGGAGCCACATTCAGGGTGAAAAGTGAATTGGGTGATATTAGAGGAACCTTATGAATTACAAGGCTCATTTTCAAATTTCTTACCATGCCTTTAGTCTGAGTAAATCAAATTGTCTGCTTTTCCTTGTGATTCATTTTCCGCATTGCCTCTCAAGCTGTGTAGCTGGTTCAAGGCAAGAAGGTGCTTTATAGCTGGATGAATAGGTTGGATCTGTTTGTTGGTCTTGCAGTACAGGATGGTTGTATGCTTTAGATATCCTTCTCTGTTCTTCCTCCTTTTACTTCTGGCTTGATTTCTTCACAGATATCCTACTCTAGTCCATTCACAGTATGAAAAAGCCAAGAGTTCATCACTTTTGTAAATCTCAGAGGAGCTCAGAACGAACAAGCACTAAAGAACTTCAATGTAGGGAACTGGGGACACCAGTGAGAGAAATAAATACCTGTCATTTCAGAGCATGAGGCCATATTAATGAAACCACTGCCCCTATAGATTAGGGTGATTTTTCTAATTCTTATAAATTGTTTTTTCATCTTAAATAATTTTCAATGTATTTAAAACTCCAAACAAGGACCAGTTTCCCAGAGAATTTATCTTTCAAACTTACAGAAGGGAAGGCTATGAAAGTGAATGATAAAATCCAAGGGAAAGCCTGAGAGGGAGCCAATGCCAATTGTCATGCTTTCCTGCTGGAGGAGGAATCTGTGGACCCTCTGGGCCAGTGTCTCTAAAATGGGTTGATGCCTGCCTCAGAGGGTCACTAAGAGAGTAGGGACAAGGCCTTCTAGAGTGGTATTTGTATAATGGAAGTAGTTGTGAGTAGGCCCTAATGATAATTGTCATAAGTGATTCTAATTGGTGGTAGTGTGGAGATGATCTTGGCATTAACTCCACATTTTCAGGTCCAAAGAGTCAGATTTAAGTAGATCTTTAATATCCTGAGCTGTATTGGTGTTCTGTGGCTTTTCAGCCAATCCCTGGCAAACACTCCTACTGTGTCTAGGGAGTACTGACACTTTAATAGGTTTGCTCCTCATGTCAGATCTTGCTCGGCATTTTAAGTAGAGACTAGAGCTAAGTTGATGCTGTACTCTGCTCTGCCACTATTTTCCTAATGATCTGTTCTCTACAGTCCAGGGTCCAAAACTAATTGTACTGATTCGTCTTTTCAATATAACAAAATTCCCACAACAAGAAAAATTAAAGAGAATTCTTTATTTATCATGATTCTATGGGTTCATGAATGGGCAACTGACGTCATGCATATAGCTGCCATTGCCTCAGAACGTGGTTGGGGCTAGAACATGATAGAAGGGCTAGAAAGATCTTGTTCAAATATCAGCTGCCCCAACTTGACTCTTTCCTAAAGGAGGCAGAATGATCGGTGTTATCTTATGTATCTACCACCTACCAGCTACCATCTATCTATTATGTATCCATCCACCTATTCATTATATATGTGTGTGTGTGTATGTGTGTGTGTGTGTGTGTGTGTGTGTGTGTGTGTGTGTGTCTACTATCTAGTATCTGCCACCCACCAACCCACCATATAGAATATATTTTCCCTCCTTCTTTCTTTTCTTCTTTCTTTATTCAGTTGAACCTTGCAGCCTTACCTAGTAGTTGGATCCCAACTGGGAAAATATAGAAGCTACATAACTTCTAAAGTCACACATATCCCTTCTGCCATTTTATAATGATCAAAGAAAGTTACAGAACCAGACCAAATTAGTAAGAAGAGAAAACACTCTTGATCTACCAGTAAGAAGAAAGGCATGTGTGGATATTCATGTGAAGATAAGTTGGTGGACAGACTTACTGTCCCCCTTAACCCTATTTTCTGTCTGTCTTTCTTTATCTTCCCTTTCAAGGTCAGTAAGATTATTTCCTAAGTGACAAGAGAGCAGCTAGTTATCATTCTCTTTAGGTATATTTATAATAAGACATAGGTTTGAGAACATATAGAACTTGAAGTGAATGACAGAAATGCTCTCGCATATCTGATACTGAGCTCTCTTGCCTTTTTTACTCCAGTCATCTCATTTATTAACTAAATAGAGGGAGTAAAACTCACCTTAAACCTTTAACCTGAAGTTTGTTTATAGTTTACACATAGAGGTCAAGTGAAACTTAGAACTGCCAAACTAATGCTCCCTTCCTTAATTTCCCCTGTGTTCTCTCTCTCTTTCTTCCTCATTGCCCTTTTCTGAAGAAAGAAAATTCCAAATATTACAAATAATAGTCACCTTTCTCCAAAGTAAGTCTACTAACGGTGCCCCCCAAAAAGAGACTTCCTTGGCGACTTTGACAATCGCTCGTCTCTCATCCCGAGAGCACTCTACACATTCCTGCTTGCTGTGTTCTTCCCCTGAGTCTTGGCAACACTTTCCTCTTGCAGATAATCCATTGATGCCCACCATTATATCACTGTGACATCTTTTCTCTTCTAGTGTTATTACCTAGTGATATGGCACCTAAAATTTACAACTGTATGTTTTAATTCTTTATGTTATGAACACTTCCCATCACTTTCATGCTCCATGTTGTTTTGGAGGGCATGATATGATTTGTTCACCAATTCTGCAATCCAAATTTCACATGAAATAAGCCACTGAAACTTTTCAATAGGAGAATGTGCACTTGAATTCTTCCTCTTAAAAAAGAGAGGTATTTAAATTTTACCTTTAGGGCCACATTATCCATGAAACAGTCCAGAGACAGCCTAACGTATAGTCTTCATAAATTCTGTGGGGAAGATAATAGAAAATAATAACAATGGTTAGGGGAAATTGAGTAGTTATAATTTTTGAGAAGGCAAAATTGAAGAAAACACATAATTTTTCTTGATTTATGCATTATTTTATATGATTAGATTTCCATAAAACTCTTAACCAAAATGTGACTAAGCATTAAAATAAAATAGAGAACAGGAGACTCTTACCGTGGCTAGAATATACAGAGACATTTTGTCTTTAGCATGGATTGCTAGATAATTTCCTTATTTATATCCTGATAATTTTACTAGAACCAAGCCCTAAAAGACAGAGTGATTAGAAGAAAGTTCCCATTAAAGTTTTCATAGCTAAGTACTCATAGTTTGTTTTTTATATGTCTCTCCCAAAACCATGGGATGGAGTACACTAATGTATTTTTGTTTAAGCTCTCTCAGTTTTAGATTATCATTTCCCCCATGAGTTTGAACATGTTTTCTAGATTCAGTCAGAGACCAATTTCTTTTATGCTGTTGTCTTTTTTCTCCCTAGTCAGTTTCTCCCTTACATTCTACAAGTTCTTGGTGCTGAATGTGCTCTGATCCAATCTCAATAATCTCTGACACTGTCTTTCTAACTAGGAACGGGCTTCAGATAGTCAAAACTTGATTTGGCTTGGTGCTAGAAGCATCCTCTGTGTTGATATTTTATTTGTGCTGAAATGTGGTGATATTTTATTTGTATGTTAATAAATAAAGTTTGCCTGGAGAGCAGAGGAAATAGCAAATCTTTTAAGTCTATACAAAAGTCAGGTATTTGTAGCACACACCCTTAATCTGATCACTTAGCAGGCAGAGTCTCTGTGTGTTTAAAGCCACACTAGGGAGCAGAGATAAGCGCGGTGATACATGCCTTTAATCCTAGTACCAATCATAAAGACATGAAGGTCTGTAGAGACAGGCAGTGACAAGGAAGTGAGGTAGCTGGACTAAGAGCCAATGAGAGGGCAGAACAGCAAGGCAATAAAGGCATGGGTAGACAGGAAGTAGCACACTTTGGAAGCTGCTGCATGGTGAGGTAAGGTTAGCCAGTGGCTGTTCCAATTCCTCTGATCTCTGTCAGATTTTTACCCCTATTTCTGGCTCCATGTTTTTTGTATTTAATAAGACCACTTAGAAATTTGTCTACAATCTTCCTTGTGTCAGATTTGGTCATAAGTAATAAGATATAATGATGCTGAGTGTGAGCATACACTGTCATCCTAATACTCAAGAGACTGCACAAAAAGACTCGGATTCTAGCTCAGTTTGAGCTATGTATTAAATTGGAAGCCAGTAGGGATCATATTGGAAAGTCCTGTTGCAAACACAATCTTAATGAATTCTCACCACTTTTTGTGAGACCGTGTTTTTGAAAGTCATCTACTGTGACACTTTAGTCCAATTGAAGTTCCTTTTATTTGGCAAACATCACAATTATTCTAAGATTAGTGTTAGTAACTCTAGTCTATCATAAATACAAGACTAGAAATAATATTTAAAGGTTAAAACAGGAAATGGAGAGTCACCAAAATTTTTCTTTAAATATTAGCCACTAATAGTATAATTTTAAGTTTTGTTTTGGGTCCATCTAGTACAAATAGACTGGGTTATTAGGATAATTTTACCAGAGAAAAGCTGTCATTTCTTCAAATGTGTTCACTTATAGAACAACAGCTAAGGGGAAGAAAATAACTATGTATTTGTGGTGTAGTTGGGTTTATTATGTGCTCACATTCCGTCAGACTGGTTTTCCTGTTCTTTTTAATGTCATCTTCTCTGGTGCACAGGTGAAATTTAAAGCAATGGCGCCTGCCTAGTGCCTGCTAGCTTCCCTGAAGGATGGGCTCACACTGAGCAACAGCTGATCCTCTGGAGGCTGTCTCTTCTGTGTAGCAGGAGGACTTTTTTAATTTTTAAGCAATTTATTTTCTAATATTGTAGGGAAATTTTTGTCTTAGGTTTTTCTTGCAGTCTAGATTTCTGACCACAAGATGTTGGCAACACTGGTAAGTACATGTTGACTTGGAAGAACTTTAACAGAAGTTTAAAATGGGTTTGGTGACATGACAAGACCAGCTCTAACACAATATGATGAAGTCCTAGGTCTCTGAACTCTTTCACTTTCAAATGTACCCTTAGTGCTTCAGGTCATTAAGGAAGAACACATGAGTACTTCTTAAAATATGTAAGGCCTGCATTTTTAATGCTACTGACATTTTTACATGAATTTCACCTAAACTTTAGATAAAATTCAGATCTATTTCCTTATAGGCTGAGTTCTCCAATGTTTATTGTAGCTAGCAGTAGACATTGCTTTTATTTAAAAAAAAATTAAATAAGCCTCAATCTTCTTAAACAGATGAATGGATTTCAATACATACATTGGAATTTTATTCAGCCATAAAAATATATGAAACTTGAAGTTAAATGCTTAAAACTAGAAAATAATATGTCTGAGAAGCATTGGGTTGGAATTGTGATGTGGATTGTATTGAATCTGTGTATTGCTTTTATCATAATGGCTTTTTTACTATGCTGATCCCACCAATCCATGAGCATGGAATATTTTTCCATCTTCTGTTATTGTCTTCAGTGTCTTAAAGTTTTTATCATACAAGTTTTTTACTTGCTTAGTTAGAGTTACTCCAATATGTTTTTATTTGTTTGTCTGTTTGTTTACTCAGGGGACTTTTTTTGTTTTTTGTTTGTTTGTTTTTTTGAGGCTATTGTAAAGAGTATTTTTTCCTTTATTTCTTTCTCAGTCTATTTGTCATTTGTATATAGGAGTGTTACTGATTTTTCTGAGTTAATTTTTTACCCAGCTATGGTGATTTGTATTAAAATGTTATTTGTATGTTAATAAATGTTATTTGTTATATATATATATATATATATATATATATATATATATTTGTTATATAATGTTAACAAATGTTATTTGTATGTTAATAAATAAAGTTGCCCGGGGGTCAGAGCTATTAACAAGCCATAGGAAAGCAGGGCAGTGGTGGCATATGCTTGTAATCCCAGCACTTGGTAGGCAGAGCTGACTAAGTCTCTGTGTATTCAGGGATACAGCCAGTATTGGATACACATGCCTTTAATTTCAATACTAATCATAGAAAATCTGGAGGTCTATACAGACAGGCCGTAACGAGGCGGTCACGTGGTTGGGTTTACAACCAATGAGAAGGCAGAACAGAAACTCTATATAAAGACTTTAACATAGGGGTAGCTCTGGTTCGGAGAGGTAGGACCACCGCAGGAGGAAGGGTAAGGTTTTAGCTCTTAGCTCTGACCTCTTGGCTTTCTTCTTTGCATTGGTTCTGTGTTTCTTATTTAAAAAGACGGTTGGTTATATCTACACCCAGTTGCTTTGCTGAAAGTGTTTATCAGCTGTAAGAGTTTCCTGGTTGAAATTTTTGGGGTGATTTATGTATATTATCACATTATCTGCAAATAGTGATACTGTGACTTCTTCCTTTCCTGTTTGCATCCCCTTGATCTCCTTCAGTTATCTTATTCTTCTAACAAAGAATATAAGTACTACATTGAGTAGGTATGGAGAGTAGACAGCCTTGTCTTGTTCCTTATTTTAGTGGAAACACTTTAAGTTTCTCTCCATTTAGGTTGATGCTGACTTGCTATAAATCTTACTTTGAAGTATATCCCTTGTATCTGTAATCTAGTAACCAACCAAATATCTGATTTCATTTAAGGCTACTCCATGAGGTGGAACCCATCCCTAATCCTGCTCAGATGGCCAAAGAAGCTGACACTAGATAGCCCAGGGACCTAGGAGGAAACCAAATGTTACTTTTCTGCTAAAGGACTACAGCAATAAAATAACTCCTAAGGACATTCTGCTGTACTCATAGATCAGTGCCTTGCTCAGCCACGACAAGAAAAGCTTCCTCTTGCAGTAGATGAGAACAAATATAGATAACCCACAGCCAATGTACAGGAAGTGAGAGAACTTGGAATACTCAATCCTAAATGGAATGTCTTCACCAAATCCCTCCTTTCATGGCTCAGGGAGCCCTGTGGAAAGGAGGCAAAAAGATTGTAAGAGCCAGAGGAAATGGAGAGCGCTAAGAAAACAAGGCCTTCTAAATACAATAGAACAGACACATCTGAGCTCACAGAGCTGTGGCAGTATGCACAGGGCCTGCATGGATCTGTATCACATGGGGTCCCAGCACTGAGAAGAGAAGTAAACAGAAACTCTCTCCAGTTGATAACCACTCACAAATGAAAATTTTCTTCTCTCCAATGGAGTCTCACTGGGGCTGCAAAGCACTTTTAAGGGCACGTCACATGCCCGGCAGATGGCCAACACAAAACGATTCAATGGCCATCTTTGGAGATTATTTGTTTTGTAATGTTTTGTCAGGGCTTTTCATTTTATTTTATTTTTTACCTTATAGGTCCTTCGGGTATATTATGCCACTCCTGCCCCAACCAGATTTGGTGTTTTTATGGAATTCTTGCAAGTCTCTGTGTCTATATGTGTTTGGTGTACTTTTTCTTTGGCTCTTCCGTTTGTTTATTTGTTTTGTCTTATTCCAGGTTGTTTTTATGTTACTTTATTATTTAGATGCCTGTTTGTTAACTAAGGAGAAATAGAAAGGATGTGTATTCACATGTGAGAAGAGGTTGGGAAGTTCATGAAGGAATTGGGGGTGGGGAAACTATGATCAGAATATATTATATAAAAAAGTCTATTTTCAATAAAATAAAACTGGGGTGGGAGAAGAAAACAATGTATTAAGTGTATAAGCTTCAGAAAGACAAATGCCTCATGTTCCCTCTAATGTGTGAATCCTAGCTTTCTATTAAAAATTTTTTTAAAAATTATCTGCTACATGTGTCTATTCCCATGTGTGTAGGTTCAAGTGTTTGTATGTCTATGTACGTGTATGGCAGCCAGAAACCCAGCATTGGATGCTTCCTTTGTGTCTCTTCATCCAACTTTTGGAGACACTGTCTTTCACTAAACAAAAACTTCACCAACTGAGTGACAGGTCCCAGGATCTGCCTGTGTCTGGCTTCCAGCACTGGGATTATGGGATGTGTCAGCACACCCAGCTTTTTTGTTTGTTTGTTTGTTTGTTTGTTTGTTCACATGGGTTTTGAGGACAGAACTCAGGTCCTTATCTTGTGCAGCAAGCACTTTGCCTATCGAGACATCGCCTCAGCCCTCTAAGTTTATATGTGTGCATTTGTGTTTGTGTACTGATACTTACAAACTAGAAAAGGGTCCATGAGGAGAGGAGAGAAAGAGGCTTTAAGTAAGGGGTAGGGAGTGTTAGAACACATGCAACATAAAGGTGGAGGGGAAATACTAGGGCAGAAGAGGACAGGCTGAGGAGAGGTCAGGGAGACAGTGGAAGGAAAACTGATGCATTGTACACTAATTAAAAATAAAGAAAATCAATAAAGGAAATAAGTATAATTAAAAATAGATAAGGACAATGTACGTGGCAAAAGAAAATAAACCGAATTAAATATTTGTTTTAAAGTACTGATCAATATATTTTTAAATGAGGAGAATTTAAATGAATACAATTTCAAATAAAAGGGCACAATAGCTGTAGGTGTAGTAAAGTATATTTAAAAATAAAAATGTAATAAATTGGTTCACTTAACTATATGTTAAAGCAGAGGTCAGAGGCTAAAGTTTTATAGAAAATACAGACACTGACAGCTAGTAGGTCTATCAAAAAATATTAAGAGGTCTGGACTTTTAACTGTCTTAATTCTGATTGAAACCTGAAGTCTTAAGAATTTTGACATTGTTGATGAATTCTTTTTGAAGTAGCCAGGGTTTAGTAACTGGAAAATGGAAGCTTAGGCATCCAGTTCAGAAATGTGATTTGGTGGAAGGGTGCAGAAGCCAGAGGAACTTCACCCATTGTCAGCAGAGCTGTGACTGACTCTGGTGGTCAGCCACTTTGTGATCTCAGGTATCTCTATGTCACATGAACCAACTCAACTGAATGTTCTCTACTTACCTAACTGTAAAGTAAATGCAAGAAATGCACTTTTCCACATCAGGTAAGTGTGAGTCACTGTCGGTGTGGAGAAGCATATGACTCCCAGGAGTTTTATCAGTTGTCTGGTCATGTATGTAATACAACCACCAATAAATTATTGTTAGTAAATGATAATTACCGTAACCTCAATATATATATATACATGTGTGTGTGTGTGTGTGTGTGTGTGTGTGTGTGTGTGTGTATGTATGTATGTATGTATGTAGCTGGAGAGTTTTCTCTCTGGGTTCTGCCAAGCCCTGGCAGTTTGACAGCCCACTTATAAAATAAATACACAGATGCTTATATTATTTAAACTGTTTGGCCTAATGGCTCAGGCTTCTAGCTATCTAGTTCTTACATCTTAAATTAATCCATTTCTATAAATCTACACCTTGCCACGTGGTTCGTGGCTAACCGGCATCTTCACATGCTTTTTGTCATGGCGACGGCTGGCAGTGTCCTCCTCTTCCTTCCTGTTCTCTCAATTCTCCTCTCTGTTAGTCCCACCTATACTTCCTGCCTGGCTACTGGCCAATCAGTGTTTTATTTATTGACCAATCAGAGCAACACATTTGACATACAGACCATCCTACAGCATATACATATGTATATATATACATATATATGTATATATATTATATACATATATATGCACACACACATGTGTATGTCTGTATTTTTCCTGAACTTTGCTTTTATGAACTCAGAATCATTCATCAAAATATCAGCATTTGTATAAAATTTTTCAACAATCCAATTTGCCTAGCATTATTAAGAAGCACAGATTTTATAAAAATACAATACTTGGGAGGCTGATCATGCTAGTCCATCCCTATAAACTTAAAAATCAGGAGGGTGAAGCAGGAAGATTGTGAATTCAAACCTGAATTGGACTTCATAGTGACATAGTGTTCTCAATTATAACAGTACTACTAAAAATTAATATAAATAAGAAAAACAGTGTTCCAGTTACATCTTCTCTGTTAACTTCTAAATATTTTATTTTTATTTTAAATTTTAAGCATTTTAATTTGTGAGAATAGGAAGAAGTCTTTTTAAATCCTCAAATAGCTGATGATTTCCATATTGATGATTAACAATTTCCAATCTTTCTGTCTGTTAATCTTAAGGTTTTCTGTATGAGACAAGGTACGCTAGTACATGTCTATAATCCTAAGAAGCAAGAACCTATGTAGGAGGATTGTAAATCTGAGGTCAATCTGGACTTTATTATGGAAGTTGTTAAGCCAAGTGTAAAAATCTGGGAGGATAACAATGACATCATGGCACCTGTTTCCTTGTTCTGTGATTAATGTCATTTAAAAACGGAAGAATATAAATGTACTCTAAGAATCAATGAAGTGAATAGCCTTTCAGAGTCACTTTGCAATTAAGCATTTTTAGGTTATACAAAAGAAATTCATTGTTCTGTGTGGCTATTTAAGCTACATTTTTTTTTTCATGCCAAGAGTGCATCATAATGGCTAATTCTTTAAAGTTAAATTATGGTTCAGGGTATTAGCTTATCTTACTTCAGTTAATTCCTACTTGGATACTGCACTTAAAACTATGAAAAACCCTTTTGCTTCCTGTTCTCAAGGAAAAGGGCTTGCTCTTGTAATGATTCCCCCAGCATTCTCCTGAGTTCTTCTATCTCGGTGATAGGCCTCCTATTCAAAGCAAAGTTGACGTCTAGTCATTGAATTCTAAAGCAATTGCCTTTCTATTTTTTCCCCAGTTTTCCTATAACAACTCCTTCCTAACTTCTATAGTCAGATAAATTAGAGAACAATTAAACTCCGTAATCCTCTGCATGGATAAAGAGCCTGATTGTGGAGTCCTCTGTACCAGTCCCCGTCTCTTTCCCTGTGCTAAGCTCTCTGTAGCAAGTGGTTTAGACACTGTCCAGCCTCCATCATCTATGAGGCTGGTGTACACACTGAATCTCCAGTTGCTCTGCTTCTTCCCTATTTCTTCTGATTTTCAGTTGATATTTAAAATATTCCGTGATGATCAGTTTGGTAGAGGTAAGGCAGATAGTGTCAGCCAAACTCGGGGTTTAGTCCAGGTATTACAATATAGAGAAATGGAAAAATGTCTACCTCAAAGAAGACTCTGATATCAGAATGTTTTAGACTGTGGGTTCTACATTCAAAGTATGTTTTATGTCTTTCTCTCAAAAGTTAAATCCTTAGCCATGTTTTTTGTTTGCTTCCAGTGGGCAAATAGATTTGAATATGTGTGTGTAGAATCAATGAGCCTCTAGTGACTGCAGCAATTGAGAGCACATGTCGTCTCATCAACATAAAACAGATGTGAGGAGTAAAAAGATACCTTATTTTGATGTCAGAAAGCATATGAAACATAATGCTATTGATATATTATCCCATATATACTTTAAACAATATAATTCTAATTTTTGGAAAACACAGTATTTCAGATTTAAGTTGATTTTGACAAGGATTTTTATTTTCCTTCTAAGATTTTTTTCTTTTGGTTTTTAGTTTTTTATTTTTTCAACATAGGGTCTCTCTGTGCATTCCTGGTTGTTCTAGAACTTGCTCTGTAGACCTGGCTTGTCTCAAACTCAAAGATTTGCCTGCCTCTGCCTCCTGAGTGCCCAGCTCCTTCTACGTTTTTAATGATAAAGAAAAAACAAATAAGAGAAAAACTTATAAGCATATTAAGCTGAGTCTTGTTGCTCACCTGCAAAGTAGGATGGATGGGGAACAGCTACCTCCTTACAGTGAAGCAAATCTGGGCCCCAGAGGAGAAGCCCAATGCGCTCTGCACATTCCTATCATAGTCAAAATCCAAACTAACTAGAGTGAGCAGTTTTTATTTGCTTATTGTTTCTGCATATATACTAAAAATATTCACCAAAAATAGGAATAAGTAAATCAAAAATAATTATGGAGGCTGTATAAAACATGTACAATATACATACAAAAATATATAATTAAGCCATATGCATAGCTTCCTGTAGCCCCTCTCTGGAGAGATGGAAATGGTGATGGTGAGTGAATTCTTGTCAGACTTCTAAGAACCCTCAGAAATTCAAATGCTGATGCCACACACAACTTCACAGGGAGGGTTTTCTTTTTATTTGTTGTTTACATTGGAAAAAAGTTAACAAATCTGTGAATAGTCAGTGTCTGTTTTAAATATTAGAAATGTGATAATAAACTTTGTGCATCTGCACATGGGTGGTAGATAAAAAAAAATACACATTTACCATATGCGTATATAAGTTGTAGCATGAGTTCTAATTGGTCTTAATAATAAAAACCCAGAGTCAGATATCAGGGGGGAAATGCTGTGGGATAATGCCTTTGTACAGTGTAAAGAATTGTGTCTTGAATTGGTTTAATAAATGCTGACTAGCTAGTAGCCAGGCCAGAAGTATGATGAGACAACCAGACTAGGAGAATTCTGGGAAGAAGAAGGGCGGAGTCAGGAGTCGCCAGCCAGACTCAGAGGAAGCAAGATGAGAATCCACACTGAGAAAATGTACCAAACTATGTGACTAAACATAGATAAGCATTTTGGGTTCATTTAAGTTAAGAACTAGTTAGTAAAAATAAGCCTGAGCTACCAGCACAAGCATTTATAAGTAATATTAAGCCTCCAAGTCAATTATTTGGGAAGCAGCTGCTGGGTTTTCAGGAGCAGGCAGGTGGGAGAGAGAAACTTCAGCCTACAATAAGTGCATATTTTATGATATATTTTATGGCATGAGACAGTGAAGTTTATTTGTAAACTCAGAGTTGATTATCTAATAAGACCAATCCATTGTGATATTTTGTAACAGCTGAGAGTATAGGATGGGAAGGAAATAGATGAATAGTTTAACAATAAATTGCATATATGTATGACAGTGGCAAAATTAAATAAAAATAATGTTTAAAATGGCCAAACAATTCTAGACATTCTGTTTCAGTGGCAATGCAGCACAGGTGTAGGTTCCCCATCCTGAGCGATGGTGGTGTTGTCTGCTCACCTCAAGCTCCTGCAGTAGATGTGTGGTCTTCCTGTGGTATCCAGATTCATATCCCCAAGGTTCATGGTAATGTCTCAGGTCTCATGCTTATTTTCCAATTATACTGGTTTTTTTCACATTCAGTTTTTAGAGTTTTTCATATATTTTGAAGTTTTTGTCACATGAGAGAAAAATACTGTGTCCCAGCATGTAATTTGCAGCAAACATGGCACTTTGAAGTTTATATACACTATTAAAATCTGGTAGTAACCATGGCTATTGTTTCAATTTAAACTAACAAAATATTTTTTGTTGTTTAGAATTGCCAGAAAATGGTAGTAAGAAAAAGTTGGCCAAATACAATATGATTTATGATTGTTTTGAAATTTCCACTGATACATTTTGTGACATTATCAGACTTGTAAGACTGTTAATAATCTCACTTATGGAAAATCATGAAATTCATTCATCACATAACTCTCCGTAAATTATTACAGAAATAGCTCAGAATTATATCTTTAAAAGTATGGAAGATAACAATTTGCCTTTCTGTAACCACTTTAATTCAGTTCACAATTTAGTTCACAGAGTAAACCAGTCCCTTTTTCAAGGCCCTCCAGCATTCCTTTCTTATTTTTTTCTTCTGGTTCTCTCTGTGGGAGCACATTTTTTTTCTGGGGAATATTCTCTATTCCATAGTCTGTACAGTGACTAGCATACTCCACATGCCCACTTACAGCACTAGTTATCTGTGTATTTGCACAGAGAGCATTAAGATGTGATGCTGTGGTACATGTCATTCATGTAAACAGCTTGGGGTGGTGACTGCAGAAACTTGGAGAGCTCTTGGAAGCCCTGGTGGAGAACCAGGCTGGGCTGCAATGCAGTTCCAAGAACATTATTTGCTGACTCCATGTCCATTCACCACCAGCTACAACTGAGTTGCTTTAGAGTCTTTTATTTATTTATTTATTTATTTATTTATTTATTTATTTATTTATTTATTTATTTATTTATTTATGTGAAGCCTGTAATACTCTCATGTGGAATGCAGGATGTCCCGAAAAGGAAATGTGGCCCTTTTCAGGATGATGTTCTTCCACTGAGTTCAGTTTGAACTGAGGGCTAAGGGATGAGGCCTGTGGACAAGCCCAGTGTGATCTGAGCACCCCTGTTTGCAAGGACTCTGGCCATCTAAACAGAGTGGCTTAAGAGGTACCATGCCTTTGCCAGCTGTCATAGGATGTTTTTATGCTTTAAGAAGTATTTATCTTTATTTATGTGTAGTATACAGGTTCTATGTGTGTGGTGGTGACTTCAGAAGCCAGAGAGGATGTTGGATGCCCCAGAGCTGGATTACATGAGGTTGTGAGTGACCCATGTCAGTGCTGGGAACTGAGCTCAGATCCTCTGGAAGAGCAGCAAACTCTCAACCACTGAGCCATCTGTCTATAGCTACGGGGCCATCTGTCCATGTCCACTGAGCCATCTGTCCATATCCACTGAGCCATCTGTCCATATCCACTGAGCCATCTGTCCATATCCACTGGGCCATGTGTCCATATCCACTAAACCATCCACCTAGCTCAGTCACAGGCTTTCCATCCCCTTCCCAAAAGCAGATTGCTGGGTCATTTGGGAATAAAATATAAAATTTATATTGAACTAATTCAGTCTTATGCTTTTTAATCAGGTTTATTGTGGTGGCATGTTTCCCTTATAAACTGTCTTTATATCTGTGATCTGTGATTGTTCTCATGTTGAGTATTCTATGTGAGGTTAGAGATTTAAAAAAAAATGTTCAAGAAAAAAATAAAAATCATCAAAATGGGTAGTTATATCTGAGAAACAGCATTAGAGAATTCATTTCCTGTTTCATATTATGGATATTTATATCAGTGGTGAAATGTATTATTTCAATATTCTTGGAACTAACATTCACACTCATGCCATCCTAACTCAGTTCAGAATGAATAAATGCAAAAAAAATGAAGAAATGCATGGAATTGTGTATTGAGTGAACCCAGCATTCTTTACCTTGAATTTTTATGTTTTCATGATTTTCCATAATGACTTTTTTCATTTCAATATTTTGTTTTTGTCTTCAGTCAACTATAAAAAACTGTCTTATATGATTGTGTTCTTGACTGCTAGTAGATATCCTACTGGGTCAGAGATAATTGCTGTACTTTTTGATTGTCAAGGCATTTTAAAAGAAATATTAATAGATTTTCCATGACCATATTTCATGGAATGATCATTTGACCTCTGTATTCCCTGAGGTGGGACCATCCTTGTCAAAAGCCTGAAGGAGTATGGTATAATTGTACATTAATTTTATATTCAATATGCTAATGATTTATTTAGGGTCTTCTCTGCATCTGTGAAGATGGTGGTACATGGTTTTCCTGTTGTATTTGCTTTTCTAGTTTGGACACCAGACATTTTCAGAGTTGTTCTCAGAAAGCTATCACTAGAATTCTTTGTTCCTAAGCTAGCTGACACACACGTATAAACTCAGTGGTCAGGAGCTGGAAACAGGAACACTAGAATGTTAAGGCCAGCCTAAGTGATGTGAGACCTTATTCCCTGAAAAATAACCAAAAAAAGAATAATCTGTTACCTCAAAGTTCATACCGTGATCCTTAGATATGTCTGACAGGCCACTGATGGGATGATAGGAAACGTGAACAGCATGGTCTTTCTTCTTCCTCACTGTAGCAAGTGTCTTCACGATTTTTATTACATTTTAATGTTCTTTTAATCTAGAGCAGCCTTTCTCAACCTGCGCATCGCTGCTCCCAGGTTGGGAACTGCTGACTTAGAACCAGGAGGCAGATTCCCACATAGCTTCAAAAGCGCCAGGTGCCCTGCAGACTTCTGCATGCCTCATGACTTCCTGTAACTCCTCTGTGTCCTCAGAGATGCTGAGCTTTCTCTTCCCAAGACTATCACAGTTTGTATTAACCTTATGGTTAATGGCCACACCTCTTGTGCCTCTTCTCATCCAGCATTCATTCTTCAGATTTCAACCCCAAGTCTTCTATCTCAGTCACACTACCACTCCAAAGAATTGAATCTGACCCGCTGCTGAGTGAGTGGTGGGCTTTCTTGCAAAATACTTCAAAATAAAAATGTAAAATATATGTACTATAATTTTTTTTCTAACCAGCATACACCCCACATCCACTTTGAGCAGTGGAATTTGACAAGCATCAGCATCACTTAGTAAGAGGTGTAGTAGACCAGCTAGAGATGGCATTTCTGAATTGCTTTGGCTCTTTACTAGCGTTGTGGTAGCATATCATTTTACATTACTTATATTTTACATACTGTTTAGTTTTGAATTCATGTAAATACAATTAAAAGTCTTGCCATGGTGTCTCTGATGTTTTTCTGTTGTTTGTGTTTCCAATAGTGTACATAAGATATTTCTGTATTAATAGACAGGATTTCTTTTATTTTATGTTTAATTCACATAAGTCCAGATAATTGGGACTATAATACTCTGTCATACCTGGATTGCAATTTACAGCACTTATTTATGGACATTTGACTGATTTGCAGTTATTCACACAACTACACACCTGTATTATGTGTGTATGTGTCTACTGATGTGTTCAGGCATATATGTTGTAAGTACCTCTGAAGTAAATATTTTGTATGCATATTGTTATAGAAGAATGAATTGCTTTGTAAATTATTTGAATTTCAAATTTTGTTTGTTTCTTTGGCTAGGAAGCAAAAGGAGATTTTAGGTCCTGTAAGTGGAGTGGTTTTTCACAGCCAGTCTTGGGCAAGGGCTTTGTTGTAATGACAGATTTCAGGGAATATATTTTGCTTCTACTTAGAGCCAAGACTAAGACAAACATGTTTCTTTGACATTCCCCTTTGAGGGCCTTTCTTCTAAGATGATGAAATTACTGATGTTTAATTTGGACAATCTCAGCTATTAATTAGATTTCCCCATGAGAAGGGAACCAACTGACTGTCATAAATATCAGCTCAAGTCCATTTCTTAATAGCATTATAATTCTGCTTGTCATTTTGCAACCAACTAACATTTCATAAACATCCTGCTGGTCTTACCACATTCCTATAGACATTGTCACAAAACTCAGGGTGTTTGTAGATTGAAATATGCTTAAGTTACTCTTATTCTACTAATATTTATATTTTAAGTGGAATATGCGAGGTGCTAAGTAAATAAAAAGTTAACACATGAAGACCTTATCTGAACATTTAACAATTACAATAATATAAGTAATGTAAGTGTTTTTATTTTGTGGGTTTTAATCTTTATTAGTTATTTGAATCTATGGTAATGTAGTATATTTTATTTAAAAAAGTCAAGTTCTGGAATAAAAAGATGAATACATCAGAAGAAACATGCATACATACTAAAAAAATAATTTTTCTGTGTAAAAATTTTAGTTCTTCAAGATAATAATGTCTAGTCACCAGAAGCAGGTGAATGAAGAAGCCTGACAACATAAAAAAAAAATTTAGCTACATAAAGAACAAAATCAAGTAATAAAATTTCAGCCATAAATATGACAAGAAATTGAAGAAACTAAGTTGGTAATCTCCATGAAGCTCCATCATTGCTGCTTAGCTCTCATAATACTGCTGTGCAGGTTTCTGTGGGGAAAAGGTCATCAGCAGTGCCACCCAGCTTCAAACCCTGTGAACTACAAGAATAACCATCGTGACAAGATACACCCATGGATGCAAGGGTGACATGAATAAGGGAACCAATGACTTTCTGACTAGATTAGAACCTGCTCCAAATCTATCCAGGAACTCATGGTCAGCAAGCTCACAGTCCCCAAGGGTGAACCTACTACTATTATTTTGCCCCATTGAGGACATAGTATTAAATTGTCTTCAAAGTTCATATCTCTCTACCCATAGGTTAGTGCAGCTCTCACACCTCATCAGAAGAATTTCTTTGTGTAGTGGACAGTGTTTAATGCAGAAACTCACAACTCCTCAAATTGCAGAGAAGAGGTTAAGTAGAGTGCTCAGCCACAAACCAGATATCATACCTACTCCCAAGGTCTAGGGACCATCGAGAGGAGGGGGGCAGAAGTAAAGAAGAAGGGGCAGAAAGACCTTTAAGAGAGAGAGCTTGGTGAGGGCCAGAGTAAAACAGTGTCTTCTGGGCATGACAGGACCACTGCACTCACCATTATCACAGCAGCTGTGGATGCCTGCGTAAGACTGACCCAAGATCAAGCCAGTCACCATCCTAGCATGGAGCCAGAAGCAGTTCATGAACCTTCACCCTAGCTGAGGAGCTATGGATGCTGACAGCTTCTGACAGAGGAAGAGTCACTTTTCTCTATGGGTGTGGCTCCTGGTAGGTTGACCACACTCCAGTGGATGACCCCACATCCAGAAGTGTATGGAAAACAGAAATTGAATTCAATGGCTTATGAAATAAAACAAACAAAAGAGGACATGAAATTGGGGCTTAGAGAGATGGGGACAAGTCTGGTGGGAGTTAAGGGGAGTAGCTGAGGATGACTATGATCAAAATAAATCGTATGACTTCTCAAAGAATCAATTAATTTTTTAAATTCAAAATGGAAAAATAGTCAAATGTACAAGGCTGTGTCAAGTTGACAGTTAATGCTAACTAAAAAACTTTATAATTTTATTATAAACTTTCTATTGATACAAAGAAAAATAATTTAAATGTGATCTCTACAGTTGCATTGGAAATTACCTAGCAGGGGAAGCTTTCTAAGTGTTAAGTAGAGTTAGCAATAGGAGTATGATAGAGCAGGGTGGAAGCAGAATCCTGTGCTCACTGAACTTCTCATGGTCCTTCTTTCTCATGTATATTTTACTTTGATGTTTAAGTAACAATGCAGTTAGTATAATGATGAAAAACAAGTAAATAATGTTGTACTAAAATTAAAATAAATGTCATCAGGAGCCATCAGATAATTTCAAGTGTTTGAAAATACATAAAATACCGTATGTTCTTGCAATGACCTGTCAGAACTGGACATCTGTGAGATGAAATGTTGCATTCTTTGTTGTCTGATGAGTCTTATTTCCCTCCAGACAGAGCCAAAGGAAGATCAAGAGCAGGGACCCACTTTGACTCAGCCCGGAGACGGAGTCGAGCCGTCCTGTATCACATTTCAGGACACCTGCAAAGAAGAGAAAAGAACAAATTGAAAATAAATAATGTAGGTGGTGTGTGTGTACATTGTGGACACCAGTTCCCCTGGAGAGCAATGTTTGATACACTAAGGAAAGGTTCCAATTACTCATTTGTTGTACTTTTCAGCTTTCTTTTTCCCACTTTGGCTTGCATTTGCCTGTAAAGAGCAAACTAGGAAAGGCCAGCGTCATTAGCATTTCTGTGAAACGTGTGCAATCATAGTGTTAGGACAGCACAGAGATTACAGTTCTGTCAGAGTGCAGAGTACTGAGGGGGGCACACCAGACAGACTCTGTGGATTGAGACACAGGACAGTGGAGCAGGTCACATGTACAGTTAGTAACTACTTTATAAATTTAATTTCAGTGTCAATGTTACTCTCTACCCCATTCCCCTTTGTGCCTTTACCTAGGGAACCATGGGCCAATACAGGTCATCACTCCAGTTAAGAGTTCACTCTGTACAAATCAGATGAAACTTTCAGACAGTGAGTTGAATCGCATTACATTGAAATCACAAGCTATCCTGATTAGGTTATACAGTTTTACTTTCAGTGAATTACAGTAAGGGTTGCTTTCTGAACCAGTGTGCTCACCTCTCAAGGGCCATTGTGCCAGTAAAAGCTGCTTGTTTTGTTTTCATAGAGTTTTAATCACACATCACACCCTCAAGAAATTTACACTTAACTGGTTTTTAACACAAAGGAACTTCACCTGTGTGGAGAAAACCAGAACAGTATCTGTTTTGATGTGCACCTTCAAACACAGCTTTTCAGTGTGCAGTCATTAGACTCTGTGCAGGCTTGCGGGGTGACTATGCGTGGAAAATGAACACTCAGTCTAACTTGCCAGTGGATTCAGGAACAGTAGTATTTAGGATTCAGAACCCCTTTGGAATTTTGACATTGGTCCAGATGTCCTGGGAGCTGAGGACACAGGATGCTTTACAGCCCTACTTTACAATTGGCACAATGGAGAGCCTTATAGCCAGTGTCCTGATGAAACAATCCTTGCTTCAGGTGTTCAAGGTATCGATTTCTGTGCTTATAGCAAACAAAGAAAGGTGTCTAAACCCAGGGTGTGGTGAGCTACTTGAATATGCTACAAATGTGGTTTGGCTTTAATGCGGTTCCTTTCTGGAAGTCACAGTCAGTGTTCTGGTCCACTCATGCTCCTGGGGTCATCCAGCAAGCCTTGGCTGTTCTGCCATTTCCTTCTGTGGAAAGTCCAACACAGTTGGTGGTGGGTGGAAGATTGTTTTTTTTGTTCTGACTTACTATGATAGTTTTCTGTTTTGTTTTAGAGTGTGTGTGTGTGTGTGTGTGTGTGTGTGTGTGTGCGCGCGCGTGCGCGCGCGCGCGCCCGATATACATATATACAGAGATTTGGTTATGCTGGAAGTCCACACTGTCTTCTTGCTTTAGTTGAGAAGCATTTACTTGAGATTCACTGAAACACTGCAAGTCTCGGTGAGATTAAACAGCATTTGTTGAGCCTTGCTGTTTTCCCCTCTACATTTAACAAACTATGGAGCTTTACTCAAAAATATGTATGAAAAAAGTTATAACTCTCAATCCTTAGTGACTTGCTTAATTGCTGCTGTTCATTTCAGAAGTATAAGCCTCAGAGAGTGGGTAGTAACTGAGAATGCCTAGTCAGCCCAGAGACACTGATAGCACAGGTACCCTGACTTCTGAAGCCAAGTGTGAAGTCTGCACTGGCCTCTATCACTGTAGCCTTTTCAGCGGGATAGAGAGTCCCTAATGGTCAGACAGCAGGAAGAGAGAAGGAAGGACAGAAAAGGCCCTGCACTTACTGGAAAACAGTCTTAGGGCAATCCTAGCTGCAGTAGCCCATGCACACAAAAATGACCTCTAACATTCTATCACACTAGCTATTTAAAACTTCCTTCCTTACATTCTGTTATTCAGTTCTCAACCCAGGCTAGTACTATGTATTGTTTTTATTAGCTGCATCTTAACAAAGGGGGAGAAACCAACTTTTGGGTTTTTTTCTTAAAACTCTCTAAAGGGCTCAGACCTTAATTTTATGCCTCAAATCACTGTCATGTTGTTGAGTAGCTTTTCCCCATAGATGATCCTATACTGCAATCACAGACAAAGGAACTCCTTAGGTCTGTGTCCAGGCTTGAGGATGGGAGGCAATACCTTTAACTTAAGCTCTAAGTTTTCCTGGAAACTGTTGGGAAAAGACCTTAATTCCTTTTGATTTTGATTATTTACTTTATGAAATGAGAAGAGAATGAAGCTGGTCTACCCAGCAGAAATAAATGTTGTGCAGGTCATAGGAGAGAGCCCCTCAGGAGTTTAAGAGAAATGCTAGCCGTGCCCAATATCACAAGCAGGAAGCCTTGCTTGCTCATTAGTACATCATCAAAGTCAGGCCTGTGTCAGGTGCACCCAGTGTAGTGAATGTAAGAAGATTTTTCTGCCCCCCTTGTGATTCAGAAGCGAGTTTCAAAGAAATATTGAAAAATACTTTAGAAAACCAACATCTTAATTGGGCTTTGGAGTTAACTAATGCATTTGGATCATTCATAGGATAAAAATTAACCAACTCAAGCATTATTGGTTCTAAAGCATGCCCCTTAAAATTAAGAAATAACAGCTGCTCAAAATCTATTTTTTTTGTTTAATACTTTGTCTTAGTCCTTGGACAAGCCCCATATGTTTGAGGATTATAAACACTGTGATGTTTCTTCCCTGTTTCCATAGATTGCATAATTTTGTGTACATGCGTATCGTTTATGGTTCTAAGAATTGGCTTGATTGTTAGAGACTCTGGTATAGTCTTTTCACTCAGGTGACTGTGTAATGATGTGTGCAGAATTGAGTTATTGACCCTTCAAAAGTTAAGTCAAACCTGAGATGGATTGACTCCTAAGTATAATTTTTAAATATGTGCTGTAACAATAATTTGACAATAACTTTAACTTACATACTTGAGGTAGTCTATGAAACTGATGCCATGCCGTTCACATTGAGAGATGTTCACATCTTGCTCAGCTTTTGTCTCAGCATTACAGAGTTAAATGGAATCAATGTGACACAAAATAAATACCTTTCCATGAGTGCACATTCCTCCCACTAGGCCTTCTTCTCTCACACTAGGTACAATCTGAGGCACTGCAACAAAATGGTAAAGATAGTAGCTATTTAGATAGAAGCATAAAGTATTCCTGGTAACTCCTGATAATTTCTCTTTATAAATATTTAGGAATAAAGTTATAACTCAATCTACCATGTATAGGACTAGAAAGATGGCTCATCAATTAAGAGCATTTACTAGTCTTAAAGAGGACCTGGGTTTGGTTCCCAGTACCCATAAAACTGCCTGTAACTCCTTTTCTGGGGAATTTGATACCTCATTTTGGCCTCTATAAGCACCAGGCATGCATGTAATGCACAGGCACCCATGCAAATAAAAATAGTTACACACATAAAACAAAATAAATAAACTTTTAAAACAAGAATTTATTATATGTTATTATAACTTCAAAGTACCATATCAACATTGGGAAGATGAATGTTTATGGACCCCAGCTCTCCTTTCTATGCTCTTAAAGGACCTTTAACACTCCCCACACACATACCCCACAAACATACAAAGTATTCCATTGTCTCAGTTTTATGGCAAAGTCCAGCTTTGGAACTCGCCCTCAACTACCAGGTGGGTAGTTGGATAGAACACAGGCAGTGGCACCAATCAACCATCTGGAAGTGAAACAGTGGCCCACCATGGAGCGTGAGCCTGACATGCTTGTATGACTAAGGAGACTTACTAGCAGGAAGTAGACACGTGCTGGGAACCCCTACCCTCAGAAAAGGGGCGGAACTAATAATTCCAAGTCCTATCTCTGTTAATGTCCCTGGAATCCTCTGCTCTGAGGCTTCCTGAACACATAATTATATTTATCTGCCTTTCCCTCAGTGACTGAGACAAGGAAACAACACTGCAGCCTACAAGCACTATATATCCAAAACTTTTTCTGTTCATTCAAGTTAAATTTCAAATCTAAGTTCTCATTACTTTTCTTGCATTTTTCATTAATTAAGGTCAAAGCAAAGTCTATAAGTACCTGGCCACATGCTTGTGGAATTTCCACACTTGCTCTTGTTGAGGTTCCTTTTGTCTCATAGCAACAAGGGAATTGTTCATCGGTTTGAACTGCTTTCAAAGCAAAGTGCTTCAGCAGCCATCACAAGCTCTAGCTACTCTTTGTTAATTGGCCGTGTGGCAAACGTTACCTTCCTCTCCTAAGTAGCTGCTTCTCTCCTTACTCGGTAGTCCATTGCTGAATATATTATCCATATTAATCAAAGTAATTAGGTTTTGGTTCCAATAAAAAAATATCACCAACACCCACAAAGCACAAAAGCATGTGCCACCTAGCATATTTTGAGAGGAAAGCAAGCAGATGTTTGCAGTTGAATGCTGGTCATCTCTACCTTTTGGGGGGTGGGGGGGTAGAGGATGGAAAGATATCTTTGCTGACATCAGCAGAATCTCAGGTCAAAGACGACTGTCATCTGAAATCCACCCATCTGCAGACTGTGCTCATACTAAGGAAGATGCAAATATGCCTTTGTTGTTCCATTATGTATAAGATGACACTTGCAACTGGATGCTTTTAGATGACATTTGAGGTAATCGTCTTTTTGTTGTTTAAGACCAAAATCTAGATTTACTCACTTAACAGTCACAATCTGCAGAATACTGTGCATATAGCAAAGATCACTGTTTAATTTTAGTCCAGTAACAAGTAGGACATGCTCTAAGAAGTGTGTTATTAGGGTAGTTTTGTTTTTGTAGAAACCCCATAGAGGGTGCCAAAAATCTACATCGTGTGTATCTGGGGTAGAGATGGCTTAGAGTTTAAGATGACTCAGAATATATACTGCTTCTACAGAGGAGCTGAGCTCAGTCTCCATTACCCATGTCAGTTGTCCCCCAAATGCTTGTACCTCCATTTTCAAGAGATTCAACAAACTCCTTTGCTTCCTTGGGCATCTGCATTTATGTGTGTAAATCAATGTGTCAATAAGCAATGAGTTCAGCTCAGCAGATGATGTATGAACCTGTAGCTTATATACTAAATGCTGACAGTGAGCTTTTTAAATGTATAGGAACACACTCTGAACGAGTAGTAAGATGACCACATTATAAACACATAAAACAGGAATATATGTCTGCTACTAAGATCAATAATATGCATAATTATCAATGAGATTCAGTATTTTCCTGTAGAGCAGCATCACAGATAGGTCATGGTGTTACAGTGGCCTGCATCTTCCCTGGGTGACAGGATTTTCATCTTACTTGGAATCTTGTGGGACCAGCCAGCATCACAATGAAGCCTGTAGTGGACTGTGGCACAGTTGGGTAGCACAGGACAGTAGACTCATGTTTGATTTTACAAGTCACTTGTAAGGTATTTGATGTTGAATGCGTGGGTGGTCCTGGCTCCTAAGTGTGCATTTAGGGCTGTTCAGTCTCCATTTCTAATTATATACCTCTTTGTTCCTTCTCTTCTTTGTGTCTTTATCCACAGAATGTGTTTGTAGATAAACCAGCATTTCCAGAGTATAAGGTTTCTGATGCAAAAAAATCCAAGTTCATCCTGTTGCATTTCAGCACTTTCAAAGCTGGCTGGGACTGGCTCATTCTGCTGGCAACATTTTATGTAGCTGTGACAGTACCTTACAACGTGTGCTTCATTGGCAATGAGGACCTGTCCACAACTCGGAGCACAACAGTCAGTGACATTGCAGTGGAGATTCTTTTCATTATAGGTAAGATCCAGTAACTTCTCATCTGAGAGATTTGCAGGTTGGAAGCAAGTATGTTCCAGAAATTTCTGTGGAAAATTTGAACTGAGGTTCATTTTCCAGAGTGTGTCTCAGCCTGTAATGCAAATTTTGGAGACTCATATGCTTGTATTTCTGAAAACTGCTTCTTCCAGTTTTCCTGATGTTCCTGTGTTGAAACATCTAAGCTAATACCCCATGTTTCTATATTTATTTTATTTAAAAAGAATGGCTCAAAGGAAGATGTAGTGTCTGTTGTTTGGATTCTGACATCCTGGGAGATAGTAACTATGCAAAGTCAGAGATGAGTTTAGCAAAAACCCACAAGTAGAATCAGAGAATGGTTCAGGATATCCTAAGGGTGTGGTTATTTCATGGTGTTTCAAATGGACTCAGCAAGTGACCTGCCTACAGAAGCAAAGAGAAAGCAGAGGGCTTAGTTACCTAAGATAATCAAGAGAGGTAGTATCTGATTTTAGCTAAGGAGAATCCAAGGGATGATTGCTCCCAGTATTTACCTCTAGAACCCTGAGGATTTCACTAGACTGATATTGGCTTGACTGTATAGACCTTTTTCTGTGACTGAATGTTAGCATGTGTTTGCTCTAGACAGGTGTGCCTGCTCTCCCCATGAATCCTGCCACAGTTATCACTGCATCTGTGAGCCCTGCTTGTTAGGACCCTAGCTCACACCCCCAAAGTGGTCACTGTAGTGTGTTAGACCACTAGATGGCAATGATGTCTAGTTGCGTACCTGGGGAAAGCTATAAAATCAATTTAATTTTTTTCAATTAAATACATTCATTATGAAGAAATTATAAGAATAAAGTAATCTGTTTGATCATGATGAAACAGCATATTGTACCATTACAGCTTGAATTTAGAATAAAGTCACAGACATATTGGATGTGCCTATTTCCCAGTCCACTTGGTTTCATCTCCTCTTAATTTGATGTTTCCTCGTATGAATTTGTGACTAACACAATGATGCTGTCATCACCCTGGAAACATTCTCAATATCAAGGTCAAAGTTCTGAGGGACTCAGGCTTTTGTTGCATATCTGAGCCTAGTTTCCTTCTAGATAATAAGTTCACAAGGTCTCATCAAGTACCAGGTTAGAGTGTCTGTTAAGGAACACATGCCATCAACTTTCTAATGTGCCTATTTATAGTTCCTTCATCGGGGCAAAGCTGTTTCTTGACTTTTCTTGGCCATATTGTCCTGGTATTTGAGAATTGAGAACTCATGGAGTCAGGAATCTGTTCTGACACTGTGTGCTCTCAGGCAGAGGATGGCCTGTTTGCCCATGAGAACTCACACTCGGAGAAAGATTTATTTGTTTGGGGTATGCTTTCCCGTGGAAGACTGATGGAGACTGGTTTGTTCCTCTGAGGCTGCTCTCAGTTCTTCTGTGTTCTTCCTGTAATGTCTGTTGATTAGGTAGAAAATCAATTTTCACAGTACCCAGCACCCACCACCACTAACTAATCTCTTGCTACTTTTACCCAGTTGTGTTTATGCAACGACCACCTTACAGCTGGAAACAGGACTCTGCCAGCACTATGAAACCCTGCCTGGAATCCCTGGCTGACTGACTTAATGTCACAGGCAATAGGGATTGCTTGCAATTTTCTGCTGTTGCTACCTTGCTCTTTTAAATGAGTTTAAGCACATGGACAACTTATAACACATTTGAAGATGGTGTATAGTACAGTTTCTCCTGCTATGTTTACCCTGGCTTTTATCATGTGCATCTTTTCTTAAAGGTGATCAAAAATGGTTAGTTATAAATAAGTTATGACATGTGGAGTAATAGCAGGTCATGGCACCACACACCTGTAATTCTACCACTCCACAGGCAGAAGCAGGAAGACCCAGAGTTGAAGGCCAGATGGGGCTACACACTGAAACTTTATGTTCAAAGCCAGAGATAATAAAAATAACACTATGAATAAAAATACATTCTACCTGTAGTACTAGATCTTTACAATACTAAGTATTTGTACCACTTTTATTAGTTTTCACCTGGAGGCTTCTAAGCCTCACCACTGAACTGTTCAGTCCATCCAGGTCCATTAAAGAGGGCTTGGGAAGGACAAGTTTCATTGTGCCTGAATGATGATGTTAAAAAAAAATGTTTTGTTATTTGCACTAGTGCCAGTGTTAGGCAATACGTGTACTTTTCAGATGGGGAATAATTAAATGTTGCATGCAGAAAAGTTTCTTAGTCAGAATTAAAGATGGGAGATGATAAATTTCTTTGGGGGATTTATAATACATTTTAGCACTGTAAATCCTCAAAGAAATCCTGTGCTGAAGAAACCTATTTAAATGTGATTTACAAGCATCTTGCTGGATTTACTTTACCCCAGAACTCATCCTCCGCAGATCAGTTAGCAATGCTCTTTTGGCATGATTGAAAAATGACATGCCTAGCTTTATTCATCAGGGGGAAAACATCTGACTACAGAGTTAGTCAAGGCGACTTGAAACTCCTAGCTGCCCTCTCAGTCTCATCGTGTAAGCCACATTCACTCAAGATGACAGAGACTCTCCCTGTAAATTCCTGTATTCATGGCAAGAAGACAGGAAGTTGAACCTTCTTTTTTTTACTTTCTGCCTCATTGTTGAACAAAGGGACAAAAAGTTGAGTGGAGTGTTTCGTAAGACAGGCTCACGTTGACTAAACCTGCCATAGCACTGGAGACCTGATGTTGCCATTGCATATTTCTGTGGCTTTTTACCTTGTTATGAAGGTACCTTACTACTTTCTGTAGCATTTGAATAGTAGCCATTTTAAAAATGATAATTTTCATCAATGGTGCTTTATTTCCAAACCTTACAAAGTAGACATGTTTTGAACTTTACAGATTGTGTCACACAAGCTGACTCAGCAGGTGTCTACTCTGTTCCCATCCCAAAAATTCCAAAGAGCCCAGGGGTGTGCACGCAGGAGTGTGCACAGTCCTGGGAGTGAGCTGTGAGTTGTCTCAGTTTGCTGGTGTCTAGTGTAGGGACAAAGAGGTTACCAATTACTCTAAAAGGCTTAACTTTGGAGGCTACTTTGTAAGGCTATAGTACCCAACTTGGTCTCTTCAGGGACATCTGAGAAAGTTGAACACCATAGGAAAGAAGGGTGCCATGGCACTGTTATGTACTGTATGGTCATCTTAGCCTTGAGTCACTGAACTCTTTATGAGGACTCTGGAACAACACAATAGAGAGACAAATGGGAGGGGCCTAAATGGAGTGTTAAGAGCAAAGGATTTTAAGAATGGGAAGAATATGTGAACAGTAAAATACACAGGTAATCCCAGATACTACATGGAATAAATAAAACTGTCCTCACTTCTGAACACAGGACAGTAACAGTGTGATTTCTAAAGAATTAAAAGACCCTAGAGAAAGAAGACAATTGATCTACTTACACAGATACTAACTAGGCTGAAATGTGACTTCACACAGTAGGGGTGGAAGGTGATGGGCTGTAACTGACTCACTAGAGAAGCATCAGCTCCTCCTCCTCTCTCCTTCCTCCCACCCTCTCCATCCCTCAACCCCTCCTTTCCCTGTCCTTTCCTCTTCCTTTCTTTTCTTTGTCTCCTGTCTATCTTTTTTTCTTTCCATCCCTCCTCTTTTCTACAGTCCCTCCAGAAGAGCAGACACAATGAAAACATTTCCACAAAACAAAGCTGTCATGTCCCTCACAGTTTCTCACTCAAAGGACTATTTAAATGTTGGGGGGGATTCTTGTTTCCTTCTACCCAAAATGGAAGTAACCCAAAAGAAAGGAACAAACTTAAGGTAAGAAAAGAAAGCTTAGCCAGGCAGTCAGGCAGTGGTGGCGCACACCTTTAATCCCAGCACTCAGGAGGCAGAGCCAGGGGGATCTCTGTGAGTTTGAGGCCAGCCTGGTCTACAGAGTGAGATCCAGGACAGGCACCAAAACTACACAGAGAAACCCTGTCTCGAAAAACCAAAAAAAAAAAAAAGAAAGAAAAGAAAAGAAAACTTAAGATGAAAATTGAACAAATAAGTTAATAAATTAGATTAACAGTCAGAGGAGGAAAATGGTATTATTCTGGTGGGACAAAAAAGAAATCAAGCTACAAGGGACCTGCTGATAAAAGTGCTAGTGAACTTAACTAACTGCTGGTGTGTTTTATATTTTCTTAAGTGGGCAAAAGATAAAGATAGATTTTTAAACCATGGTGACCAAAGGAAAATATACCAGGTAGATACATTTTGGAATGCTCATATTAAGTGCAAAAATCTTGAACTTTAAATGTATGCAATGAATTGTGTATATTTAAAACAATAAAATCAGAATATCATCATCAGACCACTGATTCTGAAACAAGGAAGAAAAAGAAAATAACAAATATGATGAATCCAAAGAAAAATGATGAGTAAAACCCCATAAGGAAGGAATAGGCAAGCATGATAAGATGAATGAAGTAACAGGCAGTCAAAATAGATGAGTTTTTGTTGTTGTTGTTGTTGTTGTTGTTGTTGTTTAAGCTAAAACGTTTGATGGGGGTCAATTCACTTTTTTTTTTAAGATTTTATTTATTTATCATGTATACAGTGAGTGTTCAGCCTGCAGGCCAGAAGAGGGCACCAGATCTCATTACAGATGGTTGTGAGCCACCATGTGGTTGCTGGGAATTGAACTCAGGACCTCTGGAAGAACAGCCAGTGCTCTTAACCTCTGAGCCATCTCTCCAGCCCCTCAATTCACTTTTTAAAGAGGCAGTAGTCAAATGGATTTTTAAAATACACTGGTTAGAGATTTTATATAAAACACTCAGAAAATAAGAACTAAGGGAATGTGGGGGTGTTCTGTGTACACAGATGTGAAATGAGCCAAGTGTGGTGCTGCATGCATGGTCAGAGTACAAAATGTAGGCGTCCACAGTGTGAGCCCTGGAATCAACCTCAGGTGGTCAGGATTGGCAGCAGGCACCTCACTTGCAAAGCCATCTCATTGGCTTTTATTTTTATTTTTATTTTTTTTAATTATTTTTATATTTATTTTTATTAAGCTATAAAGAAAAATGAGGGCTGGGAATGGTGATGCACTTCTTAAATCCCAGCACCCAGGAAGCACATTCAGTTAGATCTCTGTGAATTCTAGGCCAGCCTATTTTACATGGTGAGTTCCAAGCCAGTGAATGCTCCATAGGAGGAAAGAGAGAAAAGGAAGAGAGGAAGAGGAAGAGAGAGGAGGGAGGAAGGGAGGTGGAATGGCTTACCTCATCAGATAGTGTGCAGCACATGTTCCAGCTGTCACTAGAGACAGAAGAACATTACATGTCAATAAGAGAAAGATGCTGTTTGAGGATTAAACATTATGAATATATGCACATATATACATATACTCATATGAAATAATATTGCCTGAAAATACACAAAAATCTTGTGACAGATTATATATAATTATCTTAAAAAGAAAAAAAGGCTCTATTCACATGATATTAACTTCTGATAAACTACCACAGCAATGTTTAGACTTGGGGACTTGGAAAGCACAGTTGACTGGATGTTTCAGTATCACATTAGCAAGTTTTCAAAGCCTTCATGGTATTGGTGACCAATTCTCTGCTGTACGGACCCCCAACCCCTTTAATACCAATAGTTCCCACTGTCCCTTGATGACAACCAGCAGTACCCACTGTCCATTGATGACAATCAGCAGTACCCACTGTCCATTGGTGACAACTAGCAGTACCCACTGTCCATTGGTGACAACCAGCAGTACCCACTGTTCATTGGTGACAACCAGCAGTACCCACTGTCCATTGGTGACAATCAGCAGTACCCGCTGTCCATTGGTGACAACCAGCAGTACCCACTGTCCATTGGTGACAATCAGCAGTACCTGATGTCCATTGGTGACAATCAGCAGTACCCACTGTCCATTGGTGACAATCAACAGTACCCGCTGTCCATTGGTGACAATCAACAGTACCCACTGTCCATTGATGACAACCAGCAGTACCCACTGTCCATTGGTGACAATCAGCAGTACCTACTGTCCATTGGTGATAATCAGAAGTACCTACTGTCCATTGGTGACAATCAACAGTACCCACTGTCCATTGGTGACAATCAACAGTACCCAATGTCCATTGGTGACAATCAGTAGTACCCACTGTCCATTGGTGACAATCAGCAGTACCCACTGTCCATTGGTGACAATCAACAGTACCCGCTGTCCATTGGTGACAACCAGCAGTACCCACTGTCCATTGGTGACAATCAGCAGTACCCACTGTTCATTGGTGACAACCAGCAGTACCCACTGTCCATTGGTGACAATGCTGCTATTTATATAAAAGTCATGAGAGAGCATCTTCAAGGTAAATTTACCTGAAAATGCTCCCATTACCTTTGGAGAATTATATTAGAAATGAGTGTGCTTATCTGTGTCTCAGGGACAGGATCCTGAGAACAGTGACAAGATAGACTATTATTTATCTTAGTGCAAGTGCCTTAATTTTGAGCAATAATTTTTTACTGCTGAGTAAAAAAAAGTTAATGAGATTAAAATTTAAAACAAAATTTAAATTTAAAACCTAGATGTCAGCTAAATAATTGCTACTCAATTTGAAAAAGAATGAGAAACATAAACAAATAAAAAGGTAGCCTAGTGTTGTGCCACACATCTGTCATCTCTAGCACTCAGGACGCTGTGTTGGAAGGACTGTGAATTTGATGTCAGCCTGGGCTACAGAGCTGAGGTAAGGGGAAGGAGGAAAGGTAAGATTAGAAATTAATGTTGTAGGTAACAAAGAGAATCGAAAACAATTTGGTAAGATCTGGTGAGGTGGAAAATGAGCATATAACAGAATTCAGTCCTCTGTCTAGATGGAGAACTGCGTTCAGATGCATGCGAGGAAACATGTGGAGGTTTGCTGGGACTTACTATTTATAGAAGCAACACAATTAAAAAAAACAGACTTCCATCAGCAAGCAGAGACTCTGGTGCTCAGTTCATCCAATGAGAAAAGGAATCTAGCATGAAGATGAGCAAAGGAAACTTTTGTGAGTAACTTTCATTTCTGTGTTAGGGTTGTCGCATCCTTTCCTGTTAGTCCAGGCTGCTGCTTTCACACTGCATCATCAGTTTAACTAATTATGCGTGAAAGAGGCTAAATATCTAACAAAACAACTTTTTACAGTTAGGCCTTCACAGAAATAGAAATGCTATCTGATCTTAAGCACTGGCCTCTCATCAACACCCTATTTCACAATACATATTATGTAATATCTTCTTAAACACTATAACACTGTAATCGTAATATGGGGCAGAGTACAAAATAAGCCATTCATGGTATTTCTTCTATATTTGAATTTTTAATATCTGTAGCATGACAGCACCCAAAGACAGAAAGAGTCAAATTTTCCATATTATTATAATAAATTAACTTGGATTTATGAACATCTGTTGAAGGTTGGGCAATAAGAACTGCCTGGCTAAGTATCCATAAGAGCAGACACATTGTACATGATAACATAGACTAAGAAGTAGGTAATTCAAGTAGAGAGAGGGGACCAAGATGAGCACCAGACCTTGAGTGAGGAAGTGACAAAATACAGTGGAGGTCCAGTTCACTAGGGCAGTTGGTATGTGAGACCATCCTGCCCAGGACTGAACATGAGCACCTTTGCCCACTGACCCCATGACCATTGTCACAATCCAGACATCCTGTACCTGCTTGAGAAGCACATTGTTCCCCTTACCATGAGTTAAATTACCTTCCTGTGTTGACTTAGGAACTCTTAATTCACTGAGTCTCAGTGAGGTTTTGACACACAAGTACAGGGAACAGTTTACATTCAGCCATCAAGACTATGTCACTTGGAATTGATTTAACTACAACTTACATATTCACAAATGATTTTACTCAAAAAATATGAACAGGTTTATCATAACCGCAATATTTCTTTAAACATAGATCCTTACTTTTATTCTATCTGATTATTTTATCTATTCTTATTTTTGTTAATAACATTTTTATTAACCAATGTTTCTGTTGACTTATAAAAGCCCACATTTTGCTGTGTTAGAATCTGCTTTTTATATCACCTAATTTGTATTATAACCATCTGGGTGTAATTAACACAGGCATATCTGTTGCTACAGCAAAACCAAGCAGTTTATGCACAGCTGGTTCAGTACTCTCAAGCCAGACTAGAACCTGAAAGCTTTCATTTGGAAAACGGATAGTCGTGTGGATCTCTAGTGCTGTTATATTGGGAAACCTCATTCACTGTTCAACTGCTGAGAGAAGCATCCTCTGCCGAAATATCCATTAACATAAGACAGATTAGCAGGAAAGGTGGGGCAAGTTTTGTTCCAGATTTTATTTATATACAGGGGTCCTCAAAAAAGAAAAGGAAGAGCTCCCAAAACTGTTAGGCTGGAGCTGATTTATTTATTTGCTTTCTGTGTATGTACTGTCATATGTGTGTGCAGGGGCGCTCAGTGGGGCATGTGAATGTTCAGGCCAGAGGTCAACGTTAGTGTTTTCTTCAGTGCTGTTCACTTCATTTTCTGAAATGAGGTCTCTCCCTGAGCTCAGATTTCATTGTTTGTTTAGACTGACTGGCCAGCAAGCTCTAAGGGGACCTGGTGTTCCCCTAGCGCTGGAATTAACAGACACGTGCCACCATGCCCAGCTTCATATACTGGTGCTGAGGGTGACAGCTCAGGTCCTTGCGCCTGCCTAGTGATTGAGCCATCACCCAGCCCCACATACTTTTAAAACAAAGCACAGTATGTAGTGATAAAGCAACAACAGAGAAGCCTTGGGCTGAGGGTGGTAGTTCTGGTGATAGTGAGTGGGAAAGATGCTGTGGACTTAGTAGAAGATAAGAAGCATTTTGATATGTGCACTGTGCAGCTCCATTTCAGCATCACCGCTGTCTTCCACATTAAAAATGTTCTCAAGACACAGAGAATGAGGAACTTTAGGACTTACTGATAGGCAGAAAAGGGACAACAAAGGACTTTCCCTGCTTTGTCTTTTGTGCCTTCAGCTCAAAGCAGAATGCGAAGTCGTGCCTCTTGGGGTGGCACAGTCTGAACCCATCAATGCTCTTAATACCATATCTTCTGTTCATTTCAATAACATCATTTTCAAGAAAGAAAAACATGGAGTTCATTTGTACATGTTGAATAAAGCAGATAATTCTGAGCCTGAGGAACACTAGGACATTTCCCACCCACAGCTTTCAGGAGCAACATACCTGGGGTCTCATTTACTAATACACAGGCTACTCAGCGTTCTTTGTAAAAAATAGAATACAAGGCCCCTCAAATGCTATCATCTCATATCTAAAACCTGACAAGCTTCCTTCAGCTGTGCTGTGACACAAGGCTGGTGTGCATAGAATGACCCCAATATCCAACATCTGAGGCGTTCAATCCAGAACACCCTCATCCTGTTTCCCATCAGCACATCTAGGAACAAGAGAAAGATTTCGCCTCAGTTCTCTTCACCCTGCTCAGTCTGATGAGGTCTGAAAATACGAGCTGGGCTTCCTGTAATGCAGTCTAGAAGACATCATAATTTAAAAGCTTAATGACAAACTTTAGAATAGCTGGGACTTGTTTACTCAACAACTTCATCCTCTGTGAAATCTGAATTGATTCCTAATTGAACTGGACCCACAGGTCGTTCTTCAATGACATAACTGTGAAAGGGGAAAGACCAGAAGATGAGAAGATAAAGAAGAAAAGCTGGGGCCAAGATGTTTTACACAAGCCATGCCCTGTGCCAAGCAAGTTTACTAAGAAGTACAGCATTTTATATACTATTTATAAAATAGTATTTATGGGGGAAAATGGGAGAGTCAGCAGAAAGCTATACCAGTGGGATGAAGTCATGCAGAAGCTGATCAAGGAATGCTGCATAAGCGGAACACAGGATGTCTCACTGGCATCAGAGACCAAGCACACAGTGGACTTGGGACTGATAACCATAGTCCATTAGGTGGGGGGAGTTAGACTCTCAGGATCTGAAGCTGCAGCTCCCCCAAGGTCCTAGGCCCTGGCTATTGCTGCTATACCAAGCACATAGGAAGCACATTTCTCCATGTATCACGGCCTCAGGGAAAGACTTGGTTCAACCTGGCCCTCAACACCTAGTAGTACACACAAGTGCGTGTTTGTTTATAACCTCCTCTCCCCACATTGTGCTCTTTATTGTAAGTCTTTGTAATTCTGCTGTTCCTACCTCATGTGGAACTGTTTATGTTATCCAACTCCTGTCCAGGCTGTGGTCTCTATTGGAACTTGAATCTTAAAGAGGGAGTACATTTCTACCAGGAACATCATGTGTCTTTTTTTTTTTTTTCAAATCTCAAAAAGACCTGAAAGAATATAGGAGTTCTAGAGTCATTCCTTTGCATATAGTCATTTTCCTGAAATATACAAAGATACGTTGCTTTTCCCCTTAAAGAACTAAAATTAATGATTGCTGACTTAGACACTGGAAGAACATGTAGATTACAATAAAGTCAAATTTTCATAGTAATAAAAGAATTCAGTTTTACCTTGAATGACTTGATTAAACATTCTGAATCAACCAAAGGATTTTGAATCTAAGGAGCAGCAGCAAGGTGTCCCATGTCACAGTCTTCAGGAACATAAGTGCCTGGGGATCATTTACCATCGAAAGGATCAGAGAACAGGGCAGTTAGAAACGTTGATTGCCTAGCATTCATTATCTTTTGTGGTTTCGGGACCTCATCCCACCTCTCTCCTTTTTCAGTCCCATCATTCCTCCTCATCACATTTTCTACCTGTTTTATATTCAGACAGGGTAGTAACAAGGCCTACACCTGCATGCAGCCCAGTATACACACTTGAACCCTGAGCAGGTGTAGGAGACTTTTCCTAGCTTTTTGTACATCCTTTCATAGTGAACCTTTTGTTGACTAATCATCTTTTACCAACTCAAAGAACTGTTCATGGTCAGGGCTTACAGTTGACTTTTGACCCCATGTGGCCATAACTCTTAAATATCAATAGTTCCATATTCCAAGATTATATATATATATATATATATATATATATATATATATATATATATATATATATATTGAAAACTGATATATGAGTGAATCATGCTGAGCATACCTTAATTTCTGACCAGAAACGAGGCAATGCTCATCGGGCTACTAAAGAACTATTTCCTATTGAATCCAGGAATAAGTCCTCAAAACCCAGAAAACAACCTCACCACTTCAGATTCCCATCTAAGTGTAACACAGTGCTCTATATCAAAAGGGGAGAGAATGTATTAGAATACCTGTGGAAAACAGGACATCATAAAGAAAGCCACTTTTTCCATGTTTTGTTTTGTTTTTTTTAAGCTGCCAAATAAGTTACTTTAAAAACACCTGTTTAGGCACTTCTTTAAAACAGAATATTTATTTTGCAATCACACTGTTCAAACACTGTTCAGGTATTACCTTCATCGCTATGGGCAGATGAAGTGCTATGGTGAGTGAGCTATCAATATTTGTGACCTGCTTGGGCTTCTTAACTGTATGAAACTGCATGGCAGTGTTTTCTTTAACTGACCTAAACTTAGCAAATGATATTTTTCTTGAGCAAAGCATAAGTGGTTCATTTTTGCCTTTAAAAAGTATTTTATTTGCCTTGGTTTCTATTAGTCAGACCCATGAACTTTTGATGTCATCCCCAGCATTCTTTGCTATAAACAAAATCATACTCATTAGCGGTATTCTGAACAATTTTTTTTTTTCAGAGCTGGAATTCTAACTTGGAACCTTTGCCCATGTTAAACAAACATTCTTCTACTGAGCTACATCTCTAGGTCTTGGTATTGTACTGCTTTATTTTGTTTGTTTTTTGAGAAAAAAAAAAAAAAACCTTATTTTGTGGCCCAGGTTTGTCTTCTCCAGAATGATAGGATTATAAGCTTGTTACCAGCGCACACAAGGGCAGTATCATGTGTTTTTTGTTTGTTTGTTTGTTTGTTTTTTGGTTTATGGTTTTTGGTTTTTCGAGACAGGGTTTCTCTGTGTAGCTTTGTACCTTTCCTGGAACTCACTTTGTAGACCAGGCTAGCCTCGAACTCACAGAGATCCTCCTGCCTCTGCCTCCCAAGTGCTGGAATTAAAGGCGTGCGCCACCACCGCCCGGCCAGTATCATGTTTTGATTGATTTGAATTGACATCTGTTCACATATTATTCGAGTTCTATAAGCTTTAAAATAGAAAAAAACAAAGCAAAACAAACAAATGGTTCTTAGTCATCCTTTCCAAGCAACTGTGACCCCTGATACTTCTTCCTGGAAGTTACTTCCTGTACTCCCCTCAATGTATTGTCACCATGGTATGTGCTCAATTGGAAATGGTTTCTCGTAACATTTTAATAGGAATATTTCCTCATTCTATGAACATTTCTAAAGACCTCTTATAAATGTAGACTGTTGTATTATAGTATATAATTGTTTATTTACCTATATCTTAATTTTAAAAGTCCAAGATGACTTTTTGCCACTCAAGTAGAAAATTATAATAAACATTGCTCTGAAAACATATTTGTTCACTCACTAAATAAATCTATAGTAAGTTCTTGTTATTTTTCAAATACTGTCCTGGATATGAGCTGGAAGACCAGGTCAAACAGACAAGACCCTTAACCTTCTAGAATTTACTCCCTAATAGGAGACAAGCAGGAAACAAAAAAAATGAAAACTTATACCAAGCCAGACAGTGGTGAATTGATGTAGAAGTATAAAGCAGAGAAATAGGAACATGTGGTGATATATTGTGTACCCTACCTAATAAAGCTTGCCTGAGGATCCGAGGACAGAGCCAGCCCTAGATAGAGGACAGACAGTGGTGGCACACACCTTAATCCTATCACTAGGGAGGCAGAGATCCATCTGAATCTCTGTGAGTTCAAGGCCAAAATGGAAACAGAGCCAGGCAGTGGTGGCACACACCTTTAATCCCAGGAAGTGATGGCAAGGCAGAGGAAAGAGTATAAGGCATGAGGAAACAGGAACTAAAGACCTTTTCGAGTGAAGACTCAGAGGATTTCAGTGAGAGGATTCGTGGAGTTGGTGAGGTAATAGGTGGTAGCTGTGGCTTACTCTGCTTCTCTAATCTTTTAGCTTTTACCCCAATATCTGGTACTGGGTTTTTTTATTATAAGACCATTTAAGATTCGAGCAACAGAATGAATAGCCTGCAGTTTTGAGGAATGGCTATGGAAAGTGTTATAGACAATTTGATACTTAAATAAGGGAGCAAGGAAATGAAATAACTTGCTTATGATTGAAGGGATAAGAATTTATGCAAGGGGAATAACAAGTGCAGAAGACTTCGTATAGAGCGATTTTTCAGAAGAAACCCAACAAAATTATTAGGCAGGAATATTGATTATATATGCATACACATGTACATATAAAACATTCTCAAAAGTTGTTTTCCATCAAATTATTCTAAGTGATGTTTCTTGGTTAATAAAGCTCTAGTCAAAATGCAATCTGTCCATGATAGTATTTATTATGGTGATAACTATATGGAGAAATTCTAGGTGGCATTGTTGCTTTCTGAATTTTTTTTACAGTATTTTAAAGTGACTTCACTTAACAGAATCATCAAGATTTTTGTATATTATTATTTATCCCCAGAGTTGTATTTGTCTGACAAACACAAAGCTAACCTCATAATGCACACAAATGCCTGGATCTAAGCACGTGTGAGATGCCCAGTATCCCCAACGGTACTCACCCCTGATGGACCTATAAATGCACCTGTAACTATAAATATGAAGGGACACATGCTCATAAAATATGAAAAAATTTGCTGCTTGTTTTGAGAGAGGCAGGGATACGAAGAGTGGAATGTTACTAAGTTTAGAAACCCAGAAGAAACTTGTGACTTCTTGATTTAGAGGCATCTCAGAGGAGTGAGAGGTTTGTTCCATTTGGCTATTACTTGCTATGTCCTTCTCTCCTCTTTCTGCTCTTTCATGCACAGCTAAAAACATGCTATCCTCTGAGTAGAAATGGCTTTTTTTTTTTTTTTTTTTTTTTTTTTTTGGTTTTTCGAGACAGGGTTTCTCTGTGTAGCTTTGCGCCTTTCCTGGAACTCACTTGGTAGCCCAGGCTGGCCTCGAACTCACAGAGATCCGCCTGCCTCTGCCTCCCGAGTGCTGGGATTAAAGGCATGTGCCACCACCGCCCGGCTTAGAAATGGCATTATTAAGATGATTGATGTTTCTCAGTCCAACCCATGAAGTTAGCAATTGCCGTTAAAGTAACCTCATCTCTCCCAATCACCCCAGGAGGTTTTATTTTATTTTGAAGAATGGAAGTTAAATATATGGCATATCTACGATGTGCCACATTCAAAAACTATAGTCTCATGTTTTTAACAAAGTAAAATAAAATAATATAAAACAAAAACCATAACATCAAAGTTGGATAAGGCAAACCAACAGAAGGAAAAGAGCCTGAAGAGAAGGCAAAAGAATCAGAAACACCACAGGAGTACTATAAAAACACTAAACCCAAAGCTATGACAAATATGCAGAGGACCTGGTGCAGACCTGTGCAGGCCTGTGCTTGCTGCTTTCGTGTGTTTATTTTTGGTTGGGAGACTTTTAGTTGCTACTTCTATTTCAACAAGGGTTATAGTTCTGTTTAAATTTCTTAATCTGATCTTGATTTAACTTTGGTAAATGGTACCTATTAAGAAAATTAGTTTCCATAAGGGTTTGTCTATCTTATTGATTTCTTAAGGAACCAATTCTTTGTTTAATTGATTCTTTGCATTGTTCTCTTTGTCTCTGTTTTATTGATTTCATCTCTGAGTCTGATTATTTCATGCCATCTACTCCTTTTGGGTATGACTTCTTTTTGTTCTAGAGCTTTCAGATATGCTGTGAAGCTGCTGGTATGAGGTATCTCCAATTTTGTTATGTAGGCACTTAATGCTATGAACTTGCCTTTCATAACTGCTTTCATTGTGTCCCATAAGTTTAGGTATGTTGTATATTCATTTTTATTCAATTCTAGAAAGTCTTTGATTTCTTAATTTCTGTCTTGACCCATTTTTTATTCAGTAGAGAGTTGTTCAGTTTCCATGACTTTGTAAGCTTTCTGTTGTTTCTGTTGTTGATATTCAGCTTTAATTCATGTTGGTCTAATAGGACTCAGGATATTATTTCAATTTTTTTTGTGTCACTTGAGACTTGCTTTGAGTATGTGGTCAATTTTGGAGAAAGTTCCATGAGGTGCAAAGAAGTAAACTTTGGGTGAAATATCTGTTAGGTCCACTTGGTTTAGGATGTCTGTTAACTTCAGCATTTCTCTTGTTTAGTCTTTGTGTGAATGATCTGTCTATTGGTGAGAGTGAGGAATTACAGTCTCCCACGATTGGTGTATAAAGGTCAATATGTGATTTAAGCTGTAGTGGTGTTTCTTTTACAAACATGAGTGCCCTCCTGTTTGGAGCATAGATGTTAATAATTAAAATGTCTTCTTGGTAGATTTTGTTTCCTTTGATGAATATTTTGTTTCTTTCCCTATCTTTTCTGATTAGTGTTGGTTTAAAGTCATTTTGTCTGATATTAAAATGGTTACACCAGCTTGCTTCTTAGGTCCATTTGTTTGGATTTTCTTTAATGTCTATCCTTGATGCCGAGTTGTGTTTCCTGGATGCAGTAGAAGGATGGATCCTGTGTTCATATACATTCTGTTAGTCTGTGTCTTTTTATTGAGGAATTTAGATCATTTATATTGAGAGACCAATAACCAATGTTTGTTGATTCCTATTCCTCTTATTTTGGTTTTGGTGGTGGGGGTGGTGGTTGTAGTGATGATAGTGTTGGTGGTGATGGATGGGTGGATGGATGTGGTTCTCTTCTTTTTTTTTTTTTTTTTTGGTTTTTCGAGACAGGGTTTCTCTGTGTAGCTTTGCGCCTTTCCTGGGACTCACTTGGTAGTCCAGGCTGGCCTCGAACTCACAGAGATCCGCCTGGCTCTGCCTCCCGAGTGCTGGGATTAAAGGCGTGCGCCACCACCGCCCGGCGGTTCTCTTCTTTTGATTTGCTAGTCTGAAATTATTTATTTTCTTTGTTTTCATGGTTGTAGTTAGCCTCCTTAGGTTGGAGTTTTCCTTCTAGCACTTACCTACCAATTGTAGGTAAGTATTGTTTAAATTTGGTTTTGTCATGGAATATCTAATTTTACCCATCTATGGCAATTGAAAGTTTTGTTGGGTATAATAGTCTGGTCTGGCATCTTTGATATCTTAGAGTCTTCAAAATAGCATCCAAGTACTTTTGGATTTTAGAGTCTTCATTGAAAAGACAGGTATAATCCTTATAGATCTGCCTTTATTATTTGGTCTCTTTCCCTTGCAGCTTTTAATATCTTTCTTTGTTCTGTACGTTTAGTATTTTGATTATTATGTGCAAAGGGAACTTTTCTCTTCTGGTGTAATCTATTTGGTGTTCTGTAGTGATATACTGTGTACCCCATTAAAACTTATCTGGGCATCAGAGAACAGAGCCAGCCACTAGATTGGACATAGAGGCCAGACAGTGGTGGCACACACCTTTAATCCCAGTACTGGGAAGCACATATGCCTTTAATCCCAGGAAGTAATATGACAGGACTCAGAAAGGTATATAAGACATGAGGAAACAGGAACTTGCTCTCTTGAGGCTGAGGATTTCATAAAGGTAAGAATGTGGCTGGCTTGTACTGTTTCTCTGATCTTTCAGCTTCCACTCCAATACCTGGCTCTGGTTTTTTTTTATTATTATTATTAATAAGACCTTTTAAAATTCATGTTACAGTGTTCTGCATGTTTCTTGTACCTTTATACTCATCTTCTTTAAGTTAGGCAAATTTTCTTTGTTGAATATATTTTCTGGGCCTTTGAGCTGAGTTTCATCTTTTATTCCTATTATTCTTAGATTTGGTCTTTTGACAGTGTCCCAGATTTCTTCTATGTTTTGTGTCGGGAGTTTTTTAGATTTAACAATTTCTTTGACTATTTATCCATTTCTTCTATCATTTCTTCAGTGCCTGAGATTCTTTCTTCTCTGTCTTGTATTATGTTAGTGAAACTTACCTCTGTAGTTCCTGTTTGAATTCCTAAATTTTTCATTTCCAGAATTTCTTTAGTTTGCATTTTCTTTGCTGATTCTCTTTCCATTTCCATTTCATATTGAATAGTTTTATTTGTTTCATTCCACTGTTTGTTTGTGTCCTCCTGGATTTATTTAATGTTTTATTCATTTCCTCTTTAGAGACCCCTATGATCTCCACACTGGCTGTTTTAAGGTCTTCTCCTTGTACTTCAGCTATGGTTGAAAATTCAGGGCCTGCTGCAGCAGAATCGCTGGGCTCTAGTAAAGACATATTGTTCTGGCTGTTATTGATTTTGTTTTTATGCTGGTGTCTAGGCATCTGGGATTGCGATGATTACATGTGTAGGTGTTGATTTCTGGGTTTGTGTTTGTTGGGTGGGTATTTTTGTTCTTTGGTTTCTGTTTCTTCTCTGGATTTTCAGAGAGTGTGATATCTGTGTGTTGCTTTGTAGGAAATTTCTATGGCTCTGATTTCCTGGTCTGCTCAGACTATGTGTTCCCAGGAAATGCCTGCTGATGTTGGAGGCTGGGAAAATGAAATGAGTTTGGGGAAGGAAAGTTGAAGGAGAACATCTTTGTGATCAGTTGGAAATAGAGTCAGAAGAGAAAAAAGTCTTTGGGATCCACGTGAGATATGAGCAGGTTGGGAAGGAAGGCTACAGCAAATGTTCTGTTGCAGAGCTAGGGATGAGACTGGGGGATTGGAGTTTGAGGAGAGGAGGGATCTGTGAAGGTCTTCAGTTAGCTTGCCTGTGTTCTGGCCTTCTCAGCTGGTGTATTCCCATGGAATGCCTGCTGGGTTGGAGGCTGAGATAATGGAATGAGTCAGAGGAAGGCAGGTTAGAGATCTTTGTGGTCCACTGGGGACAGAATCAGAGAGGAAAGGGAGATAACTGCCAAAGAGCTGGGGATGAGACTAGGGAACTGCATCTGGAGGAGCAGGAGGAGAGTCCAAGATCTGTCACCCCGGGGGTTAAATAAACATAGAAATAGTAACGACATTTTAAAGTAAATGTATTTTGAATACAGGAAATTTTTGTTTAAAGACATTTAGATGATAGAAAATTATGGCCCCTGGGTGGGCCTAGAAAGTCATCATTTCTTGTTCAGTTTTTTAAAATATTTGCTGGGCTATCAAGATGTTATGCAGGTGAGTGGATATAGGGATTCCTTAGCACAATGTAGAACATACTCATGATCTGGACTCTGTGTTTCTGTTTGTTTGTTTGTTTGTTTGTTTGTTTTTACTTCCCATCACTTAGCTCTTCTTTCCTACGCCTCAGCCAGCTGAACCACTCGAATTTATCCAGCTATACCATTAATTCCACTGATGGTATATACTCTGTGTTTTCAACTCCTAGGAAACCATGAGATATAGCTCCTTAATGCCTCTTTACCTAGTCTCAGCCACCTTGTCACTGAAGCATCATCTCTAAAAGCCTGTCTTTCCTCCCTCATCACCATGAATCCATTCTAGATTTCCCTCAGGCATGGATGAAATGATTTCCCTCTCCCATTCTTTATTCCCATAGATATCATTATTCTCTTTGTCTGTCTATAAATATAAAGAACTATGTGCTTATCTAGTTCTAACAACTAATATTAACTATTTAAAATATATTAGTCACTAAGCAGATGTTTACCTACCCATCACATTGTTCATATATAAAACATGAAATATACTTATTGAGGTGAGTAACCACCTTATTACTCAAAGTAGGTATGCATCATTTCCTTTAGATGATGGGTCTTTATTTTTAGACTGTTGAGAGCACACATTAGAGTCACAGGTTCTTGAACCAAGTACCACAAAGTAAATGGCAAGTGTCTTGAGAGCTCTCCCAAATGACACAGGAGAGACAGCATGAGGGAGTCTAGCAGCTCTGAGTGGTAAATATGAGGACATCATCCTTCTGTGACGACAGCCCCAGAAAGAAGACTTCTGGATACCCAGATGATTAAGAAAAAGTGGTAGCTCCAACTCAACAGGACACAATGGCTACCACAAAATAAAACATATTTTTAAATTAATTAACAAGAATTATTTACTCATTAATAGATGGCTTAATTTAATCGCATAAGACCTAACAAACCTGGTCCCATGCTTTGGGTATTTAAAAAGTACCCCAATGAAAAAGCCACTTAGGAAAGGGTGTATTTTAATTCACAGTTCCAGATTATAGTCCATCATTGCAGAGAAGTCAAGGTAAGACGTCAAACAGCTAGTCACATGATATGCATAGCAAGAGCAGAGATGAATGAAAGCACACATGCTTAGTACTCAGCAGCTTCTTCTATACATAGTCCAGGGTCCCAAACCAGACAGTGGTGTAGTTCACTTTTATGCTTGTTCTTCCCACATCAGTCAGCAGAGTCAAGGCAATCCCACATAGATGGGCCCATGGCCCAGCCCGATCTAACAATCCCTCCTTGAGATTTCCTTCCAGGTAGTTCTAGTTTATGGTAAGTTGACAATTAAAACCAACATTGACAAAAGATAGGCTGAAGAAAACAGCAGCATTATGTAGTTGAAAGGTAGAAGAAATTTGTCACAGCATGGAAATGCTTAGCAGAAAGTAAAAGAGCAATGACTGCCTTGTTCCAAGTTGTGAAGGCATTTGTGGTACATCTTGAATTACAGGTGAAGCTGCTCCATATTTGTCATTGACTTTGAAGGCATGATCAGAGAAGAAAGCTGATGAATGTAGAGGCCATGCCATGGGGAGGAGTTTTTCAGGTGGCAACAGGAAGAATTTAGGTGTGTCGTTCCTCAGCATCCACCCACCCCCAGCTCATCCCTGCAGGACAAAAGCAGTATATCTCTGGTATAGGAAGCTTTGAGAGACCTTCTACAAATAAAACCGTCTTACTTAGAATCAGGGCTGAGTGTAAATGTACTGGATTCTTGGTAACTATATTTGATATTTTCAGTAAATTGATACTGAGTGTTTAAAAGTGGATATTTCTGAGAATGGACTCCGGTAGTAAGTAAAATTGCTTTGCCGAACTCAATTTTTTTATTATTAACATGTTAAATTGAATATTGACATAAATAAAAATATGTGCTTTGCAAGAGAAAGACAAGATGTTGGATATGCTTTTAACACTTTGTGGTATGGTATGCCCCAAATTTATTTAAAGTATGCCCACTTTCAGCATGCAGAGGTCCTTCCAAAAGACTGGCCTCTTTCTGGTTTTGTCTCCTGTAAGTGACAGCTAAACTGGGTCATTTCAAGTTATAGATTAGAAAGCAAGACTAAAGCTTAGACATTTTAAGCTATTTCATAAAAAAAGTAAATGTGAAGGGCGATAAGGTAGAAACATAAACTGAAGAGAAATCGTATGTGCTAACTTAAGTTGAGCATTTGGGCATTGATTATTTCATTTATTAGGTGTTATTAGAATAAAGAAGAGTTTTTAATCAGCCACAAACCCTCTGTCAAATGATCTTGTTTGATTTATATGAGGATCTCTTTCCTGGTTTCCATTCTATACTGTGTCCTCCCAAATATTATTCTCCTTCCTGGTGGTTCTCTGCAATTAATTCTTCCCCCTTTCCTTGTATAGTCCATCATACCTCTCCCGCCAGGTTTTATTCTTGGCTTTCTCTCTGTTCTTTTCACCAGGTCATTCACATGCCTAGTGATTACACTGGCTCCCATTGTAACCATGTTGATCGCTCTCAAAACAATAACTTGAACCTGATTCTGTCCCCAAGTACATATCCATGAACTGGTGGCCATTAGCTCTGGCCACCAGCCATCTGTTTCCTACAAGTTCTCAAATCCTTCTTTGCATGTACTCTTGGTATCTGCTTACCATGCTATAGTCAGAGCTTTCTTGTCTTTGTTTTAATAGAGGGTGTAGCTGGTCATGTCATGGCTCTACTTAAGTCCTGTCACATATTATTCTTTACCTTTAAATAAATACATACTTGTTGCCCCCACCTTGCTCATCATTACCTAATCATGATCCTTGTTACCCACTTATCTCTAGTTCGTCTTGTGAATCTGTGAAAACTATCCCTTTGTGGTGTTTCTTAAACACTCGTCAAACAACTTTGTACTTCTGGCCTGTTCACCTGTGTCTGCTGTTGAACTGTAATTTCTTTGACTGAAGGAACAGAGTTTTCATCATACTGTGTTCTAAGACTCTAGCATAGCTAGTCAGAGAAATGAACAGGTACACAGATAGATACTCGATGAATATTGATAAGTAGATGAAGAGCAAACATTTCTAGTACTGCTTTACTTGAATGAAAGTTTTTACTTAGAAAAACTAATTAACTTTCCAAATGATATTTTGTCACATTGTGGTAGAGCTGGAGTTAAAACCCATACATATTTTATTGTAAATCCGTGTTTGATCCCACAGGGATGTGACATTTTATCATATGACCACATATAGCTGAAATAAAAGATTATGATGATTTTAAATAACAACATACAAAGGATATGTGCACATTTGAAAATTGATAACATTGAGCTGACAGCATCATCATTTTGATTTCCATAGAAACCAGTATTTCTTTGGTATTCCTGTGCAGAAACTTTGAAACATATTGTTTTCATTGGTAAATCAAGAAGAAACTGTCATTCACTTTTTAGTTGGCCAGTAGCAATGTCTAAGTTAGTGACTTAAAAAATAGGTGTGAGAACATGTAGTCCATCTAAAGATAAAGGACATTAATGTAAACAGACAAGGTGATCAACCTGAATGCATAACCAAAGAAGTGCATGGAAAAAGGTAGGGGTGATTTTTACTTCGTGATAGTACAATGGAGAATCTAAACTACACTGAAGAGCTAGATCATAAATAAAATAACAGATGCACTGGGCAATGACAAATTGGCAAGAAACAGGGAAATTAGCAATTGTAACAGCTGACAAATGAATCTTTTTCAAAGAACTAAAACTAGAGATACCAATGGCAGGGAGGCAAGTAAGAGACAGTATTTCATGTGTGTAACTTGAGAACATGTTGCTTCACTGTGGGGCACATCCCTGTCATATGATGATCCACACTCTCATGCTATTGAATGATTCACACATCCACATCATATAATGATCTATTTGTTCCTATCATACAATGATAAAAACATCCACTTGTTTATACCATGGGATCACACACATGTACATAAACACACATGTGATTACTCAAATACCCAGCTATATACATATACACACATATACAAACAAACATATTATATTTTTGGTTTCTGATTTGGATATTATGTGTATTCTTGCACATGTTTGAGGGAGACACCATCAAGACACAGTTCTTACCTCAACAGAAATAAACATTTATTCTCAAGCCAAATTTGAGTGATCATGGCCGGGGAAACATGGAGCTAGGTTAGTACCAGTGCCCTATTCCCACATGGAAAGAGTGTCGTGAAGTTTTACAGTAGCAAAATACATAAAATCTTAAATCAATTTAAAGATACCTTGGTGAAAGCATCAGAGAGGCAGTTATAGCAAGATGTGGGAAGTACTCCTGGAGGCCTCAGATGCTACCCAATGACGTTCTTAGCTTCTGGGTCGGTGGAAGCTAGTGATCTGTTCTGTTAATAAATTCCTAAAGGTTTTTATCTATTAGTCACAGGATATTAGTTCTGACATAGAGGTGGCCAGGGAATGTTTACTTAGGGGACTAGACCTAGCCCAAGATAAAGTATAAAGTTAGCTCAAGATACACTGTGGACCTGCATCATTCAAACCTCTCCATATCACTGCAGTTCTAACAGCCAGCCAGGCTTTTTGAAGCTTCTTTGCAGAAGTTATTGTTCATTATACAAGGTCAGTTTCAGGTCATCTCACTATAGTTCAAGGGTCTGAAAATGGTTGTAGCAATATAATGACATTTTCTTTTGTACGAGATAGACATATGCTAATAAAGTATCCCTCCTTCATCTGAGAATCAAAACACATACGTGTCCTGCGTGTGGCTGCCAAATCTTGCAAGTACGTACAGGGAGGACCCCAGTAGTCTTCATTGCCTTGAAGCACCAGGAACCAAGCTGCAGAAATGACCTATGCTGTGATGACATTGCTCACCATGTGATGAAGAATTGCAAAGGAAAACTGCTAAAGAGTAGGGGCTCAGAATCAGGCGTGTCCCCTCCTGATGGTCAAAGAATGATGAGATGTGTGGGTGTGAGGAAATGCTGCCACAGGATTGGTGGGACAAAGAGGGCAATTTACATCCAATGATCTGGGCAGGGGTGGGAGGTGGTGATGGGGAGTAGGCTGTGTGTATTGTGTGTGAGGTTGGGAAGGGAGGAGGAGGAGGAGAGAGAAATCTTACACAATAATTTTATAGTTGAGGTTGACTGCTGATATACCATCTTGGATGGGTTGCTTCTAAAGTCACTTCATCTGTCTTTGCTCCCATCAGCAACAAAAACCAGCAAGCCAAAAGAGCATGGAAGAGCAAATGGCACACTACAAACTTGTCACACACTACTTCCAATGCAACAACCCAGACATGAAACCACATCTATTGCAAGGGGAGTTGGGTAGCATCATCCTAGCTACAATCCTATTACTCTGGAAAAAAGGAGCCAACTATTTTTGGACATAGTTCTTATCGAATTTTAGAGTCACATTATGAGGCTTTTAGACAGAAGGAAAGAAAAGAAAAGCAATTTTAAATAGTAGATGCAATTTTCCTCATCTTTGAACTAAAGAAGAATATGTAATAAGAACTGAAATAAGTGATCATATTCTGAAGTGCTCTGAGTTGATCTTCTTTTACATTTCCTGTAGAATAGGAAGATTATTAATTTAAATTAATTGATTGATTGATTGATTGATTGATTATACCAGTGCTTAAATCTAGGACCACACAGGCTGTGCAAGCTCTGTACCATTGATCTAGATTCCACTCCTGCTTTTTCTTAAAAATTTAAAGTCACATTTATTTGTTTAATTGTGAGTGTGGGTGCTGTGCACATGCTGGACATGTGGAGGTTAATGTGATAGTGTCTAAAATCAGGAGCTAACACAGAGATGTCTCAAAGCAAAGATTCAGTTATGGCCAGACCAAGCAGTGACACATGGATCTCCCAGGGAAAGGGAAATAGAGGAGATCTCCTGGTTGGACTGGGGGCAGGTGGGCATGGGAACTTGAGGGATCAGGTTTGGTGGGGAGGGGATGGAGAGGGGGTGGAGAGTGAGAGTGATGAGAAAGATGGACGGGAGGCTTTATGCAGTAGGTAGAAGCCTGATCAAGGGAAACAAGGATGGCTGCGGCTAAGCCTCCAGGCAGCAGTAGCCTGAACTGGCCATCCCCTGTGATTAGATTGGTGACTACCTTGGTTGTCACAGTTGTCACAGCAGACTCAGATGGCCAAGCCAAACACTGGGCCAAGCTCCAGGAGTCCTGCTGAGGGGAGGAAGAAGGGATTGGAGGAGGTGGGGTGCTCTGGGACATCAAAGGAAAATCAGCAGAAAAGGTTAGCATGGTTCATGGGAACTCAGTCTGAACCAACAACCAGGGAATCTGCATATTCAAAAATCTGTCAACTCTTGAATTCTGGCCTTCTCTGCCCTGCCGCTACTGTTCCTGCCAGTTCCCACATGCAACTATTTGGACTTTGGATTTTGCTTGTCCTGTAACTGCCTGCCCTGGAGTTATCTTCTAGTGCAACTCTTAAATACCCAGAGATACCAGCTTGGCTTGACACTAGGCGACTCTCTCTTCTCAGACACTGGAGGAACAGTTAATGAAAAATAGAGACCACTTTGCTTCTCAAGTTGCCTATTTAAGTCAGTTGGGTTAAGATGCAACTAAATTTAGATTGCAACTCTAGGGTGGGTGGGTAGTCCTGCTCTTAAGTTACAGCAATTGAGTGTGTGTGGCTTGATCTTTGTGTTGGCACTATGTACAGTGCCTGAGAATAGATTGAATTATGGAAACCACAAGCTCTCACAACTGTGGCATAGCACTAAAATATGAAAAATTTCCACTGATAGCATTTATATACATAGCCATGAAGTCACAATAGGCTTAAACAAGAATTTTTTTTCTCTCAATCAAACTCAGTTGCACTATTTCAAAAACTAAATTTTAGCTGTTTTACTTTTAATAAAATACTTCATATTCCTATTAAATCATACTTGAATTTTCTTCAAGAGTCAAATGTATTAGCTGTTAGTTTTTTAGCTGCGTTGTGTTCTTACCCAGCAAGGAAATGCCACGAAACACGACAGAATCCGCTAACAAAGAGTTTTATTAAAGGTAAAGGGACAGAGAGTGAACAGGCCTGCGGGAAACACGTGTGTGGAGAAGGGGAAGCCAGGAGCATGGCGCCTGATTTTAAAGGCTGGGCGTGGACAGATCAGCGTCACTACTACACGCAAGCGCGTAGGTCACATGGCCACGTTGCGCCCTTACGTGGCCAGTGAAACGTCACGCATCTCAGTCGCACGAGATGCCCTGACCCGGAAATGGCTATCCTGACCTGGGCCTGGCTAGACGGAAGTGTCCGCCAGGCATATGCGAACACGCCTGACCGTGGGGGCGTGTTGTAAATCTTTCATTAGCTACACTGTAAATACTCTTGTGAGTCCCTAAATCTGGTGACACATTTGCCTCTGCCTGTGCTAGGAGGGTGGAGATCGATCGGGTATCCAACAAATACAGAAGCAGAGCTGTACACGTGCAGCCATGTGTTTAATACATGTAACCACTGTGTACAGCAGAACTACAACCAAGATGTTTTCAGGAAATGATGTTTTCAAAAACGGTCCTGGATCAATTGGATATCCATTTAGAAAATATAAATCTTGACTCCCTTTTCCACTGTATAAAATCAATTGCAGATAAGCTGTAAACAATTACAAGTTTTAAAAGGATAGAAAGACATCAGAATTGGGGTCTTAATGACCTTTGAATGGACATAATCTCCCAAACAGAACACAATTGATGCAAGAATGCACAGCCCCTCTGAGGCAGAACAGAAGGGGAGGAAAGGGTGACTTCCATCGGAAAGACATCCTGACTGGCACCTCACAGGAAGGAGTGTGCAGATGTAGTTGGAGTACTCAGCATCACAAATCACCAGGAAAATGAAAGTCACTTAACCACCAGAAAAATATCTTTAAAATCATCATTGGAAGGAAGGGAAAAAATAGAAATTATTATGAATTCAGGAAAGATATGGATTAACTTAAATGATCAAATACTCCATGGAGGGCTATTAATAAGTGTGTTCTTTCTATTAAATTCTTTAGCAGTCTCTATTAAAGTAGATGCACACTTGGTGGCCTAGAAAGGTGGACTTAAAAATCAATGGTCATCCTACATATATACAAGGAAAATATGTGTGTTTATGTTTGATTATACATAATATATAATGTATATACATACATACATACATGCATACATACATACACATATATTCATGTATTATGTATGGATGTTTGCATGGGTGTTTCTCAAAGAACTAACACTAATATCTCACTTTCAAAAGATCCCATATTCCACCACAATGAAATTAAAAGATGGACGTCTGCATAGTAAGGCATTGGAACATTATTCAGTAATTAAAAATACTTCATTTCCAAGTGAAGTATTCTACATCCAAAAGTAAATACTATATTGTTTTCATTACATTATGCTTGTAACTGATTCAAGCATAATTAGTGTATGATAATGAGGACACTGATTACTTTGGGGAAGGTAACAATCAGTGTGGCTCATAAAGAATTCTGCTTCTAGTTGTAGCTCTGACTGTGGATATTAACAGGGACAGCTAGCCTTGTAAAATTCATCCAACTGTTTCCTTAATGTTAGTTCATTTTAAGTATATATACCATTCTTAAGCTATATTTTTAAAAATTGAATATTCTTATATGTAGCAATCTATGATTGAAATGCTAAATATTACTTTTATCATTCTAAAACTTACTTTCATTCCATAAAACCTCATAGACATCACCAGAATTCCCTTCACACTGGGATGGAAGGAGACAAGGGCACCAAGCATGAAATCTTGCCCTGCCACTATAAGTGATCTTTGCAGATGACTTGAGCTTGGAACGCATTGTTAGAAGGAAACACCACTGGCTTTACAGTGACCTCATGAGGCTAAAAACAGTGAATGTACATGAAGCAGCCTAAACAGCTCTGTCACAGAATAATGGTGTAATAAATGTTGGATATTATTAGTGTTTTATTGGCATGGCAGCAAGACTGAATGGTGTATTCCAGGTCTGTAAAGTAGAAACAGAAATGACAGTGAACGAGCTAGGCAACTCTGAGAAGCCATTCCTAGATCCTGTTTCTTGGTTTGGAAGCCTGTTAAGTACAACAGCAGTGATGGCGAATGCTTGTCCTGCTCTCTATAGCACAAGGAATTGGACTCTTTCTATATTGTCAGCCACTCTGCTGTGTGAACATTAAGAAATTCTTAGCAGCCCAGATGTGCTAGAGCCTGCTCTGTAACAAGCACAGTCAGTGTCTCACTGGGATATGATGGAAGATTTATGTCTCAAGCATGTTCACAATGGGTCAGTCATGGTCTCTGTCATGTGGGTGCTGCGAGTTGAACATGGGTCTTCTGGAAGGACAGCCAGTGCTCTTAACTGGTAGGCCACCTCTCTAATGCCTATTAAAGTATTTTTTAAATTAAACCTCAACATCTAATTTGGATTTAAACATCATTGAAAATGTTAACAATTTATAGAGAGCCCAAATCAGTAGTTTTGTGTGTGATACATAGAAGTCTTTTGATATGGCATCGTGCACAATAAAGTGACAGCCATGAACAGGATCTGTCTAATACAAATGAGTAGCTATAGATTGTAAGGGAAGAATTTCAATGGTGATGTACTAGGTATTTTTAACATTTACTTTTCATTGTGCATATAAGGATGTACTGGCATAAGATCATGAGACTTTGAAAGCCTGTGGTAAAAAACAAAGGCATGCTTATTTTAGGTGATTTGCTTTTCTTTGAGTTCTAAGGACTCCATGTAGGGTGGAAAACCATGGACTCTCCATAGCAGTATTTAATATGTTAGAACACTAAAAGGAATCATTTCACTTGGAAGGTTCTCGGGTAACTGGATTCTAAGAATGTCAGTGGAAGGACACTGATGTACTGGTGTCCCATGCTGGGATGGTCAGTTGAGCTCTTAGTACTTCAACTCTAAAGGAATAGTAATACCTTCAAGAGTGGTCTTGTTTACTATGTTAAGATATTTAACCTTTTTTTCTAAATATAAAAATAGAGGCAGCTTGGCACCTAGAGTGAAGCAAAAGACATGAAAGAGACCATCGATTCCTACACCCCTTCTTCCATGGTACTTTGCTGTGAAACTCACCAGACTAGACATTGGATATTTTATGCCTTGTAAAGAGAAAGCTGATCAGCATCAGTGAGTCACAGTTGAATGAAATGAAGGTCCCCAGCTGAGGGAATGGAGAGCTAAGCTTGACGACTGTGGTAGTTTGAAAAAGTTGTCTCCCATAGTCTTAAGCATTTGAATGCTTGGTTCCTCTTGGTGGTACTGTTTGTGAAGGCTTAGGGGGTATAGCCTTTTCTGAGGAAGTATGTCCCTGGAGGGGGGCTTTTAGAGATTAAAGACTCAGGCAGATTTGAATTCACTCTCTACTTTGTGCTTGTGGTTCAAGATATGAGCTCTCAGCTTCTGCTGAGTCAACACGCCTGACATCCTCTGCCTCTACTCCTCCATCATGTACTCTAACCTTCTGGAACCACAAGCCCAAATACTGTACTGTGCCATGGTTCTAGTGTTGTATCACAGCAACAGAAAAGTGGCTACTGTTATGCCCAGATCACGACCCCAAAGAGACCACTGAAGACCATGGATGTCCCGAATGCAACAGCAAGGTTTATTCTATAGATACAAGTCTATACAGGGAACTTGTTCCTACACCCAATACAGTGAGGCAGGGAGGAGTTGCTCTTTCTTTATGAAGCTAGCTTTTTAAAGGCAAAACCTGCAAGCCCTTCAGGGCAGTTGGGGGTTTGGCATGGGTGCAATTCGGATTGGCTTATTTTTATCTCTGTTCTCTTTTAATTGGGTGAGGTTATGTAACCTTTGAATTTACTGGTTGGGGGTTACAATTATCATTTTGGGGGCTGTCCGGGACAAGTCCCAGGCTTTGTCCTTGAGCTGCCATGGGGGCTGGCTCAGTGGTCCAGGCTCTGTCCTTGACTCATGCACATAACTCTAAGTTAGTGAGGGGTCCCAGACAGTAAACATCTTGCTGAACTTTGAGCAGTCAGAGTATGTGCAGAAAGGGAGCTACTGCAAGGACTATGTCTTTTGTTCACGGCCTTCCCAGAGACTGCTTGCTCAAGTCTCAGGAAACTGAAATTGAGGCCTGATCTCTGAGAGAAGACTGAGCAGCCTGTTATGGCATCTTCCTCTCAGCTACAACTGTGGATATTTACAGGGAGGACCTTTTGGTGGGCAAGATAGTATGCTCTGTGCTGCTGCTGAAAGTAAGACTAGATCCAAGGAACTCATAAGAGTAACCTGCACTCTGACTTGAAGGAAGCTGCCTTATTGATTACTCAGGGGTCCTGGGGGTTTTGCTATGTCCAGCGTAGGATATCCTAGGGAAAAAAAATACATGCAAGATGCTTTTATGTCTATTAACTTTATTCCTCTAAGACAAAATTCCATCAATACAGCTATAGCTCCATAAGGAATTCAGGGCAGGAATAACTCTAGACATACCAAGCTCTTTATCCACCTACTTTATTTCTCTGGTCTGAAATCCTGTCTACATAGGTTCAGTTCCGTCCTGTTTCCTCTCATAGTCCTGCTAATGACTAAGCTCTTATGCTTCCAGCCTCATCTTGGTCCTCAGTATCCTCTTTCTCCATCTCTGCTAATCTCTACTCCTCCTGGCACTGATGGACTCTACAAGAGTTCTGCCTTACCATCTACAAAACCTTTGTCTTCCTCTCTTCTCTCTGGCTAAGCTATTCTGTCTGCTCTACAGAAAAAGCCTGTCTTCTTTCTCCAGCCACGCAGTTCTCTGCCTCCTCAGGAATGTTCCTCTACCCTACCTTCCTCCTTGATATGTAAAAACTTCTTTTGTTCTCAGTCAGTTGCTCTGGAGAGCCACTAGGCCTCAAGGTGAGGAAATGGTCTGCGCTTCATTTGCACAAGAAGCAAAGCTAAGCGTCTCCAGCCAGCTTGTCTCCTAGGCTCAGTGGGGGAGTTAGTTACCTAGAAGTTCAGCAGGCCTGGGAATATTTGGGTATGCAAGAATTTCATAGCAGAAGACAGCTGAAATATTAAGAGTTTGATAACACCAAATATTCATAATAAATGGCTTGCCTTTTGACAGACCCTTGGCAGGTCAAAGCGTAGCTTTAATACACAGCTGAATATCTATGATAGATTCTTGTGGTTCACCACACTGCCTCATGGTAGGCAGGAGGGATAGAGTTAGATAGGAGGGAACCAGGCATGGTAACACAGGCTTTCTATCCCAGCATGGGAGAGACTAAGGCAAGAGGATCATCAGTGCAAACCTGGACTACATAGCTGGGCCCTGTCTCAAAGCCAAAACAAAACAAAAACCCCAGAGGGCACACCATTGCTAAAGATTACTTAGATGGTGAATTAGTCCCTTTTTGTTGCTACGATAAAATACGCTAACAGAAAGCTATTCATAGAAGAAAGAGTTTAATTTAACTTACAGTTCCAGTGGACATGAGATTGTCCATCATGGTAGAGAAGGGCATGGAGGCGGGAGCACCAGGCCTGTCTAGTAGTCAGCAAGCAGAGAAGCCACATTTCATCTACATAAAAGGAGCAGAGAGCAACAGGAAGGAAAGGGAGACAAGGCTCTAAGCCCTCCAAAGCCCAGCCCCAGTGCAATACTTCTTTGTAAGGCTCTACCTCCTTAAGGGTCTGTCTGTAGTCTCCCCAAATGGTGCCACCATCTTGGGAATTATTTTTAAATTATTTCAAACATATCAGCCAATAGGGGATATTTCTCATTAAAAGCACAATATACGGTGGCATTCCTACATAAAGCAAACCACTAAGATACAGGACCTCTAGGTCCCTTCTCTTCCAATAGAGCAGTATGTCAAGGTGATGGAAGGTACCGTGATGTGTATGGATCCCCGTGACAGCAGTGGCACCACTGACAGAACAGAAATAAGCATCAATATGGGTCTACCTCACTTCATCTGACCCTTTCTCCCCTAGTCTTCCTGTTGTGAGTTCCATTTTTCTTGCAGGCTGCTGTCTCTCACTGGATCTATTGCTCTTTCTTTTCCATAAATCTTTCATTTTAGAATAAGAAAGCAAGATGAATGCTGATGTGCTGAGCAGGGGTCAGATGATAGGAAATTTTGTACCTAACACCAATGGTTCATTCTAATGCTTGTTAGGATTATCCTTACCTCCAGCCTCTTAATCAATCTTCTCTCTATTTATTTTCCACACACTCTCTGGCCCAAATGTGCTGTGACATGGTGCTATGCTAAAAGGACTGCCTCACAAGCAATGGAAACACCCAGAGTATCTCTAGAACATCAGCTGGAGCTTGTTTAATTAAATGTCCCTCCACTCATGCTGTACCACATCAATTAATTTTTAAAGAAATGGCTAAATGAAGTTAGTAATTATTTATAATGTAGAGCACATGCTCTTGCACACACCATTATATTTTAATTTACATTTTAACAAGTAAGCCGATATGATTTTTAAATTATTTCCCACCTTACATGAAGTCTAATAAAAAAAAATCTACTAATTTATGCTGTATCAAATTTACCTGTCCTTTCCTTTTATTTAGAACTGTGGATATTCTAATGACATTGCTCTATAGGAAATTAAACTCAGGGAAAAAGTGCATTTAACTTCTTTGCTTTTCAACTCACACACATAGCAAGTTAGTGGGAGGAAAAAGAAATACTTTTGGAAATCTGAAAACAACATATCCAGTTATTTCTCTATTATTTGTCTTTAATTGTACTATACAAAACATGAAGACAACAAGGCACATTATCTCAGAATGTAATTACCTGTGATCTGCATCAGCAGAGAATTCAATTATATCTTCATTTTGGTGCAGTGGATTAGGACCAGTCCTTTGTAAAGGCTGTAAACCACAGAATTGCCATAACTTTCTGGCCTTCTGCTAATGGCTTATTACATAGGACCCACATATCATGGACCACAGTGAATGATGTATCAGATGTCAACACATGGGGACTTAAAAAATTTTGAGGAGGAGAATTCCTTTTAGTTAATTTGCTATGGATCTGCGAGTGTTTTTCCTGGATCAAATATGTGTGTTTGCTACGTTTGCATTGCCGTGAATGGAAGTCAGAAGGACTACTTCATGGGTGAATTTTTGGCTTCTGGGTTTGGAAGTTTAGTTCATCATAGTTGGGAAAATATAAGAGCAGAGCTGTTCACATCATGGCAGAACATATGCAGAGACTGGTCTGCAACCACACTGCCCTCTGCATGCCAATCACTGATGTAAGGAGCCTAACAGCATCAGGCCTGGTTAGTATTTTGATGGGGAGAATGAGACACAAAACGTTCAGTGAAAATCTGCTCCTAATGACCTGTTTCTTTTTGAGCATTTTGTTGCACCAACCTAAGGTAATTCTCTACAAGAAAAAATCCATTGGTGCAACATTCTTTTCTTTTAGATTATAGGAAAAAAATGAGACTAAGTGTGAAAAGATAGTGTCCTCCCCCTCTATGATTATATTTGCAGGACTTCATTGTACAATTCTGCAACTTTGGTAAATTGGGGATGATGTCAGTCTGCCACTATCAGGGTAGATGTACAAACTGACAAATGTGAAGACTTGTAGATATTCCAGAACTACATCTTTTATTATGATTGACAAAAAGTATTTTGTTGTTGTTTTCAAGCTGGTTACTCAAAAATGACACTAGTTATTTAGATCAATCACTGTACCATTTTACCATTGTCCTAGAAAAATGCAATCTTTAGATTATAATTAGGTGGGTTTACCCTTTGAAAATAGACAGTATTCAAGTTTCAAATGCAGGCTAATAAAAATAGATCCTTAAGTATTTCTGTTAGTGTCGTCACTATCTGTTCATGAAAGTTTATGATTGCTTCCTTTTCAAGTTAGAACTAGCAGGTAGCTTTTCATTGAGTAAATTCAATTGACTAACAATTGTCTTATAAAAAGCTTTCTAAATTAGTACTCCGTAATGACTCATCCAGTACCTGTTCTGTGGAGAAGTCTAAACTTCTGGTTTTTGTCTACCACATAAGCACATTGCCTGAAAAAGTGCTGCTGTGTCAATTAAGTAACTATTCACTTTATTCAGGTTTCTTGTTTGTTTGTTTTTGACATTTGTAAAGATATGCCAGTATGTGAATTAACACAGCAGGCTTTCTATAAAATTTGTGATAGACATAATGATAAGTTAGTAAGCATGAAGGAAATTATCATTGCATTTGTTTTTATCTTAAACTTTTTCCTCACATGCACATGTCTATTTTGTTAGTACATATGCTTGTGTGTGCCATGGCATATGTGTGGAGGTTCTAGAACAACTTGGTGAAATCAGTTCTCTCCTTCCATCACATTGCTTCCAGGAATCAAACTCAGTTCATCAGCCTTGGCATCAAGTATCCTTACCCACTGAGCCATCTCTGTAGGTTCATCATTTCAATTTAATATATACCTATTTTTTAATTGACATGTAAATGCACATATACATGGAGCTCAGTGTGATGCCTTAGTTTATGCACACAATGTATAATGGCTGCAAAGGGATAGCTGTCATATCTTGAATATTCATCATATCCTCATTTGAAGAACAAGCAGTTGTACTAGCTATTTTGAAATTTTTAATTAATTTCATCAACTCCAGTCACTCTCTTGTGCCATATAACATTGACAGCCATTCCTTCTTTCTAGTTATACAGTCCTTTGAACTTTATGGTGAACTCACACACTTACCTCAACCTGTACCATAGGCACCAAACTTCACCATGGGTTTGATAACTAACACTGTTTCTCTAGAACCGAATTACTTAGCCTGAGCTTCCTTGCAGTCCCACTGAAATGGCAATGCCTGCTTCCGTTCCAAAGTGGTGACTGCACGTGTTACATTGCTCACTGCTGCAGAAATCTGTGAGCTTAGAAAGATGAAGAGGAGGTATACAAAGTCCACAACACTCAAAGGTCAGGTGGCATTCTCTCTCCTCCTCTGCCCACTGTGGCCAGGCTTGGTGCTGCAGCGATACTGGGTCACCACAGTATCTTACCCTGTGGTGGAGACCACCTGGGCACCTCTGTCTTGTCTGAGCATTCCTTTTCTGTCAGCATCATCCTTTCACGTTCTCAGTAGTAACATTGCAGATGTCTAAATGTATTTACACCTGATGAAATGTGGTGTTTAGTAGTAACAGTTTTACTTTCTCACCATACACTAGAACAATTATAATTTGGGAACTGAGGGTCCCTGAGACCATGATTCCAGACTACTGATGTGACTGGTCTCCACCAAGGCACAAAACCCAAAGTTCTGAACTGGAACTCAGAGGTGTGGAGTTCACTTCCTCCTACGTTAGTCAGCTGTGAAATTTAAGTATGTGTGCACAATTGTCATCTGTGTGATTCTGGGCAAGTTACTTCATCTCTTTTATCACTCAGTTTCCCTACTTGTAAAGGAGAATAATGAAAATGTACACATCTTAGTATTGCTTTCGTGAGTCAATGAGATCACATTTCTAAAGATTAAAACATCATTGTATACTACTGAGTTATTTATAACTATAAACATAGTCTGTCGTAAGTCCTCTATCCATTGTCTCACCCTGGATGAGTGACAAATGACATGGCAGATGTTATTGACAACATTGTTACTGATGCATGGCAAGTAACCACAGATGTTCAGTGTAAAGCAATGTTTGTTGACCGTCTCACTGTCCGAATAACACCAGAAACCCAGGCATAGCTTAGCTGCATGTCTGCCACACAGACATTCACATGGCTGAAGTGCAAGCTCCAGCATTCCAGCGCTGTGTGGTCTCTTCTGGACCTTACATTTTCTCCATAAACCTGTATGGTCATTGGGAGAATTTGTATCTTTGTGGTTTTAATACTCAAGTCCTCGTTTCTCTTTCTTTCTTTCTTTCTTTCTTTCTTTCTTTCTTTCTTTCTTTCTTTCTTTCTTTCTTTCTTTCTTTCTTTCTTTCTTTCTTTCTTTCTTTCTTTCTTTCTTTCTTTCTTTCTTTCTTTTTCTTCCTTTCTTCCTTCCTTTTTTTTTATAATTTATCTATTTTTATTTTATGAGCATTGGTGTTTTGCCTGCATGTGTGTCTGTGAGAGGTATTGGATCCTGGAGTTATACAGAGTTGTGAGCCGCCAAGTAGGTTCTGGGAATTAAATCCGGTTTCTCTGGAAGTTAAGAGACAGTACTCTTAACAGCTGAGTCATCTTTCCAGCCCTTGAACATTTTTTTCTTTCTTTTTTTTTTTTTTTAGCTGTGACATTTTTATTCTTCAGCAAGATGGGGCTTAGGTGGGTTTATACTGAGTAGATGAAGACAGAATAAATTCTTTGTCTTGACTCTCTGAACCAGATGGGAGATAGCAAATTAAATCGTAAATGTATATAAGATATTGAAAAGTTACTATTATCAAGACAAAATGTTTGAAAAGTTCTGGACTAGATAATCACAAGTATAATGGGGACCTGTTTTAGCACCAGAAAAATATTCACTCAAATTTTTATGTAGTATCAAGTTGAAAATGCTGAGTCCCTAGGTCTCTAGGACCACAGTTTAGTAAGAGGCAGATGTGACTAATGCTATTTAAAAAAACAAAAAGGCTCAATTTTAACTAGGTGGCACCTAGCCTCGACTGGACTACTGGACTTGTCCTCAGATCAAATACAGGTAAGTCCAGAATGGGAGCAGGAAACCTGCCACCATGGGCAAAAGCACAGCAAAGGTCCAGAGAAAACCTTCCCATGAAACACGACCATCTTCCACATTATACAACTAACTCCATTCATGACTTGCCTAAAATTTGGTTTCTTCTCCACATACCACCATTGGCTGTTGCCACCATTACGTAATTGTAATTCTTTGTTTCTTAAATATTGTTTGAGCCTATATAACGGCTTGTCTCATGAGGAAGAGAACACCGGAATAGGTTAGACTTTCTTGCTATAGCAAGCTCAAATTGTGTCAGATGGTTTGTTCATCTGCCACAGAGTGTTGCTTGCAAGAACATTTTTTTCTTAATGATTCAGTTTTCATATTACAGTTCTTGATGCAATTTTGTATTTTTTTATTCCTTCAAAGTTCCATACATGGTCATTATGAATTCTATTATTTTATCTCCTATCTCTCTTATTCATCTTCCCTCTCCTGCTCAAACCTTTTTTTCTTTTTAATTAACTTTTGTTTGGGGTGAAGTTAGAATCTAGCTAGCTTTAGTCTCCCCATGGGAATATCTGCCTTCCTTCACTGTTTGTTGAAGAGGTTTGGTTTTGTTTTGTTTTCTCCCAATGTATGTTTTTGGTACCCATATTGAAAATCAGTTTCCTGAACACTGGGGTGTTTATTTCTGGATATCCTATTCTATTCCATGTCTGCTTTGAGCCAATGCCATGGTGGCTTTGTTACTATGTTTGTGGTAGAACTCAAGATTGCAATATCTTAGGATAAAAGAAAATAATAAATAGAAAACAAAAGCAAAAAATATTCAAAAAGTAGACAGGGAGTAATCAAACAAAAGGTATGAAGTGAAGGCCATAATCATGTTAAAACAGAAAAAGGATGTATATGGAGAGAATAAAAGAGATCAACTATTAGAGGAAGAGAAAAAGAGGGAAGAGCAACAAACAAAAAAAATCAATAATAGGACTAAACCCAACTTAGAAAATAGGAAAAAAAGAGGAGAGGGGATGAGAGATCATGTGTTGTCTTGCTGGGATGTGGCATGTGGCCTGGCTGAACCCTTCCTGCCAGGTTGTATACTTCTTTCCTGGTCTGTTTGGGCTCTGCAGCCCTGGAGAAGGCAGTGGTTAAGGGATATTCACTCTTCTCTTTTTCGTGTGATGCCCGCTTTGGATCAAGAATTGTTCAGGACCAGAGCTGGATGGAACAGCTTCACTTTCCTGGTCACTAGTGTATGGTAACATGGAAGAAAAGTTCCTTCAGAGAGAGTGTGTGGGGATAGATGGGGTCCTTGCACTTGTAACTCCTCTTTCCATCCAGATCTCAGACATTCCACAGAGAGGGTCAAACCACAGACTGGGCTGGGTGAAGGATGCATGACAGGATCCATGCTGTTCCTCTTAAGACAGCTCTGGTTCACAAGGCCAAGGCAACTGTGTGGATCATATACTTCTGCTCAGTCCACTGAGTCTCCTTAGGGGACCCGCTGACCCATCCTCTTAAGAATGAGCTTCATTCCTTGTTTGCAACTGGAATCAGCTGCCTATGTTTTCTAGTGCGCTTGCTGCACCATGTCTTATCACACAGTAGGTGCTGTGCAGACAGTGTAGACGTATTTGCTGTGAATTCTATGAGAATAAAGCAGGAACAGTCTCCAAAGCAACATATATTTCATCACAGCCTTTTAAACGGGCTTTACTTGAGAAACAAGGAAGCTCCTTGTGGTCACTTCAGACGGTCCTTCAGTTCTATGTCAGCTTCTAGGTCATGTTCTCCTCTGCTTGTCTCCCACAGTTCCATACCCCACCCCTACTGAGGAGCTGTGCTATGATTTTGGCTTCTGAGACACAGAAACTGGAAGTGCTTCTAGCTTCTAACCCACCATCGTGGATCCTCCATAATAGACATTTCATCAGTCTTGGGTTTCACATAGTACCTAGAAGCCACCTATTGACCCTGCTGTGTAGCTCGCTCCATGATATGGTTGTTATTTTCTACTTATTATCTTTTAATTCCCTGTCATGAGCTGAAGAAAAGTCTCTTCAGAGGGCTTGGCACAGGAGGCCCCTTAGCACAGCCCCCTTCCTCTTTAAAGTGTAGCCTGACAATGGACCCATATTACCATGTACATAGATTCTACCAGCAAATATCTGGGTGCAGAAGGGAGGCCAGGGCCATGAATGCTTAGTCTATTACAGAAGGGTGAGTGCAAAATGAAAATCAAAGTGAAATTCAAGTTAATAATGAACATAACCATGAGATTTTTAATTTTGTTTTGTATATTTTAACAGTTTTAAATATTTTTCTCTATTCCTGAGAATTTCATAAATAAATACAATGAAATGTGATCATATCCACCTTTATCTCCCCATCTAATCCCCTAACAAAACTTGGTATCTTCTTGTTTGTTGTTGTTGTTTTGCTGGGATTTAACCAATGAGCAGGTTTCAGCAGTCAACATTGTGATTATGGGGTAATTCATGTGATCATGAATATATCTTTCACCTCACAGAACACTGTTATTATTTTCAATAGTTTAAATTAGCCACAGAGTATGCCAATTCATCTGATAATGCTGATCCGTTCTATAACTCAGAGCTTTTCCTGTTTTGTAATTACCTCAATTTCTAGTTTCAATAACTGAGATACTGATTTCACCATATATCCTGATTTGATTTGTGAGTTGAACCAGTGTATTAGCCCAAAATAAGGCTCATAGACTAATATCTGTTTGTGAGTCAGCTGCCCACATGTGCCATTCTTTTATGTGTGTAACCATCCTGAAATTCACTGTGACCTACATGCACTTGGTCTTAAAGAAAACATACATCTTAGTTTTACTTAACCCAGAAAGCAAGATATCAACCTGTGAAATACTCGTCTTTACAAAAGGACTTCAAACTTAAGAAAGCATGCTTGGTTGTGGGTTTGTCCTTTGGCTAGCACCTATGAGGGTATTATACGTAGTAAAAGACTCAATAAACACATAACAAAAGAATTATATAGGGAAAGTTTTAAAATAATTACCTAAAATGCAAGAACAGAATGAGAAAGATTAAGCTATAGAGCTAAATTAGTAACTGCTGGACTTGGTAAGAGACATGCCTTCAAGTCAAGGGTAAATTTCCTGTCCACACAGTGATCTGCTAAACTTTGTGCATGGAATTAAGTAATGTTACGCACATGACAGCTGTTGGCTACAATGATATGGATGAATTTGTTTCTACCTCTACCATGGGGATGGAACAATCACCAGACAAGCTCTAGAATATTGCATGTGGGGCACTTGGTAATGTTGCTACTGTTCTGATGGCTATAATTGTTCAGTCATTTGAACATAGTATCCCAAGTGTCCTTTGCCCTTCTTTAGTATTTTCTCATTAATTTACAATGAATCCATGAAGACACTAATCTGAAATAGCTTAAAATTACTTTTTGCTTGATTTTGTATAGTTTTATACACATTTCTTCCCCCTTCTCCTCTAATTGCTTGCCTCTTGGATTCTTCCCTTCCTTTATTCTCTTCTCCATTATTTCTCACTCTTTCTTTTCCTTCTCCTTTTCCCTCTATTTTTTCCTAATTATCTTTTTCCCCTAACAGATATTATTCTAAATTTCCGAACAACTTATGTCAGCAAGTCTGGCCAAGTTATCTTTGAAGCCAGATCTATTTGCATCCACTACGTCACGACTTGGTTCATCATTGATTTGATTGCTGCCCTGCCCTTTGACCTCCTCTATGCTTTCAATGTCACAGTGGTGAGTAGAGACATCTTCCATGTGACCTTTAAATGTTGGGTTTGATTTTCATATGTTTAGTATTAAATGTCGTTGGCAGTGTGTGCTCACTAGGGTTTGTGGCCTCTGTAATAAGGTTCTGAGATGTGCAGTGACACACAGGCCAGATTCACGCTTGAGGCCGTGAATTCTTTCTAATTCTTTCCTTCAATCTCAGAACCAGATATAGCATATGCAGAAAGAAAGCCTGAATTTATCATAAATTTCTACTCACTAAACAAATCCTTTGATACCAAACCACCTCTAGGGATAGAAGTTTCACTTTAAATTCCTAAAAGGAAATCAGCTAGAGAGTTTGGTGGGGAATTGCAAAACACTTCTTTAACTCTGTATCTCTTTATTATTTTGTTATTCATTAACAAAGCTAACGGAAGGCTGATCAGACAAAGAGGACTGCTAGCATTAGAGTACAGGAATTCACCACCTTAAATGGCGCAACCTCAACATAAATCTTGAGGTTCTTGAGTTGATTGACACTGGTACTCCCTCTTCTTTCCACTGTCACCTTGTCTCCTCACAAGGAAGAAAGTGCTCCATTTGCAGTAGTAACTGTTTTTACATTCAGTGATGACGTTTTTTAAAACCATTAAGTGCTTCTTTACCACCAGAGACATGTTTAGGAAGACCAATTTTGGTTTGGCACATTGTTTTTGCTGTGGTAACCAACTTTAGCCTGTAAAAACAAATGTACTAAACATTAGTTCAAATTAAACAAATTTCCTTCTCAGTTGATACCCGCTCATAGAAATCATATCCTTTTTGAAGAATTTATGTAGCAAAGTGATCAGAATTTCAAATGCAGACATCATTGGCTTCAACATGAACATACAACTTCTATCCCAACTGCTTAGTGCAGCCTTACATATTTGCATATGTGTTAATTGCTTGTGCCTTGAGAATTTGATTAGTCCTTTTTGATTTTTTTTTTTTTTGAGTTGAGAGCTTGAGGGTGACATCATTATGAGGAAAGCTAACAAGAGAGAAAAGTTAGCATGTAATATCAAACTCAATGACACTGAATAGTTACCTATGTTTTCTAAAGCACATTTTGAGATTGAATTTGTCTAGATAAGTACCTAATGAAAATGCAATGACTTAAAACAAGGATTTTTCAAAGCTGCAAAATAATCTAAAAGTAGTATATAAGTTAAAAAAATGTTTATTAAAGTATTCTGAGTTCTCTGGCCAAATGGTCAAATAAATGCTGCTTAACACAGTTTGGTTTTAAATTAATTTGCTGCTTTGCTACTAAATATTAATAGGATTTTTGTGGTCTATTTTTCCTTGGGTACTGAAATAAGGTAATTTTAAATATGTATATGCAATATAGAATGATAAATATATACAAGAGATATTCAGTGTGTGTTTCTATACAGTTAGCCTCATTGTTGTCTAAATTAACAAGGGAGATCCTCATATTTGGTGACAACTTCACTGCCCTCCCTCCTTGCTCAGTGTATTAGGAATCTTGGATAAATGCTTTGTGAATGATGTAAGTCAGAAAAAAAAAACAAAAGAGAGAAGGAGGAGCTTTCCACCAAAGACACTGCTCCTACTTTTCACAGGCCTGGTCATTTAAAGAGCAGCACAAGTCTGCTGTCCTTAACTAAGTTAATAGTTAAAAAATGTCCTATTTGAACAGAAAAGCTTATTTAAGATATTCTGTTTCCTTTCCAACAAAACATGTGATGAGAAAAACTTATAAGAAATGTTTCTAGACATGGAAGCTAAAATAAGCCTGCTCCTACCAGATTTTAAATATGTCCAGTGAAAACATTTCCATAGAAGAAATTCAAAATGCAGTACAGACATCACAAAGTGCTCTGTAGTCTTTGGCTCTGCCTACTCCTAATTGCCCTTGGCAAACCTTTTCAATCCATTCATGTATTCACCTACTGAAATCTACTATTCATCTGACTGTGAAAGGTTCTGTGAGAGACAAATACAGTGGAAAGGCCAGGGTATAGATCGCTTACCATCTGAGGAAATATCAAAACTTCACAAAATGGGCACAAAAAGTTCCTAAAGTTCTTGAGCAACTTAAAAATAAAACATGTCTATCAAATACTTTGCCTAATTTTTGGCATCAGGAAATCTTTTAATCTTACCCCTCTTTCACACATACTTCTGCTTCCCCAGTCAGGAAGAGGATCATGTCCAGTTAGTAAAAGTGGAAACCACTACCAATTTGGACAGACACACCTGTCCACAAGTAGCTTACAATTTTCTTTCATGACAAATTCAGGATAGCCATCCCAAAAGGAATAAGAATCATTATTAATTAATAATGATTAATCATTAATCAAAAGCCTGAGTCCTCATTCGCAGCAGGAAGCTGGTATGAGCAAGTTTAGCAATATTTTTGTTTGTTTGAAATGTCGCAGTCTATCACCAGGATGTCATCCTGAATCAGAGTTGGCATTCCCTGCTTGTGGTGGAAATGGCACATAAAGAAAACTCCATATTCTTTCCTGAACCACCCCCTCGGAGGCCAGAGAAAATGAGGCATGTGCATCAATATCATAATCAGATGACATCCTTCACTGGGAGTTCCGTACCAGGTTCATTTCACTTAAAAATTGTCACTTGTCTATCAAATTCAGCTACCTATCAAACAAACTCCATTCATGGTAATTCTCTAAATGAAAATGTAGAAATTATAAAATCCTAGCACGTGATCATGTGTTCCACACCAGCTTGATAAATGGTAGATGAAATCTTGACTCTGAAGGGAAAGAGAAAGCTAAACTTGACCATAAAGAGTATCAAGAAAAAATAAAAGAGCACAATAGCCACCAGGTTCCCAAGTGCTCATTGGGTAAAGGTGCTCGCTGCTGAGCCTGGCAACCTGAGTTACATCTCAGGGGCCCACATACTGGAAAGAGAGAACCTACTCCTGAGGATTACCCTGTGACTTTCACATAGGAGGGGCACCTGTGTGCAGGCAGGCAGGCAGGCAGGAGAAGAGAAGGGAAAGGAAGGGACAGGAGAGAGGGAGAGGAGAGGAGGAGAAGAGAGAAGGAAGACAGAAGAAGAAGAAGAAGAAGAAGAAGAAGAAGAAGAAGAAGAAGAAGAAGAAGAAGAAGAAGGAAAAAAGGTTTAAGAAAAGATGGTGTTGTGTTTAAGTGCAGAATAATTCACAAGATTAGGATTGAGCACAATATTGTTGAATATCTGTTCATATTGAGATATGATTAGCTTATATCTTGATCTGTCTATTCATTTTTGTCCATTCATTCTTATGTCAATTATTTGCTCAGGTCTTTCAAACACTGGCAATGTTCTACATATATTTTTCTTAAAAATAAGGAAAAATGAGTAACAGAGGAAATAATTGAAATCAATTGACCAGCTGGTTTCTAGGTAATCCCTCCGAAGATGCTGACCTTGTCTGTGATTATATTCTGTGAAGAGGAGACTAATTGTAGCCACAAGCTATAGTTTTTCCTCCTCTGTTGTAGCTCCAGCAAGAAAGTAAATGGTCAAGGAGTCCATCAAACTGTTTCTACGTGTGTTGACACTCTGTGTTTTCTACTTTAGAATGCTCTCTGAAGTTCTGTGAAGGTGGCTAGAGAGCATGTATTAGGTGCACCTCTCATTAACACTAATTCTGACCATGCCTGGGTTCACCAATGGCTTGTATCTTTCAATTTATGCCTGAATTCAGGAAAGTATCCCTTGAGTCAGAAGTCTATAATTTAACTATAGGAAAAGATAGGGAATAGGAGATGCACCAAAATTTTTCATTCCACTTGATTTTGGTTTCCAAACACTCTGGAGAGAAGCTCCAGGGCTGAATGCCTCACTGAATGTTTTCTCTGTTCATTGATAGTGGTAGAAACAAAGTAATTTAGCCAATGACACAGAAGGTGCCACTAGTACTTGAGTGTGAAGTACTTACTCAAGTTTTTGGATCAGCTGACTTAAAGAAATGAATCTTTCCAAGTCAGCATGGAGTTAATGAAAACCTAGCCTCAGAAAATGAATATCAAAAAAAAATCTTAAATTAAAATTACTTTTATTATGACTTTCTAAGATTTTGTTCAATATGTATGAATTACTTACAACACAAATCTATTCTCTGTAGAGGGAAAGCAGACTTGACAGAAAACGTGTCCAAGATGAGAAAGACATCTTACACTCAGTGTGTCTTAGTTGCCGAGCATTAAATAAAAATTTGTATACCATCAGGCAGAAAACAAAGTCAATTATAATGAATAAAGTCAAGTGTTTGCAGGAAAAATTAAATGAACCTCTGTAACCTTTAGTCTACCTTACTTCATCCTTTCACCTTTTGATATAGTATCTGAGGAGCAGAAACACTCCTCAGTAGGGTCACAGGGGGGAAACCACCATCATTCTCCATTTCAGAAACTGTCCACCGTGGGTGTGGGTTACATAAAACACTGTGCTATGAGTGCAGCTTCTGTGCCAAGCCACGACTCTCTGTCCCCACCACAGGTGTCCCTTGTGCATCTCCTAAAGACTGTCCGGCTGCTGCGTCTTTTGCGCCTCCTACAGAAACTGGACCGTTATTCTCAGCACAGCACAATCGTCCTCACCCTGCTCATGTCCATGTTTGCTCTCCTTGCACACTGGATGGCATGTATCTGGTATGTCATTGGAAAAATGGAGAGGGAGGACAACAGCCTTCTCAAGTGGGAAGTCGGTAAGGGCTTCTCTACAAGTTTCCACTTTTAGTTAAAAGGGAATGTTATGTAGAGTATGAGGGAAGTGAAAGGTGTTTGTGAATCTATTCTAGTCATTTATTTATCATTTTTTTTTTACTATACTGGGTTGTGTAGACTATTTTCATCTGTATATAATGTACTTTCAGTGCATTTTTCAATCTTCCTCCATTCTCCACTTCCATGCCCTCCCCCCTCCTGCCAATCCTCTTTTTCCTACATGGTTTTATGAATATATTCCGTCTTACTGAATTTTTTTTTTCAGTTTAAAATACAAGTGATGAAAGTTTCCTTCAGGAGCCTTGCAGTGTTATCATAATTTATAAAGTTCAACCTTTAGGCTAAAGAAACTTGAAAAAGATCTAAGTTGTTCAAAACGTCCAGCAAGGCTATGGAAGCGTTGGGATAAATGTGCAGTCTTACCTTGTCATTGTCCAGTGTAGAGCTAGTAGCAGGAAATTGTGGGAAACTGCTCCAGGGTCCTTCACTAAGTTGTTGAACCACAAGAAAACAATGGTTTATGTCTGAGTTTGTCTTCTAATGAAGAAGATGAGCCTTTCTTTCTCATTAGGAAAGTAAACTGCCAAAAGGACATATCATACTCAGAGGATCAGTAATGGAACAGAAGACAGGATTATTTACAAATATTTCAAACATTTAGTAATTCCACAATCCATAAAATGTTGGGGTTTCTCTTTCAAGTGTTACATAATTCAGCATAAATGAATATGCAAAGACAAGCACAGGAACACATTTTAATCTGTGGATTTTTACAGAAAATGAAAATTCTCAAGAGGTAGATACCCTTTTACACTGAAGCAACCACCATTTTTTCCACACTCTCTAAAATTGCCACAGTACTGTCTATTGGAGGGCTGTTGTTTTCACTTTTGTTTTGACATTTAATCAAAAGAATCTATCTCTTAGTTGCCTGAAATTTCTTCACTTATCCTCTCCATCAAAAATCAATTTTGAACTTTTGGAAGAAGCTCAGCCCTTTGCAGAGGACTAAACCACAGGAGACTCTCAGCAAGAGAAGTGCCCAATATGTCCAGCTGCTGGGCAGCTTGTGCTTGGATCATCCTGTGCTTTATCCTAAATGTCACTCTCTCACCACGGAGCATGTACAAAAACCTTCACAGGGCATCCCTAAACACAAGCTGGAGATCTTGAGGAAGCAGGTTGAAGAAAGTTAATTTCCTTACCAGGTCCTCAACAAAACAAAATAGCCTTATTCTTCTCAACTGAGCTCTACAAAGTGACCGATGTGTTATGATGATTTTCTTCTCAGAAGGGCTTCTTTTCTTCCTTTTTAATAACATAGCATGTTTTAAATATCTCGCTGTGGTTCTGAATTCTCAGAATGAATGAAGGACATAAGTAAAACTGTAGCGTGGAAGCGAAGGTGTCCTAGATTTAAAAAATAAGATCCAATTGGAGAAAGAGGGAGAGGGAAGGAGATGGATGGGAGAGTCAGGATCTGACTTTGCTGACACCGCTGGCCTCCCTGGGATGCTCTGGTGTTGTCTTAACAGTTTTCAGTGAGTTGCAGGATTTGAACTGCCTTTTGTTTTCAGTCCATATTAAAATTCTTTCTTGTGGTCCACATCTGATTCTATCTTAGACCTGATCTGATTTCCTTCAGGCTCCAGACCTGTACATTCATATTAATTGGTAAGGTTTGTCATCTGAGAGTCTCCAGCTGGGAAATTCAGCTTCCTCACACTCTAAAATTCGAGTTAGATGAGGAGTGCTTTTCGTTGCCCTTCTACTGTGTAAGCTATGCTACAGAGATGCCATTTAGCTCTTGTTTTTCTTCCCACAAATATGCAGAGCTGTTTATATTTTAAGAAAGAGGGAACCAGCAACTGAAAGTGTACCACATTAGCCCAACCTTGACCATAGTGTTAGAGTTCACTGTCACAGGAAGGTTGTAAGCTGGTCTCATCCCGGCAAAGGCAGAATGGCACACCGCAGTGGCAGGAAGGCATGGGGCTCACATTTGTAAACCTCTGCTGCCCTCCCTAACCAACTCTTAGATTTTCACTAATTTAGTTCAGCTATCTGGACCACAGTTCCCTTGTCTACAATGTAAGAACTCCACTAAATAACTGAAAATCTTTTTCTGGATTCCATGATACATGATTCTCTGAAAACACAAATTCAAAACTGTGTGCTTCCTAAGAATATATGAGATATATATATTCTTATCACAGGCTAGTGTCCATCCACCATCTGCTGCAGACACCCAAAATCAGCTAGTTTGAGGGTATATCTGGAGGTTTTGTTAAGATCATGGCATATCATAGAATCACTATTTTTACTCAGATGAGGTAAAAGTAATCTCTTTGGAGATTAGATTTCCTGTCTGAATAGTTCTTGTGATGTGATTAGAAAGGAGTCATGCTCGTCATGCCTGTAAATATGTTTGGATAAGGACTTTCCCTTCCTCTAAAATTACTTGTATCATTTGTATACTTACTAAATTGTTTCCTAGCTAAGATTTGTCTGCATATTAAATAATTGGAGCTTTTCTACCTGTTAGTTTATTTTTACTGTGTAAATTCTTTTTGGTAGTGGTAAGTTTTATCCTTTTCTCCTCCAATTACCATAAATCAAAAAAATTCAGCACATAAATAAAATCCTGTTAGAGAACACATTGTTCTTTACTTTTGTGGCCAACACATAGAATAGGTTCTTCTGTCCAAAGGACAAATCTCTTTTTAATCATTGTCAATTATCCAATTATTCTCTTTTTGTCCTTGGCAAGTTCAATACTGACAGCTAAAGTGCTTTGGCATTTTGTTTCAAAACAAACTGAAGTTCATCTTTATGCCTGGTCAATGCCAGTTTTTATAAGATGTCTTTTTTTTTAGAATGAAGACTCTGTATTTTTTGGATTATTTTATTATAAACTTGTTGTGAAATGATTTGTCTGTATTTCAGTTCATATTTTCATATATATGAATCTATTATTTAGGTGATTTTGAGGTTTGTCTGAGTGTTTTTATTAGAATAAGGAGGACCCAAATCCAACTTATTTATTCAAATGAGAAAAATCTAGCTGTAGGTTATGCAAGCTCTATATGTGTTGATTTATTCTCTACATGACTACTCTTTGGGATACAACTCTTGGCATGGTTAAATGGATCAATAGTCAGAGTCATTCATGACTAAAAGGCATTCATGGTTCAGGAACCTAGACTCTCAAACTTGTCTAGCAATCTCTCTATAGTCTTGACTGTTGGGAAGATTACAAGGAAAGACTGTTTGGAAAACTTTTCTGGCTAAGACGGAGTTAACAAACAGGCTGATCACTATGGGTTTGCTCATTTATCTGAAAATAACATTTTTAGGTGTTCGTTGCATACTTGGTTCTTTCTACCAAAACTAGTATGTTGGATGTCATGGAGCAAATCCTTAGATTTTGCCTTTAGATATTGCCTCTACAGCTTGTGCTTTGTACTAAGGCAGAACAGGTCAGAGGGTTCTTTTAGAAGCTGAGGTCCTTTAATATAGAACAACAAGACAGAGGGAGAAACCATTAACTTTGCTTCGTCTCCAATGTCTGTAAAATGGCAATAATGCTCTAAGTCTCTTTGAGGTTGTCAGTATTAAGTTACCAAACATATAAACATATGTGAAGCATATTGGAAGCTGGCTCGGTGCTTGCTGTGCAAGTGTGGGATCCTGTGTTTAGATCTCCCGGTAAAAGCAAGATGTGGTATAGAGAATCAACAAGCAAGTTGTCATTGGTGCATTCACACTCACATACAAGCACAAGCATACTTTCCCACATATGTATACATCACACACACATGCAAAGATGAAAAATGGAATTTGAAGCTCTGTAAAGTCATTAGCATTGTAGCTAGCACCTAGTCACTGTCAGTAAATCCTATCTGCTATAGCTGTCATAATGATATTATTATGACAACTACTCTTATGAAAGAAACCAATGAATATCATTTTGCATAGGAAGGTTATTTAGAAGATAATTGCCAAGTGTTGCCATTTGATTTGGGTATTGTGCTCAACAAGTCATATGCATTACCTATAGGATGTTTTGTTCTGAGTGTTAACAGAGTTAAAATTAACATAATTGGTAGGTCCTACACCCATCCTGAACTCCTGTTAAGGTGTGACAGTTTTTATGGAATGTGGATAAAGAGTGTTAAGGGTTATGTTTAACTCTATAAATTTAACAAGTAAATTTGAGAGTATTTTTTAGAGTTGAATATTTATTTGGTTGCAAGGAAATGTTTTTATTGGCCTCTTTTAGAGGGCTGCTTTGTTTGTTTGTTTCCTATAAGAAACTTCAATACAGGCAAACTATGTGACAAGGTCTTGGAGTATTACTCAGCACTTACTAATTATTCAAGAGGCACTGGATCCACCCTCAGTGCTGCAAAATGACAGGTGTGAGATTTCTTAGGCTTCCGTGTGTCTCAGTTAATAAGTGTGCATTTTGTTGTAATTATTATCATTTCTGGAATTCAATTAATGGCAGCTGTAAAGTTCAGTTAATGACATTGAAATTGTTTTTAAAGGACTCTCCTGGGATCTTAATTAGGAAGAATTCAGTTTCAAGCTGCTACAATTTAGATTTGAATCCACCTCAAGGATTTGCTAGGCCTGTGACCCCAGTTGTGGCATGGCCTGAGTGAGTCTGGTTTCCTCATCTGTAGCAGGTGTGAATGTACAGCTCTTCCTAGAAGCTGCCTCACACAGTATCTGATGCATTAAGTGCTCCTGCTCCTGGCTTCTACCATTGCCACCTCTGTTCTTATCAGGAAATAAGGCCATCTTCAAATTCTCTGGCCTCCATACCCCAGTGAACAGTGCTAGAGAAAAACAACAGCTCTATCCAAATTTAGTGAGGACATGAGTCTTGCTCTTCATTCACATTCTGAATTATAGAAATAAAAAAGAGATCAGTGGGCAGGACCCATGGACTCATCGGTTCTTAGAACAAATCTTGAGAAATGAGCTATAGGGACACAGTAAAAATGACAAGAAACTCAACAGCTGTTCTACATATGTTGGAGTGGGATTTCCTGTTATCTCACCCTATGCTTCCTGGTCCCTGAAGAGTGAATACATAATGACCACATATTATTCACATGCCAAAAAAGGTCTAATATCATCAGACTGCCAAGACAAAAAAGAGACTTGGTTTTAGTTTCATTTCTGTTTCTGTGAGAAAATGTCCTGATGAAAAGCTGCTTAGAGGAGAAGGATTTTATTCAGATTGTAATTCCAGGTTAGAGTCCATGATTAAGGGGAAGTCAAGACATGAACTCAAACAGCTAGTCACATCATATCCACAGTCAAGAGTAGAGAGAAATGAATTATGCAGGCTTATTTGCTTGTTGATTGCTCTTAGCCTCCCCACCACCCAAACTGATCAGGAACTCCTCATCAAGGTAATAGTGCCACCCATAATGGGCTTAATCTTCCTACATCAATTAACAATCAAGACAATCCCCCATAAACATGTCCACAGACCAGTCTGATAATTCCTCACTAAGACTATCTCAGCAGGCGATTCTGAGTTATGGCATCTTAACGGTTAAAACTAACCAGTATAGACTCCTTTCCTCTTATTCTGCCTCTGTAGTACATACGCAGTAGAGAAATTCCCCCTTAAGTAGTATGTTAGCCAGCTGGCCAAAAATAATAAAAGAAAGGCAAAAAAAGAAGGACAAACACCTAACATATTTAATTTTATACTTAAAAGCTTCAGAAAAGTCTTTTATTTATTTATTAAAAGCCTTCTTTGAATCATCACACCCTTCACCGATGTCATCACGTGAAGTTGAATTGGCTGAATTGCAGGGATTGGGTAATGTTCCATGCATCTCGCTTGCTATAACACAGTTTACACTCTTTATGCAGGCACAATAGTGAACTCCTCCTTAGTGTTTAATTCCTTAGCTAAACTGATCCAAGTCAGTAGGTCCATCTTCTATTTATTACATATATATATATATATATATATAACATATGTAAATATAAATATAACATATTATTTTATGTTCTTTCTCAAATTTTTCGATTTAAGATTATAACAGGCTGAACTTTGAAATAGATGATCTACCAAGGGATAGAAGGTAGTTGATAACACAAGAGTTAGTCTCTTAATTCTCACATTGGAATAAGCTTATCTTTTGTAGACATACAAAATTCATCTATGTCAATCATAGACAAACACACCAGAAGAACCTAGAAAAGGAGAAAAATTACTTTGTATATGGCTTAGGATGTTTCATTGATAATTTTAGTGCTGAGACACCTGTATCTCATTGGATAAAGCATCATAAATCTGATAGATTTAGAGGATCTCTAAATTATTAACTGCAAAGTATGTGTATGCCTCATGTAACAGAGGGAAAACTGACCAGACTTATGTATGGTAGGCTGATTACTTCACTAAATGAATCATATTTCCCTGGAGCAGACAGGATTTATTGGCACTCTGTCTTACAGGTTTTACAGTAAGGATTATAAAAACTCTTTAAGATGAGGCTTTTCCATAAGATTCACATTGTGAGGACCCATGAGATAAAGAAGGGGGTGGATTGAAAATATTGTGGGTAGGACTGGAGAGATAGTTTATCCAGCTAGAGCACTTACTGCTTGTGGCAATTTGAGTGAGATATCCCTCATAGGTCTTGAGCATTTGAACACTTGGTCTCAAGTTTGTGGAACTATTTGGGAAGGATTAGGATATATGGACATGTCGGAGGTGTATCACTGAGGGTGGGCTTTGAACTTTCATAAGCTTCTTGCCATCCCAAATGTGATCTCTGCTTCCTGTTCATGGTTGAGGTTGTGAAATCTCAGCAGTTACTCCAGCACCATACCTGCCTGCCTGCGTGCTGTGGTGCTGTCCACCATGACTGTGATGGACTCCTATTGCTCTGGAACTAGAAGCCCCAAATAAAGCCTATAAATTGCCTTGGTGGCAGTGATTTATCACAATAGAAAAGTAATTAATATACTACTCTTGCCAAGGATTCACTTTCAATTCCCAGCAATAACACTGAGTGACTCTTGAGTGACTCCCAACCACCTGTAACTCTAGCTCCATGGAATCAGGCTTCCTCTTCTGACCTCTGTGGGCACACACATGCAATGCACATAACCCTACACACACACACACACACACACACACACACACACACACACACACACACACACACTTAAAAATAAATGTTGAAGAAGGAAGGTCATAGAGAGCATACAAATATGTCTCCCAGAGATTGAAGTAAGCACTTCCAGGTCTCTGAGAATTACCTGGCTTTGTCCCTTTGCTTTTGCTTTTTTTTTTTCCTGAAACAGTGTCATACTAGGTAGCCTAGGCTGCCTTCAAAGTCATGATCTTTCTGCCTTAGCCCTCTGAGTACTGGTATTTTAGGTACTGACACCACTCCTAGCTTCTAACTGTTAAAAATAGTGCCTTTGACTTTAAAGTCTCACTGGGGCCACCACAGATCTCAAAATACAGGTCAGTAGGTCTGTGGTGTAGCCCAGTCCCTTTCTTTGCACCAGGCTCCCAAGAGACCTGGGTGTTGCCAGTTCATCTCTCTGTACTTTGAGTAGAAATGCTGTGGAAGTCTTGAGGTTGGAGGGATCATATGCAGCCAGTAATAAAGAGCTCTAATCTGAAGCAGCTCGGTGCTTCCTATCTTCTTCCATTGCCTCAGCCTCTTCCAATCCCCAGCTTGTCAACACATTTCTTTGTTCCAAATAGATTTTGGAGGTCCACTAGAAAATAACAACCATCAGTGCTGAAACAGTTACACACAGGTCTGAAGGTCGTCATCAGGAACTGTTCCTATGATTGTTAGTGATGGGAACTGAAAATCAAGCACTGCATCTTTATTAGAAAAAGTCTCTAATTCTCTATTCAGCTTCAGAAGGAAGCTTCTGGAAAACAGAAAATAGTTCCAGCTTTTTGACTCAAGTTTTTATTCTCTTTTGCCACCGAGAGTAAATGGTTTGTTTAAAAAACTCAGATTCCCTTGTTATTTTGAGTAGTATACAACACATTTTCCTCATAGATACTAGAGAAATGGAAGAAATAGAAATGTCTATTCATCATTACTGCAATCTGATCTTATGTTTAAACTTATTTGAACATTTTGAGACAATAAAGCAAAAAAGAAAAAAAGAGTTTTCAATGACATGTGTCAATCCTTTCTAAAAGGACTTCTGTGTTTCAGATAGTAGGTAGGCAGCTGATAAGATTCCAGGTCACCAGGGCTTCTGGGAGACAAAGACAAAGACACACCCAGAGAACACTGATTTCAATGCATAGACTCTTTGCCCCAGAGTTCCTGCATATCCTCACACTTTAGAACACAAGCTGCCAGCCATGAAGCTTCTATTGTGATAGAAGCTTGAGAAAAGTGACCCATTTTTACCCCTGTCCTGGAGGACTTGAAGGCACAGTGCAATCTACAAAATCCTGAAGAATGTGCTACAGCTGTATTTAACCAAATCTTTGGTACATATTATTAGTTTCTTCTGACAAACTAACAGCTTGTAAAATTGGGGTTAAAAAATGCCATGGGAAATGTTTTTAAACTCCATATTATAATAGGGAAGAAAACCAATGTTTTTAATTTTTTTATAATAAAGAACACTACACATATTATCTCATAGTAAATCTATACTAGAAAAAGATTATCATCATCTATAAAATTGAAACAATAAATAATATCTAACTGGAGAGTCTCAAACGAGCTTAAATAAGACCGTGTAAAATAGCTTGCAAACATAGGAATGCCATGGGATTACAGAGTGGGATTGCATTATAATTAGCAATATACACACAAGTATATATGAATACAGATATGTGTGTGAATAGACATATATGGATCATCTTTATACCACAAACACCTGCATGTGCTCTCTCTGATCCAGACTGATCAAGGTGAATGTAGAATATCTCCTGATGAGTCATTCTAATGACTTCCCCTACTAATAGGGGAAGAATTTCTAAAATCAGTCCTTGTTCAGTATTTGGAAATAAATTCCACCATTTCTATATTTCTTAATGATACCTCATTATTTGTACAGTTAAAAGGCAGCATATTAATTACTCTTGTGGTTAAAAGTGAACTGCTAGGAAGTACAGGCAATGAAAGCAAAAAATGTCAGACACTGGGATTCTGTTGTTAAATTATGATTTTGTTCTGGGGACTTTTGCTGTGAAATTTTTTAATTTCTTCAGTATTCAGTACCATTTAAAGAAGGAGTTGGTTTGTTTCTCTCATGGAACAGGTAGTCATTACAATAAGTACAGATGTAGTTAAGTATTTATATATATCATTATTAAGCCATTGTGCTTTTCTGGTTCATAAAACATTGTCCAGGTTATTGCACGGCTTTCTGCATTGTGTCACCATAACCTGGTTCATGCCCCTTTTGAATATTTACCTTTTAATGTTTTAAAATATTTTATTAAAAATTTTATAGAATATATTTTTGAAAAAAAAAGTATTTTTGATAAAAGGAAATATATATTTTATCATATTCTTTCACCTCCCCCAAAGCCTTCCAGATTCCACCTCCTTACCCACCAATTTATGTTCTTTTTCTCCCTCAAAAAAAGACAAAATATCTAAAAAAAAAAAAAAAAAAAAAAAAAAAAAAGTCAAAGCAAGCAAACAAAAAATACCAAAACAAACAAACAAAAAAATTGAAGTTGTTTTTTGTTAGCCAACTACTCCTGGGCATGGGACCTGACCTGGAGTGTGATTGATCTATTCAGAGACACTCTATTGGAGAAAATGGATATTTTTCCATTTCCCAGCAGGTATCAACAGCAAATAGTTTCTGTGTGAGGGGTAGGACTTGGTGCCCACGTTTCCCTTCTCAATGATGAGATTTTGTCTAGTTAGCATCAATAAAGGTCTTATGCATGCTGTCATTGTCTCTCTGAAATCACATGTACAACAGCCCTGTTGTGTCTGGAAGATCTTGATACCTTGGAGTCATCCACCACCTATGTATGGCTCTTACAATATTTCTGCCTCTTCTTCCACATAGATCTCCAATCTTGAGGGGAGGGGTTTGATGAAGACATCCCATTTAGGACTGATTGCTCTAAAATCTCTCTGGACATAGTCCAGTTGTAGGTCTGCATGTTAATTACAATCTACTGCTAGAAGCTTCTCTGATGAAGGTTGAGTGATGTTCTGATCTGAGTCTTAGTCTGGTATGACTGTGGGTCCCTGGCAGAGAATGGTTCTGGGGGTTGAAGGAGTCACAGATGTTTGGAGGTGGGATGGAATGGAAGGCTGAATGGGGCAGCAGGGAAGACTAGGGGGAGGTCCTGAGTCTTCACCAAAAGGCAGAGTCCCAAGAGGATTAAGGTGGTCTGGACTGACCTCTTCTCTCAATCAACTTGGATTCCAGTCAATGCATTCCTCAGACCTTCTAACAACAATTGCTTACTTTCTTTTTTTTTTAACTTTATTTTATGTGCATTGGTGTTTTGCCATGGGTGTCAGGTCCCCTGGAACTGGAGTTACAGAAAGTTGTGAGCTGCCGTGTGGGTGCTGGGAATTGAACCCAGGTCATCTGGAAGAACAGCTGGTGCTCCTAACCACTGAGCCATCTCTCCAGCCCCCAATTGCTTACTTTCAACTGTTTATCTCCCACTTAAGATGAATTATAACTGGTTTTTCATTTGTTAATTTAAGTTGTTAGGAAGTTTATATACATAACAAGTCCTCTGTTTATGATCTCAGTAAAGAAAATTTGTCAGTCATTATTTCAGTCAAGGAAGAATGCATTGAAAGCTCTTAAGTTATTGATGTATTTATAATTTATTGTGAAAATTAATTCTTAGAGTAAAAGACTATGAGCACTGACTACCTCTATGTTCAGGCTAAGTCGCTGATTTAAAATTTAAGAATGAAATTTCAAAACATTTCCGGAAAAGGCTGGAGTGGTTAAGATGGCTCAGTGGTTAAGAGTGCTTGCTTGCTGCTTTTGCAGAGAAATGGAGTTCAGTTCCCAGTACCCATGATGGGTAGTTCACAACCATATGTAAGGCCAGCTTCAGGAAATCTGATGCCCTTGCCAGGGCTCTGTGGGCATCCACACTATCTGCACATAGACACACGTACAAGCATGCATATACATAAATAAAAATGCTATATATATGTACACATATACATATACATATGTATATATTTTAAAAATGCTTCCAGTCTTTGTATCATTCACACTAATATGCTTTTCCCAAACAGTTTAGATGGATAAACTTTAATTGTAGAACTAAATTCTAGAACCTTCATGTCATCTTCCTGGGGATAAAAGATTCTTGAGAAGATAAGATTTGTGATTCAGATTAATTATTACTATCTAGAAATGGTATTGTCACTTGAGCTGTATTAAAATGTGTATATTTTATTACAATTCTTATATTATCTCTCATTATGCCTCCTATGAAAATTTAAAATGTTGATTTTAGACATGATTCCTTAATGTCTTTATATTTTTATATTGCACTAAATTTGTCTATTGCTATTATAATTTTTATTAATTAAATTTGTTCTTAGACTTTGCATATATACATATTATATACTGACCTCTCTCACTATCTATCTCCCTAACCTCCCCTATCTCTTCCCCTCCACTCCACAAATAGCTCTCACATTCATGTCTATTCATTTTGTTGAGATTAACCAGAGTCATCTGTGTTATCATGAGTTTGGCATTATTCACTAAAATCTGGTAGGCTTGGCAATGAGTATATAACTAAAGAGAGTGATTAATTATACCTTTCCCAGAATCTAGTTCAGAGGTAAAGAGTATGGGCCTGTGACTCCCCCTTCCTTGAGTGATTGGTGGTTGCTCTTGTATGGGAATGGTACAGGTAGTTGTGAGTTAGTGAGAGCAAGGGTTGGATATAAATAATGCCATTTTGCAGCCCTCCACCCTGTTGTCCAGCTCTTACATGATTTCATACTATTTGGTCACATTGAGGCAGAAAATTACAAGCAATGGTTTCAACCATATGTGACTTTAACCTTACCAGGAATAAGAGGGTGTTGATGATTTAAGCCCCCTCTTTACTCCCTATCTTGTTTTGCCACTCTTTTGTATTTCAGGTTAGAGTAAATGCCAAACATGGGTCCATCTTCAAACAGCAGTTAAGTTTTGATTGGCAATGTTCTTCAATCCAGAGCTCTCACCCATAGAGATACCTCTTGTTCTTGAGTCTTCAGAGACCGCTCTTGGATCTTAAACATCTTGCACACTGCTGCAATTTCAGACTTGGAAGTATATTCTCTATAGTCTGGCTTCCTATGCCACCCCTAAAAGAGTCTATGGTGTCAGTCCCTGGAAATGTTATTCCTTCTGGCCTCATCCCTTCTACACTTAAGTGTTTTCCTGCATGAATCAACTGGTAGGATCACCGATGATGCTCTCAAACTTGAGATATGTCACACAGAAAATGCTACCTTTACAGTAGCCCCAAAGGCAAGGAGAGCATTTGAAGAAGGAAAGTTTGGTTTGGGGGGAGGGGTTAAAGGTGAGTCAGGTCTAGTTGATTTGAGGCTTGGTTCTAACTGGTTAATTAATTAATTGATTTTCAAATGCCTACCCAGTTTCCCAATATAATTTTTGGAATAGTTCATTCTTTCCTATTAATTAAATGTGGCATTTTAATCATATTTAATTATGATTTATGACATTATTAGACTTCATTCTTCCATCGAGTCTAATTTTGCACTATTATTTCAGCATTTTAATTATTGTGCTGTTTAAAACTTGGTAGAGTAAGCAGAGTGGGAACCCATTCAAATCTGTCTTTTTACTTAAGTCAATATTATGAGAAAATTACTTTCATCAAAATCCAAATGGGATTTTAGTTGGAGTTCATTTTAGAAACAAGATTGAGAATAATTCTTTTGTAACACTGAGATACTTTTGGCAGAAGGTTATGGTATTCAGTCTCCTTTTATTTAAAATATTCTCTTATAATTAAGTAAAATTATGCATTTCCTTCACACAAGTTGCATATAATTCTTAAGTTTATTTCTAATTATTTTACATTTTTGTTCTTCTATGAGTGGAATCCATTTTACATCAAATTTGTTGTAATTATGACTGAATAAAAAGTTGGTGGCTTTTAAATAATATTTCATAAAAGTTTCAGGTAATACATATCTAATGTGCTCCATAAGCTTTTATTAGTTCCTTGTAGTTTCAAAAGATAATCAATTCATCTACAAATACTAACAAATTCCACTTGTCTATTAGCTTGAGAAAGTTATTTACCTAATTAACTACTAAGAGATTTACTGAAAATGGTTTAAATACCAACATATTATCATCATTATTATTATTGTTGCTTGATGATTCAGAAAAGTTTGGTTCTTTGTAAGAGAAAAGTTCATTATATTAATTTATTTCTTTGTGGCATACATGTCATAAGACAACTGTAAAGAGTAGTGTCTCTTCTTTGACCATGTGGGTCCAAGAAATCAAAATCATGTCATCAGGCTTGGCTACAAAAGCCTTTACCTGCTGAATCATCTCTCTGCTCCCCATCTCTATGTATAATGCTGAGAGTTGGAGAAATAGTCTTCCACAAGCAAGGAATTCCCTGATTGGTTATTTAATATCAAGTATTTAGCCCTGAAATAATGTACATACAAGTAACATTATATGGATTGAGCAAGTTTTAGTTATATATTGAAGAATACACACACACACACACACACACACACACACACACACACACACACACACCAATAATTAAAGAAAAAGAGGCCCTGTATTACTTGAGAGAAAGCAAGGGAGTGTATGTGGGAACAGTTGGAAGGGGGAAAGAGAAGGGTGAAAAATAATGCAATTATATATTAATTTCAAGAACGAAAAATAGTTATAAAGTAATATGTATATATTTCTTAGAAAAACAAAGAATGATGGGCCAATTCTTTGCCTGGAGATTGACTTCTAGCTAAATCCTTCCACTAATTAGCTCTATAGCCTTAGACTTTCCATTCCTTCAAACCATATTATTTCTCAAAATTAGATGTTTAGTTAATTATTAGTGAATATGACTCTTTCTGGGGTCATAAATCCGTTAGAAAAATGAGTGAGAACTGGAGATCATCTATAATGACAAATTTATCTACCCACATATAAAAAATACTTTACATGAAGTTAGAAGTTGCCTGTCTATTCTATTGGAGTTAGAAATTGCCTGCCTACTCCATTATGTTCTTTCATGGGATCCTTATAAGCAAATAAAATAAAAATACTCTAGAAGTAGTTGGCCTCTTAGATTGTTTTCAACTTAAAGATTTAACCTTAAACAAATTGTCTTGCACCTGAGTCTTAAGTTCTTATCTGTGTGGAACAATTGACACCAGAGGTTTACATGTATTTTGTTAATAGTAAATCTGGTGTCATGGAATCTGTCCTTCTGTAAACTTTTAGATATAGCAGCATGCTTTCATTTATGTGAGGCAAAGGTGCAACCCACAGCTTCACCTTGTATGTAACTTTGAGAGACAGGGTTATTTCTTAAACTGAGAGAAAACAATTTTGGGCATCCAGGTCACTTGTGACTCAAATGTCCAGACTTTCTGATTCGGTCTCTTAAGTATAGCCAGAAGGAGTGAAGGACTTTCATATCATCTGATTCTGGCATTTGGAAGCATTAGCTCCTCTCTCCAGGGTAGTTGAGATCCTGCATATCAGCCCTTCACTGTAGGGGATGCTTTCAGCCTGTGCTCAATAAATTCATAGAACTGAGTTGTCTCCATTTAAACCACTCTTTCCCTCAGACCAAGCTTGATTCATACATTCAATGGCTGCTGATGTCAAAGGGATCTTAGATATGAGATATTCTAAACCTTGGATTTATTTATTTTTTGCCTCTCTATCACAAAATTTCATTCTGAAAAGAATGTCTGGAAATGAAAGTTCTCATCCTGGTTCAAGAATTTGTTTCCTCTCTGTGTGATTAGATGACCACTATATGCCAGTGCAAAGTGAGAGTGCTGGCATGATAACTCGTTGGGGAAAAGGACTTGCTGCCAAGTGTACCCACCTTCTTCTCATCCTTCTAAAATTAGTGTCAAAATTTTTCTTATATGCTACATGTAAAAGTAAAGTATATTACGAAACTAATATATGCTACTTGTCAAACAATATCTATGTTAATAATCATGAATGTAAAAAACCATAGTGGTAATAATAATAACATTTATTATTATTAACATATAATTCAGACATACAGGCCTTGTTTTGCACCAAGTACACTAGGTACTGTATATAAATTAACTCATTTAGGTGTGAAATAATTCTTTGAGCCAATATTGTTTTTTATTAAACTTTCTTTTTATTTATTCTTTGTGTCTTTCACATCATCCATCTGGATCCCATTCACTTCCCATCCCTTCGTATCTATCCTCTGCCCTTGCAACCTCCTCCTCCCCACCCCCCAAAAAAATAAAATAAAATTTAAGAGAAAAAAGGAAAAATCTCATCATGGAAGCTGTAGTGTATCACAGTGAGTCACACAGTATACTCATTTGTCCATATAATTTTACTTGTAAGTATTCATTGTGAAGAATCATTGGTCTGGTTTGAGGCCTCTGATTTCAGCTGCACTATCAATGCTGGGCCCTCAATGGGACTCCTCTTGGAATTCTTGTTGTTGTCCTGTGTCATGGAGATCCTGCATCTTTGGGTCTACAGGACTGGCCCGTTTACATGGTCTACCAGATCACAGATGGGGTGGATATTGGGGTGGGCCAACTCATAGCCCTGGTTTTGGCCTGGGTAGTTGCAGGGTTGGTCAGCCTGCCAGCTTTTCCATCTTTACCACCAAAGTGAGCCTTCCAGCATTGCCCTGGCTAGTTCCTCCCTTGCATTGATGAGCAAAGGGCGGGATTAGTTCTCCTGCTTTCAGGCCCTCATGGTTGGCTCTCCCACACCTACACCTTCAGGGCCAGCTCTACTGTCTTGTCCAGGCAAGATGGAGGGGAGAGGCCACTCTCCTGAGTGCTATGGTAGATGAGGGGCAGGGCTAGCTATTCCATCCACTCTTATGACCTCAGGGCCAACTCTCTCACCTTCACAGGCATTTGGGAGGATCTCTCCCCTGCCCATACTACCATATGGCATATGAGGGGTGGGGGCCAGATCCCCCACGCTCGCATTCTCAGGGCCAGCTCACCTGTGTCCCTGTCAGCCAGGTCAGCTCCACTGTGCTGCCCAGACAAGGTGCAGGGCCCGCTTTTCCAAGTGTTACAGTTGGTAAAGGGGAGGGTCAGCTCTGTCACCAGCTGAAGACAGGAGGGACAAAGGAAGGAGGGCATCTTTTCCTCACCCATGCCATCACACGGCAGATGGGAGGGGCAAGACCTGCTCTTCCGTGCTCATGCCCTCAGGGCCAGCTTACCCAGGCCCCTGCAAACAGAGTCATTCCTATTGTGCTCCCCAGGTGAGGTTAGGACTGTCTCTCCTGAGTGTTTCAGCCATTGAGGGGCAGGTCCAGTTCTCCCCAATGTTGCAAGTAGGGAAGGGCTGGACCAACTCTGTACAGCCCTATTCTCTCTGCCTCCAGCTGTATCAGGTGCCTTGGACATCAACACAGACAGTGGCAGCATGAGGGCCATGAATCCATGGGCCACAGCAGCAGCCCAGAACCAGACAACACCATGGCCCTGGATGGCAATCAAGCCACCTGCCTCAGCCAGCTGCTCACTACTTTTACCTCTTCAGATATGCCTCTGTTCACAGGACATGAACCATTCTGTCTCTCTCTTTCCCATAACACGCCATACATTTGCTCACCATAATAGTGCTACCTTACAATGATGCAAGGAACCAGGTGGGATGGTGTTTTCTCCTAGAAGCCTGGAGCTGTCATCCCCAGGCCTGCATGTGGGTCTCTGCCTCAGTCCATTATGGTACTGGGCAGGAACATGCTTCCTCCTTGGAGCGTGGGGCAATCAGAGCCAAATATTATTAATACCTCTGCATATACAAGAAAACAGACACATGTTGATGGAATAACTTCTCTGAGATCAGACAGGCTGTACATCCTCGAGCTGGGGCTTTTGTCTTCTTTTCTTAGCTTTTGACTTCTTCTCTCAGATTTGTCCTGATTCTCCTGGTTGATTTGTTCTCCCTCCACTGAGTGAATATCAGTTTTTTTTTTTTTGCACTCATATTACACAGATAGTGATTATTGAGCAATAAGTATAAGTTTCCTTAAACACACACAGCTTACTTGGGTAAACATGCACAGGTGTGCATGCTGTGCATCTATTGATATCACATCTATTGCTAGTTCCTCTCTGAAATAACCCATAATATCCCATTATCTTTACTCATGGTTTTCCTCAGTGTTTTTCAGGGTGTGAAATTCCAGGAATATTAAATAGCACAACAATGGGTTTGAATTTCTTTTCCCTGGATGGACCAATTTTCATGCATTGTTTTGGCTAATTGTTTCTTTTGGGAATTTAGACACTGGGCTAACTGATGTTCATTTTCCCTCCTTTCCTAGATAAGACACTTAATGTTGCCCATTTTAAGCGAATAAATCTTTAGAAATTATTATTCAAGTTACATAGCTTTGACAACACATTGTTACTAAGTTCTAACTATGCTCATTAGTATCAGTGATCTTAGTCTATATGGTACTCATTCTTTAATATTTGTTGAGATAATTTCTATAATTTTTAATTCAAAGATTTATAATTACTTTTCTGTTGTTGTGATAAAATACCATGACCAAGCCAACTAAAAGAAGAAAATGATTATTTGAGCTTACTTATGGTTACAAAGGGATAAGAGTCCATTGTGTCAAGAAAGCATGGTAGTAAGCAGCAGGCATGGCGGCACAAACAGGATGCTGAGAGCTCACATCTTCAAGAGCAAGCATAAAACAGAACAAACTGGGAGTGATGCTAGGCTTCTAATTCCAAAGCCCACCCCCAATGGAGTTCTTCCTCTATAAAGCCTGGACCTAAACCTCTGCAAATAGCACCTCCAACTGATGATCATGAGTTTAAATATGTGGGCCCATGGGGAACATTCTTATTTAAGCCGCTGCATGTATCTGTCATTATCCAAGTTCTGAATTTAGTTACATACTGAAGATCCTTATAACAACTTAAAATCAAGTATGTAGATTCTATCTGAAAATTTTTCAGATCTCTTTATGTCCCTCAGTATGTAGTCTGCTTTCGAAAGTTTCCAGCATTTCCATTAGGTCGAATTCCTGAATGGAATTTGAAATTTTAAAGAACACATTATATTTCCCTGTTTTTATTTTTTTTTACTACTAATTCATGGAACACAAATTCCTAAATGGTCTTAATTAAAAACCCAGAGCCAGAATATTGGAGTAAATACTGAAAGATCAGAAAGATAAAGGAACAAGCCATAGCCACTACCTCACTAACTCCTCAGCCTGAAAAAACCCTAGTTCCTGTTTCTTCATGCCTTATATAACTTTCTCCACCCAGCCATCACTTCCTGGGATTAAAGGAGTGTATGCTTCCCAAGTACGGGGGATTAAAGATGTGTGCCACCACTGCCTGACTCTATTTCTCTCCTAGACTGAGTCACTCTCATATATTCCAGGGTGGCTTTGAACTCACAGAGATCCAGACAGATCTCTGCCTCCCAAGTGCTAGGATTAAAGGTGTGTGCTACCACTGCCTGACCTCTATGTTTAATCTAGTGGCTTTTTCTGTTCTCTGATCTTCAGGCAAAGTTTATTATGGTACACAATATATCACCATATTTCCCCTTTTTGTCTAAAACAATAAAAGGTTATAACTAATATAAGAAAAACTACATACAATAAGTATATACAAAATATATAGTCAAGAATTACATTAACAATGTCCAGTCCATTAACATTTAACAAATTCAGAGAAAATACTCCATTATTTATCCTATTTTGGTGAGTCTGAAATGTTATACCTAATTCACTTTTTTATCCTAATTTGTGTTACCAACCAAAAACTATCTTTTGATGTCTTATACACTTTACATCTCTTTAGTGAGTTTTTCTAAATTTGTTAGCAAGGAAAACTATAACTATAACTATCTAGTCTTCAACTCCCTCAGAGACCTGAGAAGGAAATAGTATTAACTGAGTAATCATGAAGTGCAAACAAGCAACTTCCAATAAATGTGAGAAATGACAGAGACATCAGGCTGCCTGGACAGTCACCCAAGTTTCCTCTGCAACATTGGGGCATCCATCTTCGGCCTACAGGCCTAGTATATCTGACAGACTTATCTGTGATGCAGAATTTTTAAATGGCCTTCCTGCCTTGTCTTGGCAAGGTTCAGCAGTCCTTTCTTTTGTGTCCTGCCTGTCCATTTCAGTGTTTTCTTTAGTGTCTCTTCCACAGCCTGGAAAACCCATAGTTTTTTGCCAGTAACTAGCTGTCCGTCTGTCCATCTTTGTCCTCCCTGTGGCATCAACAGGTGATAGACCTCCTGCTTCTCATTTTTGCATGTGAACATTTCCCTTCTCTTTTTAGACCAATGCAAGCATACCTGTGCATGTACACATGTGCACACACACATACACACACACACACACACACACACACACACACACACACTTATAGAACTTGCTAGTATTTATATGGGATGGGCTAGCATACATATATCCTATAAGCTCATGATCTTTCTAGAACAATGGTGTCAGTTTATTCCCAAATAATCTTATATAGATTCTGTCATAACTTTTGTTGACAATTTTTTTTTGACATATAGAAATGAAGTTACATAAATAGTGGTTAATTATTCTAGAATGCATTCCCACTTGGAGTACATTTGTGGGGAAAGCATTTAAACTTAAGACATTAAATCTCTAATCCTTCAAACAAAATTTCCAGTTACCCGGAACATAAATAATGCTGGTGTCTTGACAGGAGAGCCTCAAAAGGTTTTCTGTAAAATCATTTCTTCCAGCTACTGCATTTACCAGAGCAAACCTTATGGAATGTGTGAAAATTCACATAGTTCATGTTATGTTTCTGAGAGAATAATTACAGAGAAAATAGAATACAGGGGCAGAGGAGAAGTTTTTGAGATTGTTGCAATCAAACCCTACCAGATTCCCCAGATTTCCAATGAAATGCATATTGTTGACTTTCTCAGGAGAATATGGTGCTATTGATAGTGAACAATATTAAAAATTAAAAAACAGACTGCACAAAATGTACACACACCAAGAACTTTTTAAAAATTAAAAGAGCAAAAATGTAAGGGCTAGGGATATAGCTTGTGGTAAAGCACATGCTTAGTCCTAGGTGCCATCCTCAGCACCAAAAAGGGGTGGGGAACAAACATATAAACAAACCAAACAAGACCAAAAAAATCAATTTTCTTATATATTTGTGTGTATAAAAACTTATGTAAAGGATCAGAAAAGGGTGGAGGTAGTTCCAATACAATCCAAAGGCAACACCTGAATGGAGCCATTTTGAGGATTCATTAGAAACCATTCAGGGGAGAGGCTGATTGTGAGGGAAGTACAGAAGCAGGAACTCCCACAGCATGCTAAAGGGATTGTTGCAAGGACTCATTTGTTTAGTGTAGAGAACAGCTGCAGTGACAACATGCAGTGTCTGGCAGAGAAAGTGGCACGGGTGCTTACATGTCCTTACGTCAAAACAGGCTGCGATTAAACTATATGTTGAGGAAACAATGTTCTAGGAAAAGTGGAGTAATGTGGGGGGTTAACAAGGCAACTCCATGTAGTTAAAAGGAGGTTTATTTTGGGGTAAATTCACAGCCAGTAAAGGGGTTGGTTACAGGACCCAGGAGAGGTGAGGTGCAGTCTAGCAGTTCTCTGGAGAACTCTGACTCAGTCTGCCATCCAGCATGCAGGATCATGAGGAGCCAAGAGGGCCAGCCCAGATGGATCTTGGATCTTGGGTCTTACGGGTTCCCATCTCAGCCACGCCCCAGGGGCATGTCATAGGTAGGCATGGCAGTTACTGGCTGCCTTACTGAGGCAGTGCTTCAAGGTCAAAGCTGAAACAGCTACCCACTACAGTGGAGAATGCTAACTCCCATCAAGGGAACTTGCCAAAGTCTCCAGCACCACAGTAATGTTCTGTGGCTACATTAGACTATTTTCTGGGGGAAATCTGGGAATTCAGCTATGTTAATAAATCTCTAATAGTTAAAAAAAAAACAGTGGCAAATGAATAAAAAATGAAAAGCAAAACACAAGCACTGAAGATTGGGAAACAGGATCATGACCATTGGTCACTAACCTAGTCACAGAGAAAAACTGAGTAAACAGACAACTGAAACCATCATAATGGGCTGTGGATTGAGTTGCAATGTGCAGCACATCCCTAGGAAAGCAGAAGTCAGAGAGAGGGGCTCGGCTGACTAAATAAGACATTAGGAGTTTAATCTGAAGTCAAGAGAGAAAGAAAAGTAAGGAAGAGTTGCCCTTCAGTGTCCTCCTAAACACCTCATATGGCTGCCCCCACCATGAACTCGTGCACAGATATTGTCTGAGGTTCATGATCTTACACTTTGCCCTTGAACTTAGGAAGAACTTTCTTGACACCCTAATTGTGGGAATGATTATATGAATAAAGCATTTCCACTGCAGTCCTTCCCCAGTATGAAATTTTAACAAAATTGAATATAATGCGTAGACACATGATAGAAAATAAAACGCAATAATTTCATCTGAACTAATTAGACATCTGGCATACAATCCTCAGTTCCTCTTTTCTCCTTTCTTGTCGTGTGCCAGTGTTGCAAATCTCTTTGCACTTAAGAGATTTATTTTCCGACTACCCTCTCAAAGAAGGAGTAATTAAAACAGATTTCACAGTCTTCAGCTCTAAGGAAATAAATGCCAAAATCTCCTGCTTGACATGACCTTTACTTAGACCTAACCTATTCGAGGAAAAGTTATTTCTTTTTGCTTTTCCTGCTGAGATTAGTTAGAAATAAATAGATGAAACTCAAGTCAAATTCCTCAGAAACTTCAGAGCCCAGAATCCCACCCAGATCTAAGAGCGTGCCTTTCCAATTCTGGTTGATTCGAGGCCTGTGATGCTTGTCTTCCCCCTACTCGTTATGTATGAGGAAACAGAGAACCTGTTGAGACAGTAAGGGCAAGTGTACCAGTCATTTCAATCGAGCTCCGTGTAGCTTTCAGCAGTGCTTCAAACTCTACTCAGGTGTGACTTACAGCTGACCTTTGACCATGAAATCCTCTGTGAATCCGGGACTGATACCTGTGAAAAACCTTCCAGCATGCTTGTTTTTAAAGAATGTGCGTTTAAAATTCAGACTTTAAAATCTCACTTCTTTTCTTTTTTTTTTTAAAATTTATTTATTTATTATGTATACAATGTTCTGCCTGCATGTATGTCTGCAGGCCAGAAGAGGGCACCAGATCTCATTACAGATGGTTGTGAGCCACCATGTGGTTGCTGGGAATTGAACTCAGGACCTCTGGAAGAGCAGTCAGTGCTCTTAACCGCTGAGCCATCTCTCCAGCCCCCTCACTTCTTTTCTATGTGCAAATATGAGTGCTATATGTCTGAAGCACAAATTATAAAATAAAGATATTAGTGATGTCATTGCCTTAAGTGATACAAAAGGGGTTACTGACCACCCAGTCTGTGTTCAGAACCACTGCTACCCTTATTGGTATTGACCTGGTGGGACTTTGTTGATTCTGACAGCTAGACTTGCTTCCTATGAAGCTCTGCACAACTTGTTAGTGTACTCAAGTCAATGGCCCAAACTTCTGGAAGTCTGCACTAACAACCTGCTGGCAATGGCCAAGGATTACAGACTTATTTTTAGCAATTTTTTAAGACTGAAATGGAATTCAGTCAAGGTTGGCTTTTTTTGAGCATGACACACAGAAGAAGGGCAGTACTTCTAATTTTATCATCTGGCCATAAAATCATGTTTTAGTGCTAGCTAATTTCATTGATTTTTAAAGTGTACTTGTCTAGGTTTACATTTAGCGAGACTGTTCTGTGGCTGAAACAGTGTATTTTGGGATATGTGGAGAATCTTTGTGACACACTGGAGAATGATTCAGAGAACTGTTCCAAAAGTCAATTAGCAAGTGTGTCATATCTAGATCCTATCATTCACGAGAATACATAATACCACACTCCAAGACGTGGCACTACAGGTGTCCAATTGTGGGAGGGGGGCTCTACTGGTGTCATACAAAAATGTTTGTGCACAACAACACAGATATATTACTATCCAAAGCATAATGTGTTTAAATTCAAAAAAGTTAGAGATTAAAAAAAAAAGAATATGCCAGTGTTATTAAGTTGCCAACTGAGAACAGATGATGCTCTGTAATTTCTCTGTTGTCAACATATGTAGTGACTGGTAGAAACAAGTGATGGCATATTGGTAAAATTATTAAGGCCACTCCATGTAGTTAAAAGGTAGGTTTATTTTGTGGGCTAACTTACAAGTGAAGGGATAGGTAACAGGGTCTGGGAAAGGTGTGGCACAGTCTGGTGGTGTTCTCTGGAGAACTCTGCTCGGTCTACCACCAGCATCCAGGGTCCAGGAACCAAGAGAGGTGGCGCATCTGGATCTCGGGTCTTCAGGGTCCTCTCTTGGCCTCGCCTTGTAGGCGTGACAGTTACCGAAGCCTCAATGGGGATCAAAGCTGGAATGGCTACCCACTACAATGGCATAGTAGTCATCTGTTACAGAGATCAGGGCCAATGTGTGTGTGTGTGTGTGTGTGTATGTGTGTGTGTGTGTGTGTGTGTGTGTGTGTGTGTGTGTGTGTGTGTGTTGAAGCTGATGCAGGGGCAGGGAGGAGCAGTGAGAGAGAGGAGTTAATTACCCACTTATACAATTAGTAAAAATTTTATTCTTTTGAGACAGGCTTTACTAAGTATCCTGAGCTTGAACACCTGATCCTCCTGCCTCAGCCTCCAGAGTGCTGGGATCACAGGTATGCCACCAGGCCTGACTGGACTGGCAAAGATGAATATTCTCTGAGTAACATGCCTTGTGAAATTATTTTTGTGTAAGTCTCAGTTTTCTGTGAGTCTCTAATTCAAAAATTATTTGTTGGACAGCTGAACAATCTCTGATCAAGTACTGAATTGATTCTGGTTAAGTGTAAACATGACTCTCTAACACTGAAGCCCTCACTTTAACCTGTGTGCATTGTCCACAGTCTTTTGATCCCTAAGCACATTTCCTGGTGTGCACTAATTCATGCACTTTCATTTGCATGGCAGCTCAGTTAAGACCTCTTACCTACAGAGAACTTTCTAGAATTTGATCGAGCTAATCTAACTTTTAGATTACATATCTGTAGGAGGTTTGTTTTTATCATAATCTTTTCAATTCTTTTTTTTATTACAGTGACTTTTTGTGTGTGATAACTTTATAGTAAAGATTTAACCCATAGTATTTTAAATCTCCCATTTCAGCTTCAATGTGGCTTTTTTCCATGATACTTTTTGAAATCTAGTTTTCTCAATTTAAGTTTTAGAAAATTTATTATTCCATCAGTAAGTGATTTTATTCTCTATAGTTTTAATCACTGGAAATTTTACTTTTGGATAATTGTGCCTACTGGGTAAGATCAGTCAGGATTCTATCTTCAGTGCTCCTAGGGATGTCTGGTAAGGTCTCTATGGAGACTGAGCACAACAGCTAAAGGAATGAAGGACAGTTTCCATAGGAGGCTGAAACTTGAGATGACAAAACTCTTTTAAATAAGATCACATCACATAAAACAATTTACAGTATCTTGAAGTAGCCTCAAAATGTGTATAATTATTGCATCATAGCAATGGTTTGTAATTAGAAGTTACTATCTAGAATCCAGCATGAGGGTTGAGTCCCAGCAATTTGGAAGGTTGCTGGAGGCTGAAGGGTGTCTTGTGCTTCTGTGTTGGCTTTTCTGTGCACAGGAGCACCTACAACAAACACAAAGCACTTCCCCACAGCTTCCCCACGTTTCAGTGCTATTTGCCTTTTTATCTATTGGATACTTCTAAGTTTTCTAAGTTGAAAAACAAAATGTACCTTAAGTTTTTTGTTACTTATCCTCAAGGTAAAACGCAATAAACTCCTTGGCACGAGGGAGAATTATGCCAACCTCTCACATTATTTTCTCTCTGTCTCTCTCTCTCCCTCTGTCTCTCTCTGTCTCTCTCTCTCTGTCTCTCTCTCTCTGTCTCTCTCTCTCTCTCTTTCTCTGTCTGTCTCTCTCTCTCCTTCTCTCTCTCTCTCTCCCACTTGTGCATGCACACATACACTCACTTACACATACACAGGGGAGCATTACTTCACCATTTTTCCTGCTACTTTTCTTCAAAGTTTTTTGTAGGGTGTCAGCCATTATACTGAGCATCTGTCTTTGCTATAGCAGTTTAAATCCATATTTTCCTGTAGCTTCTGATTTTGATACCTCTGAAGGAAATGAGACTATTTTTAAACTTGAGAACTTGAATGTTAAATATATTTGACACAACTTCTTGCACCACACTACTTTGGCTCAACAGTCCTTGAGAACCAGCTGCCAATGACAGAAGGTGTTGATGATGAACTAAAGACACAGACAAACCTAGGATTGCATAGAGTGTGCTTTACCAGGGATGTATGGACAGAAGTGTGTCCTGGATGGCAGCAAGACAGGGTTATCCCCGCACCTGCACTCTCTCAGAAACTTTAACATGCAAAGCCTGGTGAAGAACATGGTTTATGCTCAAACTAACTAGGGGATGCAGAAATTGGACAGAGAAAACACTAAGTTAAAATTTCACTTTTCCTGGTTAAAGGAAATAGATCAGAAGTAACCGGAGGAAAAGCAAACAGAATTGATGTGACTATCAGTTGGCTGGGAACCCAAGGTAAGAACAGAGAATTCAGAAACTAGTCTTGTCATGAAGGGACAATTGCTGCCAAAGCCCTAAACAACAATGTAAACAAACCCAAACAAACAAAACAAAGAGAAAACAGACCACCATTGCCGGAGACAAAGCACCAAGGAGGACTTTGACAGTCTACATAATTGCAGAATGCTCAAAGAGGGAAACCCTAGTGTAGGAGCAGCCTCATAGGATTTTTAAAATATGACCTCAGAGGGAGATGGGCTCTGGTTGCTCTGAAGGATGCTCCATCATTCAGCACTACTTTCAAAGGCTATTATTGACCCTGATCAGGCTTCTGATTAAATAATGTGCTTCCTTGGGTTACACTGTGAGTTAAATCAGCATTTGTGTACCAGTCTGGGGATTAAAACACTTTCTCACTATCCTATCTTCTCTTTAAAAAGGCATTATACATGGCCACATACAGATCTGTAGTCAAATAGTTGGTATCCATGGCTGAAAATAGAAGTTAAATACTAATGAATGGTAGGGTTAACAGGTGATTTGGAAGGCCTAGTTTATCTAATAATTTTAATAATGTCAAAGAAATTACATGAAAAGCTGAGCAGTCGTGACACACGCCTTAATCCCAGTACTTGGGAGGCAGAGACAGGCAGTTCTCAGTAAGTTCGAGGCCTAGTCTACAGAGAGAGTTCCAGGACATCTAAGGCTGCATAGAGAAATCCTATCTTGAAATCCACCTCCCCCAAAAAAGAAATTACATGAAGCAGTAGATTCTCATAAGAAAAATACAGTCCTGCAGTGTAGATCTGACCTATATAAAATCTCTTGCAAAGTTAGTAAGAGAGTAACTGAAGTCTATTCCTGGAAAATGGAGCATCAAGAAGAAGCTGAAGTTCAATCTGTGGTTCCAAAAAGCTCTTCTATTACCCACGACTGCCTACACGGAACATTAACACATCACTTTCTACCCTTGGAAAAATAGCTAGGGCTCCCAAGGGAAGGAGGGAGAGAGACCTCACAAAACTTTCCATCCACAGAAAGAACACAAAGGCCACAAGCTATATGTCCTTGTATGATATCAGTAAGCAGTTGGGGAGAGGGCATCATGAGACAGACACTCCTATCTGTTTTTTTCCAGAGAAAAACTGACAAGGGTCACCATTTTTGTGAAAGAGATGGAGTTAATCAGGCAACTGTGAATATCAAAATCTTGACAGACAAAAGAGATGGGGACATAGAACAGCATACCAAACAGCATAATGACTTTCAGTTTTGATAGGTCCAGATCCCACACCTGATTGGTCTCTCCAACACATAGCTACCCTTGGTTCTATTCTGTTTCAACCTTCTTAATCACCACGATTTTAATATTTACATTGGGGACTATAACCCTTTGCTCTTACAATTACAAGAAATTAAATTGTATGATATAGGATTAAATAAAACAGTCTATAATTACCTTATGTGATCAGTGCATGATCTCATCATGAATGCACAAATGAAAATATTTCAACACATAACATTTATCTTTGTGTGTTAAGGAGCAGCAAAGCAAACTGATAACAAAAAAATTCTTTATGTCTTGTTCATTTTTTTGTGTGTGTGTGATAGAAGCTGCCATTTGTAAATATAACTGACAAGCCCTTGACTCCCAAGAGTGAAGCAAACGTTATTTTCTTCTCATCAGAATACTGGCTTTGTACTTTGTAAATTTTCAACAGTGGAGCCTATTTTAAGCCTATATGTGTCTTAGTTCAACAAAACGTCTGTCTCTTTAAAGCAGCAGCCTGTTGTCTACTGTGTATGCTCCCACATGCATTCCTCTGGGCACTTTGCAGGGCTTGTGTCACTTAACCTCAAAACAGTGAGCTGCTGTCATCTCCATCTAGAGTGAAGGAGACTAAGAGAATATCAGCTATTAAATGGCAGACTGGGGAATGAAAACTATAGACAGCATCCTTCCAACACAGGTCTCCCATGTTCATCCATCTGTGGTACTCTTGTTCTGGACTCATCATAAAGCGTATCTGAATGCCTGGCTCTGGCACGCACCTTGACATTCATGCTTCTCTTCTATCTTTCCTGTATTTCTTGCTTTTCTGCATGGTGTCCATTCCTCAGCACTGTGTATGTCATTTAGAAGTTTTCTATCAGAACTTCAGATCTCTTCAGTGTTCCCATTGCCGTGTTTCCTTCCAGGACAGCCACTTAGTCAGTCATGGCTAAGAACATTTTGGAATGTACTTAAGCAAACTCTCACTATTTATTGTATTCCATAAGCCATCAAGTCTTGAGAGTTGTTTTTATACTTCTAGATGCATTATTAGACATCAGAGTCAGAATATACCCTTTTAAAGGAGACTAAAGACTGACATTTCAGAGATTTTGACATTTCCTAGAAACTTGAGGAAAAGGCCTCCGTGAGAGTGATGACACTGAGCTATGATAAAGAACATCCAATAGTCCGTCGGTACAACATTCAAGTGTGTCCCCTGGCTTGGTGTGCTTTGGAGTACCTCTTGTTACGGTGCAATGTGCCTCTCTCTAATCACTTGAAAGAAATATTATCACATTGGGGCACAGCTCTGAAAGTACTGCTAACTGCACGTGTTTTACGTAAGAAGGCTGAAGCAAGCAGTCCACAGTCTGTGCTCTGCCAACTTACCCATGAACCTGATCTTTGTTACAATTTCCTCTATTTTTAGTTGAGATTTAGAAAGCATCTGGAAGTGCCCTAGTTAGCCAGAAACATATGGTACACTGTGCTTCTTTGCATGATCAGTCAGGAAACTCCACAGTAACTGTTGAACTGTGCTTTCAGATCATCTCATGCTTCTCGTTCCTGCTAGGGTTGTTTATGTTTGGGGAGGTTGTTGTTGGTGGCAGTGTGTGTGTGTGTGTGTGTGTGTGTGTGTGTGTGTGTGTGTTTCATGATGACCTGTTTTGGCAGTGTAATCCTTAAAACTAGTGACTTTTCCTAATGCTATGATAAAATAGTCTAACACAAGTAACTTAAGGAATCAAGGGTTTATTTGGGTCCATAGTCTGAGGGCACAGTCCATCATGGCAGGGAAGTCATGGCAGCAGCAGCTGGTGGCATATCATCATATTGCTTTTGCAGTCAGGAAGCAAAGAAGAATGGATACTAGTGCTCCTCTCGCTTTCTCCCTTGTATTCAGCTCAGGACCCCAGTCTATGGAACAGTGCAGCTCCCTTCAGTTAATCTAAATGGAGAAAAATCCCTCACAGGTCTTTTCAGAGAATTGTCTTCTGGGTGTTTGTAGGAGACAGCAGTAGCCATCACACAGTGCTTAACTGAAGAGCACCCCCAAACCACATTCAGAGCTTTTTTTATTGTGCAAAAATTTTCAAGTTCTCAGTAGACCACAGAGACTGGCAAATACAGGAGTCATTTTAGCATAAGTGGTCAATTGTTCTTGATTATTCTAAGAGCACATGTGATCCTTTGGTCTGAAGGATTGTTTAACCATGGAAATGGGGTAGAAGTATCATGTGCTCCATAGTGTAATAGCCTTCATCTTTATCTCAGCAGTAGCTGCTGACGAGTCTTCATCATTGAAAAAAATATGTTAGCTTTTCAAATACCAGCCTCTCGTGGGAATCGGATTCCTGTCACTACTGCACAAGTTACCTCACACATTGAGGGTAAAACAATATAGACTTCTTTTACTGCCTCTACACTGTCATCTTTCCCTTGAAGTCATGACATTGTCGTTATCTGGCCTTACATTGTCCAATTCCTATTTATTTTATAATAGAATAGCATGGTCACAAAACCTAGACTTTGTTTTGCCCTTTGGTTGGCACATGATGACCATGAAGAAAACATGGGTTAAACAATGGATGAACACAGTTGTCTGGGTTTAGGATTCTGTTATAAGAATCATGATTGTTTAGTATTGAGAAAAATGTTCTTTAGACATGCAATACTTAATAATCTATAAAATAGCTTAATTAAGGAATTGAGCTATCCTTATTTCCCTTTGCATCTCATTTCAAGTCCACCCTAGTTGATGATATGCTATTATGAAACAAAGGTTACAGTGAAAGTGTTCGTTATAAAACTGAAAAATGAAGTCATAATCATGCCAGCATTTGGCCTTTAAAAGTATTAACCATTTGTGAAGAAACATTACAGGAACTTATTTCATAAGATCTTAGGTGTGAAACAGAACCTAAAGGTTTCTCAATATGTTTTACCTCACATCCAAGTCTGACAAAAGATACAAAAAGCTTGTGGTGCATAATGACTTAGCTGTTGATTACTGACAATGCCAGAGACAGGACTCACAGAATAGTCTCCATTATGTTACAATAAATTATTTTTGTTTCAGTAGTTTACCTCAAAAGAAAATTGTGTCCCTTAAAAATGTGATAATCAAAGTGAATTAGTGGCACCCACAAGTAAGGACTGCTTCCCTGTCACCTGGATCACTGATCCTTCCCTTAGCCATCAGCCCAGTATTACAGCCAAGACATAGCACCCTTCCAGTGTTGAAGGCTAAGTCTGTGAACAAACTCTAGTTTAAACTAAAATATGAAGAATCTTCAGCTTAGTTAATAAAGTACCAGTGCTAATTTAACACTTTTTGACAAACGTACATGATAATATAGAATAGCAAAATTGAGGAAATTGGGTAAAAATTATATGATACATGAGGAACTCTATGCTCTAATTCTTTTTATTGTTATTATTTGAAATAGGGACTCTCAGTGTAGCACTGGCTGATCTGGAACTCCCTGTGCTGACCAGGCTGGTATTGAGCTTGCAGTGATCCTCCTGCCTCTGTCTCCTAAGTGCTGAGATTACAGTCATGTAGAGCTAAACTATATAAAAATTTAAGGGGTTCTTAAAGAAAAAAAATAACTTAGTGGCAGGCACCTGGGTGATGCCTGATGTGTTTCTTCTATACTCCACGCAACGAGAGACAGCATGTAAGAGACCGACAATGAAGACGAAATGTTACTCATGGTGTTTACTCTTTTTTGTCCTTTTGAAATAGATTTTTATAGCTGTTATTTTTTTACTCTTTCTGTTTTGGCTCTTTACTCTTTGGGGCCTGCCACCCAGCTCCCAAGTAAATACACATGGAGGCTTATTCTTTCTTGTGAGTGCCCAGCCTTAGCTTGGCTTGTTTCTATCCAGCTTTTCTTAACTTAAATTAGCCCATCTACCTTTTGCCTCTGGGCTTTTACCTTTTCCTATTTCTGTATATCTTTCTTTACCTTTTACTCCATGTCTGATTGAGTGGCTGGGTAGCTGGGTGGCTGGTCCCTGGTGTCCTTCTCCTTTTTTTTTTTTTTTTTTTTGCTCCTCTATCTCTCTCTCCCCAGATTTCTCCTCCTATTTGTTCTCTCTGTTTGCCAGATCCACCTATCCTTTCTCCTGCCTAGTTATAGGCCATTCAGCTCTTTATTAGACCATCAGGTGTTTTAGACAGGCAAAGTAACACGGCTTCACAGAGTTAAATAAATGCAACATAAAAGAATGCAACACATCTTTGTATCATTAAGCAAATGTTCCACAGCATACATAGTAACACATTTTAAAATAATATTCCACAACAGATTTTTTTATATAATACACCTGACTACAGTTTCCCCTTCCTCTAGTCCACTTCCTTCCCTCCTCTGCTCCCATACAGATCCACCCCCTTTCTGTCTCTCAGTAGAAAACAAACAGGCTTCTAAGGGATAGTAATAAAATAAGATAAAACAAAATCAAACAAATCAGAATAGGACAAACAGAAAGAAAAGAGCCCAAGAAAAGGCGTGAGAAATAGATATAGATGCAGAGACTCACTTGTTTGCATACTCAGGATACTCCTAAAAACACTAAACTGGAAGCTATATTATATACCCAAAGGACCTGTAAGGTAAAAAAAGAATGAAAAATATAAATTAAATAAAGATAAAAAATAAGATAAAAAAATTTAAGGCCCTGACTATGAGACAAGGAACCCCCAAAGATGCTATTGAGTTTGTCTTCTGTTGGCCATCTATTGCTGGACATGCAGCCTGTCCTTAAGAGTAGTTTGTTTCCCCAGTGAGACTCCCTTGAAGAAAACTAAGTTTTCCTTTGCAAGTAGTTATCAATTATTTCTGGGTTAGGGATGGGGGCCTGTGTCCATTCCTTCTTTCAGCTCTAGGACCCCAACTGGCACAGTTGCTTGCAGGTTCAGAGTATGCTGCCTTCATTTCTGTGAGTTCATATGTGTATCGATCCTGTTGGTTTAGAGGGTCCTATTCCATGGCATTTACTCTTGAGCATTACATCTTTGGTCACTGAGGCTGTGGGTATGGCCCAGTGGTAATGTTTGCTTCCTATTTCCAAGGATCTGCATTCAGTTCCAAACACTGCCCCAAAGGAGAGGAAAAAAGTTATCTTCCCCAGAAAATATAACACTCCTCTAATGCTTTTGATTTCAGCTATACCTCTTCCCCCATACACACACACACACACACACACACACACACACACACATATATATATATATATATATATATATATATATATATATATACGAAAACTTGCATGCACTCGAGTGTTGGACCCTTCTCAAGATATCCCTCACTCACCTCTGAATTCTGAATGGTCCCTGCCTGGCCTTAGCCCCTTGCTAGGAAGGCTGAGATGGTGACAGCCCACGTGGTGCACACAGCCATTGCTCCAGTACCAGTCCTTTGTCAGCCAGTAACCTGACATCTTTCCAATCACAAGGATCACAGTGCTTTTCCACTTCTACTAAAGAGATACAAGGGGAGTTAGTGGGCCTTTAGAAGGAAGAAGGGGAACATGTAAATGGAGGCTTATCTCTGTCCGAACTCTGTCCCACAGCTGCTTCTCAAATTATCACACAGAACCTTATATTAATTATAAATGCTTGGCCAGTGGCTCAGGCTTATTACTAACTAGCTCTTACATTTAAATTAACCCATTTCTATTAATCTATGCATCGCCACTTGGCCTATGGCTTACTGGTCCTTTGGCATCCTGCTCTTTTGGCAGCTGGCTTGCATCCCTCCTGACTCCACTTTTCTTTTTCTCATTTGACTGTCCCACCCAGCCTTATTCTGCCTGGCTATAGACCAAATCAGCTTTTATTATCAACCAATGAGAGCAACATACACTCACAGCATACAGAAGAGTTCTCCCACAACAGGGACAAGTATGAACTGTGGTGCTGGGTTTTTTTTTTTTTTCAATTCTTGGTCCATTTTATTTGAAACAGTTTGACCATTTTTACAGTAGGATTCAAATTCTAAATATCAAGGTATAAACATATGCCAGGTTCATACTGTTGTTTGTATTTCGATAAATAATCCATTTCTAGTATGACATTAAGCTCTGGGAACACATTTTTTTTTTTATTTTCAGAACAGTGGGCACTAAAAGTGCAAATTTATTCAAAATATTTCATCACAGCACAATTGTAAATGATAATTGGAGATCACACAGTACAGAGTATGAGCACTTTAGCTGATGATGTGAATGATATAGTCAAAGATAATGGAGTTAATGTAAACATGTTGTAAATTTGAAAATTGTGAAGGCTAATCTTAAAAGTTCTCACCTCTAAAAATGATGTGACTGTGGGTTCATAGATTTGCTAGTGATCTTCATTTTGATACTCATTTCATAATATATACATTATGTCAAACTGCTATACTGTTTATCAAAGATTATATATAAATATATGTGTATATTTATACATATGTATGTATATATGTACTTATATATTTATATGCACACATATGTTTGTTAACTGTATCTCAATATCCTGGAAGTAAAGAATCAAAGCAGACTGGGAAAAAAAATACAGATGAAGTGATTATCTTTTCTTCTGGGGTAACAAAAAGAACAGGATTACTTAAGTCAGAAAGTTATTGGTTTGCCTCTCAGACTTAATTCTTTCTTTATAAAGAGATAAAACTGATAATTCATCTCTTGAGACCCATCCGAAAGCCAAAAAGTTAGTTATTGTGAAAGCTGAAGAAGTTCCGCACTTAGCATTCAAACAGTGCCTGCTAGAACATGTCTGTGCATCATCCAGGGTCCCTCTACTAGGTGATTCCCACATGTAGATAGACTTCACATGTAGGCTACTTGTCTAAACTGAGGAAGTCTCATCTGCTCGCATTCACTAGTGGAGATACAGTGCCCAGTACAGCCCTCCACTGGTGAGGCCACCTTGTAATTACAAGATGCACTCACTAATTGAGCTATACTATCCAGTCAGTGTCTGTTCTATCTGCAGATTCTTCCACTGGGACTGAGTTCCTGGTGCGTACATTACCAACTTTCCTGAGTGTGCTTGTCTCATTGCCTTCCCTGCTATGAGTCCCTTCTTTACTGCTTCTTAAAGATGTTTGCTGGGCCAAGCAGCACAAAAAAATGGCTTAAAACCCCTGCAAAGCCACTTTGAACAAGTTACTTAAAATCTCTGAGCCTTAGTTTCCTTATCTTTCAAATATGGATAACAATTCCTAAACTGCAATCATTAGTGAAATAATGGATCAAAACCTGGATGGCAACTGCACTTCTTCCCTAGGGTTACTGTGCATCCACAGCATGAAAAGGGCACCGTCCAAGCGTGGTGCAGAACTCTAGCAGGGGCAGATGAAAATCAACTGCTCGCTAAGCAACTACAAGAAAACCCTAGTCTGCCTCATTCTTGCTTCTAGATTACTGTCTTTACTGAAGGGACTGATATTCAGCTCAAGCACCCCAAGACAAAGTTCTCAGTACAAAGCATGTCTATTTTCCCAATAGGAATAAAGCACGGGGTATAAGAGGCAAAGACAGGAGATAGAGGACAAGGGAGAAGGGAAAGAAGACAGGGAGGTAGGGAAGGACTGTCTCTGGATAGAGAGGAGACAGACTTGGCCCGTAGGCAAATGGCAATTTATCAAGGTAAAATTGGAAACCCTATGTTAGGATGAGGTGTTTAATGTTAATTGGGCACATTAATTAGGGTAGTCAAAAGGGGGCTTTTGATTGCTGAACTTCAATACTTTAATAGCTGGACCTTGGTAGTCAACCTCATGAGGAGGAACTGAGCAAATAAGAGAATAGACCTTGTTGGCTAGCTTTAAGAATGTAATCAAATGGTTTTTAGCAAGGCAGAAGTAATGAGGGAGAAGGGCAAGGCCTGCCAGAGCTATGTTTGCTGGATAAAGTCCCTTCAGTTACAACACAGTTCAGTCTTAAGTAGAGCAATGCTTGAATTATAGGCTTGGATACTTGCTGATTTCTTCCTTTCTCTGTAGATACATATTTAGAGACACATGTAAATCTCTAAATTGCTTGTATTTTACTGGGTTGTTTTCAGATTCTTGATGTTTTTATAAAACAAAAGAAACTCATATCCTATTTTCTTATACATCATAATACATTCCAAGTCTAAAATAATGTGAGAATTTACTGGATGCTAATATAAATCAACTTCCAGGGATGCATTTGTCTCTAAAGTGGGCCCTACTTATACAGATTGTGAATGTATACATGTAAGCAATATGGCTACAGATATTAATGTAGAAACCCTAGAGAGAATTTTTTTTTTTTTTTTTGGTTTTTCGAGACAGGGTTTCTCTGTGTAGCTTTGCGCCTTTCCTGGAATTCACTTGGTAGCCCAGGCTGGCCTTGAACTCACAGAGATCCGCCTGGCTCTGCCTCCCGAGTGCTGGGATTAAAGGCGTGCGCCACCACCGCCCAGCTCGAGAGAAAAATTTTAAAACTCCTTTTCAGGGTTAAATACAGGTACTTAAACAAAATACTGGGTCCACAGCAAGTATGCAACTGAATATGCATGTTGAACCATCATGCACACTGTGGGCTTTTCTAGGTGTGCTTATGTGGGAAGAATGTCTTCCAATATTAGAAGTCTGCTGTAGGAAAGGAAACCTCAGCTTACCTGTGTAACTCCTAGGAATAGGAGCAGACCCTGTGGACAGCAGCTGTGGGAGTGGAAAGGCAGATTTCTGTGTGTGAATGTCTGTGGGATGATGAGTTCTTGTTCCAGAGACTCTCAAGCAACATAAGATCACAGCTTTTCAGAAATGCAGAGACTCACTTACATTAAAATCCACCAAAATCCAATTGCCCCAAATTTCCAACACTTTTCCTAAGGTCTCCTTGGATATTACTCAATCTAGTATAACAAAGGGGTTCAGGTCCAATAAAGTTAATTTCTGAATTTGTATTAAAACACAAGAATTTAGCTTTAAATGATGAATTAGTAACTAGACAACCTAGGAACAAGAAACTCCCATTTTACTGCATGCATCCGAATGCTGTTGACTTTTCTATGATGGACAACTTGGCTGAATGTGCTTCAAACCAAGAGGATAATGTGGTCAGAGGGGACGAGTTCTATCTATAGCCTACCTCTGTGCCATAATGAGAAGCCTGCTCACACACATCACTCTGAACTTTATTTTTTTCAAAGATTTATTTATTTATTATGTATACAGTGTTCTGTCTGCACATATACCTGCAGGCCAGAAGAGGGCACCAGATTTCATTACAGATGGTTGTGAGCCACCATGTGGTTGCTGGTAATTGAACTCAGGACCTTTGGAAGAGCAAGCAGTGCTCTTAACCTCTGAGCCATCTCTCCAGCCCCATCTGAACTTTATTTTAATTGGGGCTCAATTTAAGTTAAAAGTAATTTTTTGTAAGAGCTGAAGTATTTGTAGTGAGTGTCAAAATGTCCATCCAGCAGGCTGAATTATATTTATAACTAAATGTCCCTTTGTCGTTCTTTATGAACTAAATATGAAAAAAAGTTAGACAAAAAAAAGAACCATTCTGTCTAGATCCACCACCTGCTTATTTCAGAAATCTCTTCTCTGCTCTTCAGCTACTCTATTTTAGCAGCAAAATTATTGTAAATCTTTTGTTTTTGTCATATGACAGTGTGTTCCATATATTTTATGTCTTTCTGCATATGCTTGTTTCTTTCCACTGTTCTTTAGGAGAAGGAAGTCCTGAGCAGAGGCAGCAGACTGGTCTCAAGCATCCCTTCCCCTTAGAAATACAAGTTTCCTGGGTGTAAAAAAAAAGACTGGAATCAAGATTGGCTAAATAGTGTCTGCTGAGAACTGTCTCGCTATAGAACATGAGTGCTCATTTCAGACAAGCTGTTCTGTGAAGTTTTATTTAGTCCAGAGCCAGTCTCCAGATTTGTGGGTGGGACCTCCCTTCAAAGTACCAGGGCTCTTCCCCCTCATCATTACCACCACTGCTTCTGCTCTGTCAGTTACAGCAATTTGAAGCAACCCTTTACAAAAACAAGATGTTTCTCAAAATAGATGGAACAGTTGGCTAGACCGAAAAGAGATACAGTATCAACAAAAGTAGGTCTGTTCTCTTGTGTGTTGTTTGCACAAATGTAATCTCACATGTGTAAAAGACTAGGCAGGGAATGAAAATATAGTCTGTGTGTGTCCTAACATAAACTACCATTTTTGCTGTAGAAACATAAATGTTTCACTCTCATTCAAATTAAGGCATGTAAGTAAAGAAAGGAATTAGACACCTTGTCCACTTATTTTTAATGAGAAAGCTGAGTTCTGCAAGTTAGTAGCTACTCTAATCAACTAAAGTCAGCAGACGGTTCTAGTGTCTAGTTCCGGGTCTGACTATAGGACTTGCACAGTATGTGGAGGTTTCAGTGCAGCAACTTTTCCTCCTTTTGCTTTGACTAAAACCAAAAAGTAGGTCGAGCAACATTTACTCTCTGGGCAGGGACAGCTTTCCACCTTCCTGTGGTTGGCAAAGAAGACCAAAGAGCAGCAAAAGGACTCACTTCTCCAATCAATTCTCTGTCAAGCAAAGATGAAGTGATGCTCCCTTGGAGCACAGCTTGGAGGAGTCCTGAGGGAGAGCCTGGCCCCGGATACTCAGCCTCCCACTGCTATCCTCAGAGAGCCAAATTCTGCAGAGGGCCCCATTCTGAAAGTGATGCATGCAGATGCAGACCCTGCTCCCACTTCACTGCTGTGTCCTGCCTCTTCCTAGAGCACACTAGGATCTGCTGTCCCTGTTGAAGTGTTTGTTTCACTCTGAGCACTCTTGAAAGAGCAGCCTCGTTGTTGTATAATGCCTTCTTTCTACACATGCACTTCCATTGCTTTTTAAAGAAATATTTTATGTATACTATGTATTCTGATCATATCCACCGTTCCAAACAAACTCTCCTACAACCTACCAACACATCTCCCTCCCAACTTTCTCCTCATTTTCCTCTTCTTCTTTGTAACTCACTTTAACCCAATTAGCACTACTCATACACATATGGTTATATGGTTGTTTACTAGAGCATGAGCACTCTCATGGGTCACACCCCTGAAGAACAATGACTCTCTCTCCCCTAGCAGTCATCAACTGCCAATAGCTCCTAAGCTGAGGGTGGGGCATAAATACACGTTTGTTTTTTTGCATTTGTGTTATCTCTTACTGTTTAATAAATTGTCTTTATTTCTAAGCCTTGTTTCACAAGGTAGTTAACTAAATTTTACCAAATCATCTTTTATCAGCTCTTCCCCAATTCCTCCACTTAAAATTCTAGAGCAGATTTTTTAATCTGGGCTCTTGGATGGAGCATGTATGAAAATGTATAAGAAGCCGTAAGCTACAGAAGGACGTGCAAAAGTTGTATGTATGTCTCCACTTGTACACAGTTCTGATGAAAAGGTCCTGTGCCTCCTTTAGATATATAAATGGATGCATAACTCTCCAAATATTAAGAACTGTTGTTCCTTGGGTTTTCTCTTTCCCCAAGTCCTGTATTTAGGAAATGATAAACTACACCATCTGTTCTCCCGGATTTTACCAGTAAATTTTACCACTTCTTTTTTTCATTCTAGTTCATAGCTAGTCTTATATTTTTCTCTTACTTTTCTGAATTTCTGCACCTTTTGTGTCTCAGTTTAGGTAACAGTGTCAGTGGTGATGACAGAGACACCTACCCCCTCAGCAGCTGGGGTCTAATCTCTTACAGGCTTTGATCAAAGTGGGATTTTCTGCTTTGACTCAGGAAAGAATTCCAGGCCTACCCTCTTCAAAGAGAAGTTGCATATTTTGTTAAAGATAATGTTAATATAGGCCTAAAGATGAGGACTGAGATAAAAAGAGGATATCAAGGAATGAAAGAACACTTTGAGCATAGGCAAGGGTTTCTCTAAGAGACTCATGAAAAGTAAAGCATACCCAAGTGTAGGATGGACTTCTCAAGGGCAAGTCTCAGTTAATTGTGTTGTATTAGCCATGCATACCATTTGGTGGGTCTTAAATTTCAAAACTTGTAGGAAACTTTAATTTTCCCTTCTCTTTTGAGAAGCTAAATCATAGCATGATTCTGCAAAGGCCTTGGATGGAATTATAGTGTGATAAAATAAAACCAGAAGCCACTGGAGTTGCACAAGGGTTTGGAGCACATTTCCCTGTAAATGTGGTGTGTCTGTGATGCACACCTTTAACCTCAGCACTCAGGAGGCAGAGGCAAGTGAAACTCTGTGGGTTTGAGACTCTGTCTCACAGAAAGAGACAGAGACAGAGTATAAAATTGCAAGTTCAACAACTGAGAAGGATGAAAGGTCTTGAGCAGTTGTAAATATTTTGAAGTTCTTGCTCCTCTGCAGACAGAAGGCTTCAAACAAGAATCCCAGGTGAGGGGGTTCCTTCAAGTTTTGTTCCTATAATTCCCTCTGTCTTTTCTTCCCGCCTGAAGAAAAGAAAAAGGGAAAAATGAGAAGTAAAGCGGTTGTTATGTGACATGTGACATCTTATTTAATGTCATTGTAATCCCACAGGTTAGACCAATGTTTAAAATGAGAAATGTAGTGCCCACGCTACTACCCATTCACCATGTCTGAGCGAGGGGCTGAGGATTAAAACAGAGACAAGACAGCGGGTCATTTGTCTCAGTAGAATGTCCTTTACTGAAGGAGGGAGGAGGCCTTAAATACAGGCTTACAGCACAGTGGGAAAACCCCAGAGGGCAGAAGTTCGCTACAGATGTTTTACATTCTTGCATCCTAGCTGTTTACAGCAATATGCAGGATACACAAACAAGGAACCTTGGTATGCTGTTTTAGGAGGAAGGAAACCGGCAGGGAATTAGCATAGGGAGGACATCTGGTCAAGGTCAGCAAGGCAACAGCTACCCAAGGAAAGGGGGTCAGGGCCCAACAGAAAAATTAAAGAGATTAGCTGTTTCCACATGATATAAATATCAGAGTCCAGCTTTAGGTCTGTGTTTCAATCTAGGAACATTCCTTCCATGAAGTTTTTCTAGACAGAGTGAGTGGCCATATCTTAGTAATGTCATACTTACATCCTATTGCTTTTCTTTCATTAAAAAAATACTTTCATTGCTCTTCATGTAGAAACATAACACAGATTCCCAAATGTCCATGCATTGTTATGTCCACAGCAATGTTGTCCTTGGTTTCTTATTAACATAAAAATGATAACTGGCTATTCATTTATTAATGAGTCACTCTATAAACCGAAATTCATTAAATCCTGCTATTTTCAGGGCCTTGCTAAGGTTTAAAATGTGGTGTCTCCAAGCCCAGTTCTCACATTAGATCCCACTAGGAACATTTAAAATCCTCCTGCAGCTGTTCTGACTCAGTTAATGCAGGTAGAACTTGGGTGGGCTATGTAGCTCTGTGAAGCTTTCCCAGCAGTAACTGGTCTTAAGAGCCCTCATTGGAAGTGTAGTCCAGAAACAGCTGGGACCTTTACAAAGGCAGTTCCTCTGCCCTCCTCCACCTGCTGAACAGGAAATGCTGAGCTAGGATAGGAGGGGGACTGCCAGCAAGTCATTGCTAGGCCTTTCCTAGACCTTTCTGATACAAGCTGCAGGTTAGGAAAAACTTCTCCGGTGACAAGGACACCAGCAACGATACTCTCACCAAGCTTCTTCCTGGCTGTCAAGGAATCCTCAGCCCCTCCCAATTTGAGCTTTAATTACCCAACCCAGTTATACAAACTATAACTTGTAACTACTTTTAAAAAGCTTAACAAAAATTCCATCTTTTCCTGGCAGCCATTAAATGAAGTGCATATTGTTTGTGAATAGTATCCCAAAGTCATATGAAACCTGCATGCTCATCACAGAGAGAATTAGAAAATAGAAAATCTTAAATGACAAATGTTTTAAATGAAATATTTTATGCTTTCTGAACTGTTTAATTTACTTAATTGTGATGATAAGAATTGTGATTTTAAAAGACATTTTCTGTCTTTGTATTATTTTTCATTTTTTGAGATTATAATTAAACAATTTTCCCCTTACCTTTCCTCCCTCAAAATCTTCCCATATACTCCTCCTCAATCTGTTTCAAATTCTTGGCCCTTCTTTTCTTTAACTGCTGTTACATGCATCTACATTCTTAGATACATAAATACAACCTGCTCGGTCTGTATAACATTACTTATATGCATGTGTTTTCAGGGCTGACCCTTTAGTGTTGGATAACCCTTTGGTGTGATTTTGCCTGGGGAAGCCTAGTTCTCCTACTCAGCATTGCTTAGTTGCTCATTTTCCTTTGTGTAGGACTGAGGCCTTCTGGGCTTCACTCATCCACTTTGGCTAGAGAGTTCTTTGTGTAGGACTGAGAACTCATGAGCTTCCCTCATCCGCTTTGGTTATAGAGTTCTTTGTGTAGGACTGAGAACTCATGGGCTTCCCTCATCCGCTTTGGTTATAGAGTTCTTTGTGTAGGACTGAGAACTCATGGGCTTCCCTCATCCGCTTTGGTTATAGAGTTCTTTGTGTAGGACTGAGAACTCATGGGCTTCCCTCATCCGCTTTGGTTATAGAGTTCTTTGTGTAGGACTGAGAACTCATGGGCTTCCCTCATCCGCTTTGGTTATAGAGTTCTTTGTGTAGGACTGAGAACTCATGGGCTTCCCTCATCCGCTTTGGTTATAGAGTTCTTTGTGTAGGACTGAGAACTCATGGGCTTCCCTCATCCGCTTTGGTTATACCTATTGTTGTCCTTGTCCTGCTTGTATTTTGGCAGTCTCACAGCAAACTCTCCCATCCTCTGGATCTTAAAATTTTTCTGCCCTCTTTTCTGCAATGATCCCTGAGACTTACATGCAGGCATTGTATTGTAAATGTATTCATTGGGACGAGGCTCCATAACTGCATATTGATTGGTTTCGGTTTTCTGTAATGCTCTACATCTGTTGCAAAAAGAAGTTTCCTTGAGGAGGGACGAGGACTACACTTGCTGTAGGTATAAGGACAAATACTTAGAATGTAGTTGGGGTTATGCTGAATTAGTAAAGTGGTGGTTATAGGTTCTCCTCCAAGATCCATAACTTCAGATCTATAACTTCACTAGCCGTGGGTAGTTGCCTAGGTCAATAAAATATTTTAAAGTGGTCTTGTGTTGTGTTTCCATTGAGATGATACCAGCATTACATACTATTCTCTCAGTTTTGTTAATAAAGTTTTATAATTCCATGACAATATAATTGAGTTATAATAACTAGACATATTTAAAACATCTCCCTTGATAATGTTACACTGTATCCTAAAACCATTGTTTTAGTACCACTTAATACTTCCAGGTTCCCTGCTCTCTAGACCCTAACAAAGAGTGAAGTTTTGGAGAGATCTGCTGAGTAAAACAAGGAGGCCTAAAGTAAACAGATGGGGCTTAGAAGGTAACCAAGTATCACTGAATTTAAAAAATAGAGAGGGTTTTACCCAACTGGAGTAAAAGCCCTGTGTGTGAAGTTGTTTATCATGTAGGGTTTAAAGTATGTACTCAGGAATGGGGTGTAGCTTAAGCGGTGGAGTGATTCTCTAGGTAGGCAAGGCTCTTTCTATTTCAGCATCAAACAAACAAAGTAAAACAGAACACCATCCTGCCCTTATTCTCCTTCAAAACAGCAGGTGAGTTTCATAGACATGTGTGCCACTCACAGTTGCTAAGCTCTCTATTTCATCCTCTGCAGCCACTAACCACTTTGATCATCAAATTATTGTATTTTGTATTGCAATGAATAAAAATGATATTTCTGATTTTATAGCAACAATATATAATGTGCCTTTAATTTCCTCTTAACTCTTTTTCCCCTTAGTCAATCACACCATCAATTGTTCATATGTAGATATCCACATGAGCTAAACTGGGACTTTGTTTTCCATCCTAAACCTATCCCTTCTCCTCCGTTGCAGGCTGGCTTCATGAGCTGGGAAAGAGACTGGAATCTCCGTACTATGGCAACAACACGATGGGGGGCCCATCCATCCGAAGTGCCTACATTGCTGCCCTGTACTTCACTCTCAGCAGCCTCACCAGCGTTGGATTTGGGAATGTGTCTGCTAACACGGATGCAGAGAAGATCTTCTCCATCTGTACAATGCTGATTGGAGGTGAGGAACCTTATTCTGGAGCAAGAAAAGGAACTGAGTCTCCAGATACCCTAATGCTTTGCTTGGGTCTGAAACACAATCACAATACATTGCTCCATACTGGACTAGAACTTAAACAGAAGCACTACATAGGAAGTAAGTGACAGGCACTTTAATGTACACACGTAAGTTAGCAGAGACCATGGTGGTGTTGATGAGTCCACATATCATTTATCTCATGGGAATTCCCTGAGTCTGAATTGTATGCATATGCTAGAAACTCCCACAAAAAGTTAGTGTTACCAAATTTTACTCATACTAGTGTGGTAAACTTTGGATGCTTAATATATTGTTGTTCAAAAAAACTCCAAGGAGCAAGTAATTTGCATATTTTCATCATTTGAAATGTCCCATCTCTTGTTCTGAGTGCTTTGGTGCAATACTGAGGTAATTATTGAGGCATGTCTGTGGGGTCAGCATTATTACAACCAACATATTATTGCACCATTTTTCATAAGCCTTAAACTCCCTTTGATACTCTGCTATGAAAATCAGCGATGTGACTCCACAAACCTTTCTACTTTGGCAGCCAACTTCATTTCTACTGGTAGGGGGAACCAGTGAGAGACTGATAGGCAGGAAGTTGGGCAAGGCTTTGCCTGCTTCTGGGGTGTAGTAGCTTTCAGTTTACAGTCTCCAGACACTCCCCAGAGATCTCTGTATTCTGGGGCTGCCACCACACCTCAAGTCACAGTTAATCTGCCTATACCTCTTCACCTACTTCGTCCAGCTCCAGTACCTCCCTTAAATATGTCCAGTGACCTCCACACTTCAGCTTTGCTTCTTCAGCCTTCTGCCACCAGCAAAACCATGTCCCACTGAAATATTTAGCATAATTTCTCTTTTCTGAACCTCCTGAATTGACCCATGATTGATACTACTGTTGCTGACCTATCAAATGACTCATCTAAAGCTTTAACACATCCATCTGGGTGAAGTAAGCATTCTTAGACCAGGCTTTGTTAGCATTTCCCCAAAGCCTATCTTACTATATTCACTTACTGTCCTCAATCCCAAATATTAGTATAAAGTGTATCAGTTAGTGTCACGGGAGATAGGGTGTAGAAAGTATGCAGCACTTACAGAGGTCTTCATCCCCACAGTGAAATCAGCATCTTAACACAAGGCTTACTTGGTGAATTTATGACCTGGCTTACAGGGGGAAGCTGGAATTTATGAAGAGTTTGAACAACACCAAGCAGGGGATCCTTAGTGCCAAATCAGTGAGGAAGCTGAGAAGCAGTCAGCAAGGAGGGCCAACATCTGCAGTCCTCCTTGGAAAGAATGCTGAAGCAGCATGCTGGGACTGTAGCGATTTTTAAAAGGCTCCTGGTTGATGCCAAATGCTTATAGCCTAGAGAGCAGAGAACAAGAATTCTCATCTCTAAAGAGCTACAACTCACCAGAACCCTTGGTGGCTGGTTCACATCCAGTGTTAGGATTCACATAATTCCACTTTCCTCACTGGCCCATTTTTTTTTTCCTGCCTAACAAAATGGGAAGCGCTTTGCAAGTACACAGAGTCTGTACTTATTGAAAGTTGCCCAGCTGGGCAGCAGTGGTGCATGTCTTTAATCTCAGCACTTGGGAGGCAGAGGCAGGTGGATCTTTGTGAGTTCGAGGCCAGCCTAGGCTACAGAGTGAGTTCCAGGAAAGGTGCAAAGCTACACAGAGAAACCCTGTCTCAAAAAACCAAAAAGGAAAAAAAAAAAAAAAAAGGTTGCCCATGTTTCTTCCCCTGTTGGAAATGTTATGAAATGCTCAATGCTAAAGTTTACTAATCTGTCCATTTGAGAAATCTGTTAGACAACTGGACATACTGTTTTGACAAACCTACCTTAGTGAGTGATCCTTGATCAGAAATTGTAAATGTATAATCTATTCCCCAATTCTCACTGAACACGGGAATATAATTTGATAATGTCACTTTGTTAATTCTTTGTTAAATTGATTTTCATCAAATTTCCTGTTGCAAAATCAGTGTGTAAGTGGCATTGGAACCTGAGGTGGCCTAACAGCAGGTGAAAATGTAGATTGCTCTCGTGCTAAATGACCTAAGTGGGTTGAATTTTTTGAGGTTTTTCCATTTGTGTTCATGGGAATAACTTTTTATTATTTGGAACTACCCTAGGCTAAAAGAAATGAAGCCCAAATTTTAATATCTCCTAATTAACAAATTACTTGCACATCATTGTGAACTAATTATAAAAAATTCACAATATAGTACACTTTATTCATGTAATTCTCATAGCACTAAGAAACAGATAATATTAATCCTAAGTTAGACTAAAAGCCACAAAAGACTAAGTATGGATGCCAAGACTCACTAAGACCTGACAGTTTTTTTGGTAAAGTATCCACTATATCATATTATATGAATTAATTTTACTTACTTAAGTTTTATAAATACACACAAATGATTTTTTAAAAAGAAAAAAGGTAAAACTTAAAATTTAAAGTATATATTACTATGGACTTAAACCTAGGGTATCTTATTAGGAATCCCTAGTCCCGTACAAAGCTGCTGAAGCTGGTAACAGTAGAAATGGTCACTATTACAGTAGGCAACAGCAATGTTGGAGGACAAAGGGAGCAGCAAACCCCAGATGACTACGCCAATGCTGAGTGAAGGTGAACCCACCTAGGAAGATGCAAAACTCCCTGCTCTAAAATCTCTTCAGAAGTTTCACATATTTTATAATTTGCACATGGATAGAATTATATTTTAAGAGGCTGGAGAGACGGCTCAGCTGTTAAGAGCACCTGCTCTTCTTGTAAAGGACCTGTGTTTGATTTCCACCAAGCACATGGTGGTTCACAACTAAGGGATCCAATGACATCTTCTGACCTCTGTGGGCACCAGGCATGCATATGGTGCCACAGACATGCACAAGAGCAAAACATTCATGCATATAAAATAAACATAAATAAATCAAAAAATTCCCATGTTGATATCCACATATATATTCTATAAGTATCTATAATTATAGAATGTAAATATAAGCGACATATAGGAAAATATTCTGAAGTACACAGTAAAGAAATTAAGCAAAATTATTTAAAATTTCATACATAGAAAAACCTACAAGAACCTTGAAAACATTCAGTATATAAGTAATTCAAAAGGTTCAAATAGTTTGTAAGTTCATTGTAAAGGCACCAAAATTACACAGAGAAACTCTGTCTTGAAAAACCAAAAAAAAAAAAAAAAAAATCAATTGTATGCATATCTACTAGTAACATTTAATCACAATATAGATTAAAAACAATACAGAAACTTCAACTATGGAGGAAGTTTTTTAACTAGAATTCTGCAGTAGTACACAGAAAACTACAAAGCAGTAGTGAGAAATTTTACAAATGGTTTGAGATTGTTGGAGGGTATACAAAGTGATGAGTTTAGTGTTGTAATGATACCAGTTTTACCCATTTCCCTTAAAATTCCCATGTGATCTCTATAACAAAAGTCTAAGCAGCCATGTATCTATGTGCACGTATGTCTGTAAACTGATAGGTGTTTTTTAAAAGCAATGGGAATCAGAGCTGAAAGGAGCCAAAACAAAACAAAACATGAATGGACACAAAATCAGAAGATCTGCATTCCAAGTAACAATGCATATTGGGAAGTTACAGTCATTAAAAAAATATGATACGGAGTGAAAAGCTCACCAGTGACCTGATGATATTGAAGGGAGTTGAGAATAAGGCCCACATCTATATGATCACTTCAGATATGACATGACTGACTCTTCAATCTTCATCAAGGAAGATTGATGGCCAATGAGTGTTATTAGAAACCAGACAAAGGTGCTTGCTGCCAAGGCTAAAAACTTGATTCAATCCTTGAAACCCACATGGTGGATGGAGAAAACTGACTCCCACAAAATGTTCTCTGACATTCACTCATGCACTATGGTACATTCACACTCATATCCACACCCAAATATACATACAAAAACTTACATACACACACACACACACACACACACACACACACACACACACACACACATAGATTGATAGATAGATAGATAGATAGATAGGCAAACAGACAGACAGATAAATGAAGTAATAAAAATGTTTTTTAAAGTAAGTGTTGCTGTGTCCAATGTTATAGCTACTTGTTAAAGGTAACTTGGACCCCTACTAAACAACATGAAAATTAATTACAAATGGGATTGTGAGATAAACTTGAAAGAATAATAAGACAGCATGAGAGTGTATTCTCATGAACTCGAATTTTCCAAGTGTTTCTAAAATATGACATAGATACCTCATTGTCTTTACAAAGAATTGTAAATTGAACTGCAGCATCTCTTCTTATCAGAATATATCACTAAGAGCTTGAAGAGTAAACTACAAGAGTTTAGGTATTTGCACATACTTACCATGCAAAAGGCTGCTTTCTGATATATCTTCTTAAAAGTATACTAATCCATATGGGAAAATTAAAACACATTTGAAAAACTGTTTCAAGGAAAGATTTTTAACATTTGTGTTAACAACAGGCTTGTAAAAACACTGCCCAGTGTCATTCATGGAGATATAAACCAGAAGCAGACACATGTTACACTCACAAGAACTGCATGCTTGAAAATTCTGGAGCCCTCTGTGCTTTGAGAGAGAATCCATGCTTCGGCCCTGCTGTGCTGTTAGTAGGCATTTCTATGCAGTCAGCAATCATGTTATCAACATCCATCAAATATGAATACACCTGTACTCTGTGACCCAATGATGCCCCTTCCATGTATATAGCCAGTAGAATTGTGTGTGTGTGTGTGTGTGTGTGTGTGTGTGTGTGTGCATGTATGCCTAAGCATGCATTGTGTGCATGTGTGTGGATGTATATTCTTTGCATCTTGATTTCTTAGGTTTCAATACATTGTCATCAATTCCACTACTTTGGATCAATGAGTCAAAACATCATGGTGCCAAGATCCTGTGGAGGAGGAGGAGAAGGAGAGAATGGAGGGAGGGAATCATGGAGGAAGTGGGGAATGAAAGAAGAGAAGATGAGGGAGGAGGAAGAGAAATTACCTATAGAAGAGTAATTTTCAGAATATCCAGCAGGAAATGCCATTAACAGAATAAATGAGTAACTTATGAGACAGTTAAAACACTAAGAACTATATCAGAATGTAGATGAACTGTTCTGCAAAGGTATGGATGAATCACAAACTCAATGCTGAGCAGAGAAACTAGATTATATCCTGTATGATTTTGGGTAGAGAAAATTCAAAATTTGATCAGTTTATTGGTTGCAATTTGTTTTGTGAGTGTAGCTACCTTTGGTGAGAAGCGTGGTTGATGGCTTTGAAAGATATGAGCCTTACAGAATGTGTTACTGCTCTGAAAGCCATTCCATCAAATAGGAAATCTCATTGAGTTTTGCATTCAGCATTGTGTATCTTTCTCTGTGTGTTTGTGTGTGTGCATGTGTGTGTGCACATGCGTGCGTGTGTGTGTGTGTGTGTGTGTGTGTGTGTGTGTGTGTGTGTTACTTTAGTTTTACCTTGTAAACTTAGGGCAGGCAAGCTAAAAATAATGTAGCTATCAAGTGAGGATGAGAACTTGGGAACAGAGCCAAATTCTTATTTTTCATATGTTTTTAGTTTATATTAACAGAGATAATCCAAATGATTGAAGAAAGTCATTTTGTCTAACATGTGGATGATAACCGCAAGGACCTAAGATTTCAAAAGGCTGACCATTTTCAAGGGAAGTGGGCATGAATTTTCTGAACCAGTTATCATAAAATTCTTAGCTTCTTATTTACAGTTATAAAACTATAGATGACACTACAGAGTTGCAACTGATTCATTTAGTTCAATAAAAGTTTATGCTACGTGGTAATGATGCCAAGCGAGCTAGATGGTTGGAAACAGAAATGTCTGTGGACAAATGCTGCCCTTCAAGGTCACAGCTTATTGACAGATACGGGTGTTCAATCAGATCAGAGACCTGTTACCTGGCTTCTTTAGCATATTTCCTATTGTAATACACATTTAGAAAAACTGGTAGTACACAAAAATTGAGAACTATGCATAATGCATGACCAAAATGTAGTTTTTATGTATCTTTTTTTCTGAAATAAATAAAGCTCCTTATATTATTGTTGACATTAAACAGATGATTTTTTCATATCTTTGAAAATCTTTCTTTAAAACTTAGTACTAACTGACTGGAGTTAACTGATAAGTTTGCTTGAGTTGATGGGCCAATCAGTTCAGCCTTGATGGCAGGATAAAGCTTCCTGTGAAGATGGCTCACAATTGAGACATGTCTAGTTCCAGTGGAGCATTATTTTCACACTTCTTTTTGATCTGGCAACTCAACACTCCCTGTCATGATTTTATTGAACTTAAATGTAATCTTAATTCCTTAAGATCATGCCATTCTTAAGATGTCTTTGAAACATTTCAATTCAACTTTCAAGAAATCATTCTCATTTTGTTTCCTCTGTTTTCTGGCATCCACAACTCAATATTAACCCAGGACAGTTAGTTGAGAATGGAAAATTCCAGGTCAATGAGAAGGAGGGAGAAAAGACAGGAAACAACAAGGTCATCTGAAAGTTGAGCTCTGGACTCCTTTCCTTTAAAGAGAAAGGAGCCCCTGTACAGACTATGCAATCACAGCAAAATAGCTATTAAAAGCATCAGCAATAATATTGTGCATGGGAAAGCATTGGTGCCCAAGTTCAAGGAAGGAACGAGAATAGTGGAAGAGAAAGGAGAAGAAAGAAAAGGCAAAAGTCAGTGCCAGACTGTAGTGTTTTTTGTTTCCTCTGGGACCTATTTACCTTTTCCTGAAACCATGGTTGGGAAGGTTCTTTCAAAGACCTGATACTAAGATACAATTTTACAAAATGCATTTCATGCAAAACTCCCACACAAAGAAAAAGAGCCTCCAACATACTCAGCAGGTGTAGCACTCAAGAATTATATATATCAAGTTTTCTGAGAGAGGGGAAAGTGATTGATAATTTCCAAACTGACCTGGATACAGAAGTTTTTGAGTCAAACTTTCACAGCAGATGGAAAGATTTTTGCCTGACACTTACACACACACTTTCTGCCAAGACAGAATGACAGAGTGAGCATCAGTGGCCCAAAAGGCCATAATAACGTAGGGAGAAAAAAAAACTATGAAAGCTGGAGTTTTATATTTTGAATTCTTAATTTAGAAGTGTTCCTATGCAAAAATAAGACTTTGAAATTGTGGTGACTCAGACAGATGATATCCTTCCAACAACATTTATGAATGCTACAATTAATCTAGTAATTTATTTCATTGATAGTGTACAATTAGGATGTTAAATGGTCTAAACGTATTACTTCTCTGAGTTAAGCACTTTACACATTATAATTAAGCAAAGCAAAGTTAAAATCATACAGATAATTAAGAAGAGCAGTGTTAAAATAAATGAAATAGGCTTATTCTCTGCACTTGATTTATTCTCTGGAAGAAGACTACTACACACAGTTAAAGATAGCAGAGCGTCCAAGCCTTGCCCATAAGCTCATTAGCAGAGCCTGGATCTGTGTCTAATTTCTTTGACTTGGAGCATAATCAGTTCTTTTCTTCAGTGAATTTTTTTTGTAAGTAAATATCTTTTCTTCCAAGTAAAATATTTAAGCTGCTGAACTGTTGTGCTTAGAATCCACAAAGCCACACACCAGAAAGTTGTTAAGGACTATTCGTTTTCCTTTAGATGTTTTTGGACATTTGGGAAACATTCTGCTTTTGTATTCTTATATGTGCCTGCATGCAATAGACACTAGTTAAATACTTCTTGAATTCTTTCATCAAGAAATGATTTCTACCAAGAGTGATGTAACTCTTGAAGAGTTCCCAGCAAAATCTTAAATCCTTTTCCCAAATCTTACTCCTTGAGTGCACTGACATTTTTAATATTTTGCACTTTCAAGGAAAAGGCTAACATGAACAACTCCTGCTTCATACATGTATTAGATACTTCTACACAGACTGGGGTACTCCACTGTTTATAGCTCAGAATAGCCCTATACTTAAGATAATAGCCTGTCTACTTAATGTATAAGGGAAATGGAGCCACATCAGAATTTTTTTAATGGAGACATTTTTATTTTTTTAATGTTTACTTATTAGTGTGTCTGCATATGTGTGTATGCTTATATTGCAGCATGTGTGTGAAGATCAGGAGATAATTTTGTGCAATTGGTTCTCTCCTTACAGTTTATGAGGGTTTCTGTATCAAACATGGGATGAAAGGCTTCCATGGCAAGCAATAGCCATCTCAAGAATAGCCCTACTCTAATTTTTTATCATTTTAAAAAGAGATTTAACTTGGTACATTCACACAATTAGGAAAAGGAAAGGTGGAATTCAGATCTAGATTTGTCTATTCTCTCAGCTGTATTACATTGCCTTCTGGATAGAAGTTCCAAATTTAACTCTATTCAAGTAACTTTTGCAAAATGCTAAGATTTTGTCATTAAAATGTGACTTTATAGGCATGGTAGCCATTATTCTATAAAAAATATGATATATAACTTGCTGCAGAATTTTAGTCCAAATGTTAGATTAGAATGGAATTTATACATCAGCATTTGGCAATTTCTGGTGACTATGAGGGAATAATGAACTGGGGCTGTCCTAAAATATTCAGGAGGATAGGTTTATTCATGTCTTTACATGTTTACAGAGCACACAGTTTGGTGCCAGGAAACTTCGACTGCCGTTCCTTTCATACTGACCATAATGTACCAGGACGATTTGATAGGCCCTCACAGGTGTGCTATTATTTTTGTAGTCCCCTTTTAAGGCAAAAATGACTGAAACAGAAAATTTTACAGAACCTGTGCTTCTTACCTCATCTGTGTTCTATTCCAGGGTAGGGACCAGGGATCAAATCTAATGTCACTGTGAACTGATCTGCCTGTGAGTATAAGAACTCAGGCTCTCTTCTGTCTTCTCTTTTTGTAGCCCTAGGTAAAGCTGAGCCTTCTTGAGTCATCTACTGGTATCTACACAGACCATTCTCATTCCATTCTGCCTATCACTATGAGATGCAAAATCCTACAGTGTCTTTTCTGCCTTGTTGCCAGCTGCTTCCAAAAACAGAAAAACTCCTGGAAGGCAAACTCAGTCCTCTAACTGTGATTCTCTCTACAAGAAACAACCCTCTCCATCCCTTCCCATTCACCCCATAGTTCTGGTGAACAAACACGTGTATCTTGCCAAACTCTAGTAGTAGTTTTAGACATGGATTGGCTTATCTGCCAGAATCCCCTGGGAAAAGAGTCTCAGAGAGGAATTGTCTAGATCTGGTTGGATTGTGAACACATGTTAGGAGGATTTGTTAGTCAATGTGGGAAGACCCAGCCCACTGTGAATAGTACCACTCCCTAGGCAAGAGGAACTGAACTCCCTATGAGTGCTGAAATCAAGCATACAAGCAATCATGTATGCATTCGTTACTCTCTGCTGTTGACTGTGAATGTGATGTAACAAGCTCTTTGAAGTTCCTGCCTTGATCTCCCCACAATGATGGACTGTAGTTTGTAACTGTAAGCTGAGGTGAATTCCTTTCTCCCATTCATTGCTGTTGGACAGGGTATTTTACCGTAGCAGGAGAAATGAAAGCAAAACAAGTGCCAGCTGAGTGACCAGCCTCACTGAAACAAGGATCCCTGTGTACATAGGTGGGCTGGTTACCAGGACAGTGACCGCATCCTACATCAAGCGTCTGTCCTTGAGTACACTATTTTGTATCTTTCATAGTCTCAGATTTTGAGCTTTCTCCCTTAAGACTAAAGTACTTGCAAAGCTGAAGTGAGGATGAGAATTGAACTCATAATCACCTCAGTTCCCACTTATCAGGGAATCCTTACATTTGTAACAACTGTCTTAATATTAATAGTAATGTAAATACACCAGTTTTAATAGTCTGTTACTATTTTTATTTACTTACTTATTTTTGTGGTTCATAGATTCAAACCCTGGCCATACATGAGTTAAGTGAGTGCTATGCCACCGAACTATGTCCCGAGACTTTAAAGTGATGATTTTGGCCTGTGAGACTAAAATTCCAAAAATTGCTACCCAGTTCTTATAGTACACTTGTCTTTTAAGCAGATCTGTTTGTGAAACACAATAATTAACTGTAAGTTTGTAGCTTATCCTTTGAAAGTATTGATAGAATTGTATCATAGCTATTAGACTATGTGTAAATACTGAAATAATACTTACGCTGATAGAATTCAAAGTAAAAGTTTTCAGATCCACATGACAGCTAAGAGACTGCATGTGTGTCAAAGGGTCTACTTCATTTATTATTATTATTATTATTTTTAAAGCTATTTTTACTTGGATCAAGCCATGGGAAGGGAAAATGACTGCTTGGGGATTGAGTGATCTTACGACAGAGTGGCTGTGCCCATATCTTCCTAGCAAAGCAATCATATCAGTATGGCCACATAAGCATGCTTTACTCTAACCCATTTGTAAACTAGACTTATATGTACAAGGGGCTTTTGTCTTACTATCCTGTGTTCTATTGTGCTCTCTAGCTCTGATGCATGCCTTGGTGTTTGGAAATGTGACTGCCATCATACAGAGAATGTACTCCAGGTGGAGTCTGTATCACACTAGAACCAAGGACCTAAAGGATTTCATCCGTGTGCATCACCTGCCTCAGCAGCTCAAGCAGAGGATGCTTGAGTACTTTCAGACAACCTGGTCAGTCAACAATGGAATAGATTCAAATGAGGTAATGTGCCTTTCTTATTTTGACATTTTCAGGCAGAAATCACACATTGTCAAGTAAAGGGAAGGTGTTCTAATGTAGGCATAAGAGAGGGACACATTTACCAGCCTTTTTATCTCTTTGTCTTTGCCACCATGGACCTACATCCTACCATCCTTTATGCATTAGGACTGAAGTTTTTACAATGCCACTCTGTGATGACAGTTTCATAACATATTACTAGTTTATTCAATCAAATGGATTTATTTTCTTTCTCATTGTGTTTTTTGAAAGTATTCATCCTTAAGACAGTTTAGTATCATAATGCTGGGTGATTACTCAATGTAAACTTGCTACCATGATCCATAAAGTTAAAAAAAGAAACAAGTTATAGGCAAATATGGTTATCTGTAGAATTCAAGAAACAGCCCCAAACAACAACTAGTCCACCAACACATCAACCAACCCAATAACCAAGTAAATAACTATTCTTTTAGTTAATTTATAAAATAATCCAGCTTTATACGTGCTATATTTTTATTTACTGCTTTCCCAACCCCTCAAGGAAGAGGGATGGAAGTCTCTTCCTGATGGTTCCTTTTTGGGCCCCACTAAACCCTCTGCTTCCATGCTACATGTAGTCCATGATCCTCTCTTTCCCCCTCCTAGCCCTCCCTTAAGATCCCCTCTTCCTCTATGATGGTCCCCTTTCTACTTTCATAGCTACTCCCATACACACACATACACATACAATGGAACTTTAGTCAGCCATGAAAAAAAATTATGTCATTTTCAGGGCACAAATAGATAGATCTAGAGATTAATATGTTTAATGAAGTAAGCTAAACGCTGAAAGGCAAATACATTTTCTCTCATATTTGAAACTTAGTAACAAGTATTTTAAGATTTGATCTCTGTATATGATGATGACACATTGAGAAAGGACAGTGGGTCCAAGCCCCTGTATCTATCTGCAGTAGGACTCTTGACAGAAGTGTCACAAGCCTTCCTACTAAGATACTTTAGAATTTTAAAAAATTTCTCCAGGTTTATTATCAATAATAACAATTATTATTATTATTATTATTATCAAGTTTATTATTTATTATTCGATGATACATAATTAAGGTCATTGTCACTATATAGCCCTGGAGATTGTACAGAGGAATCTCAAAGAATACATCAACCTCCTCTTAGATAGTGCAGTTGACCCAAGTACGAAGAGCGCCATTGGTGTCTTGCAAAGTCATTGACTAGCCCCAACTTACTTCTTTCTCCCTTCCTCTCCCCAACAGCTTTTGAAAGACTTTCCAGATGAGCTGCGCTCTGACATCACAATGCATCTAAACAAGGAGATCTTACAGCTGTCCCTGTTTGAATGTGCCAGCCGGGGCTGCCTTAGATCTCTGTCTCTACACATCAAAACATCATTCTGTGCTCCAGGAGAGTATCTGCTGCGCCAGGGAGATGCTCTCCAGGCCATCTACTTTGTGTGCTCAGGCTCCATGGAGGTTCTTAAAGACAGCATGGTATTGGCTATTCTAGGTAGGTTTGGGCTGAAAACTCTGAAATTTTACTCTGGAGTATGAGGAATACAAACTAGGGAAGAGGCGATACTAATAGGAGTTGGCAAATTACAGACACATGTATGGACCCCTTATTGTGTTCAATTGACTTAAGTATATATATAACACTTAACATATAACACCATATCATAATTTTTATATTAACCAAGTTCAGGCAGTATAAATTTCATCTTCATTTTACAAGTGAGTAAATGTCCCCTTAGTTAACTGTACCCAGATTCCATGTATAGTAAAGTTTTTCTGATTTCTAACCACAATGCATACAGCCTCCTATGGAATAGCAGCTCATTTTGTGTGGAGAATTTCTGTATTTTGTGGAGAGCCAGTCCCAAGAACATTAGAATTTTTTTCTGTGCCAGAAATAGCGCAAAAAATGATTTAACTTTGAGAACAAATTTCATCACTGCCATTAACCTAATACTGCTAGGGTGACACAAGCTCCTATTAGTTCCTCAAAGAAAACTCATAACTGGGAAAACTCTGTGCCATGATGTTGACTTCAAATACTAGACATAATTGTTTTTCATTGAAATATAAAAGGCAGCTGGCAGAAAATGCTATGTGAGCTAATCTGGAAAAAAAAATCATCTCTCAACTTTATGAGTTTCTTTTTGAATTCACTCTCATTTGTTTATTCAGCCAACCCTTACTGAGGATGGCAGTGAACTGGACAGTGGTCTGAGCACTAAGAATGTGGATTACAGAAATTGCTAGAAGTTTTATCCTTATTGGGTTTAAATTCAAGAGAAGGACAAGATGGAAAATTTGCCCAGGGATGTGGGGAGGTTGAGCATCAGATGAATCCCAGGTACCTTTTAAACTGTGATGTAATACAACAATGTCTAAAATCATGTCAGTAAATGGTTAACACTGCACTTTTTGTTCTAATTTTCTAAGAAACTGATTTGTGAACAATGTCTTACAAAGTACTTTGGCACAGGAGACATTTAAACCTTCACAGAATGTAGACACAGACATAGAAGCATGTTCTGATTCTGTATGGTAGGCCACTGCTCCTTCTTTATCTAAAGAATACATATCATTTTATGTCAGCTCTGTCAGTCTGCTACTGAGGTGGTGAGCTTCCAGACAGATTATATTTTAGAAGAGAGAAGTGATAATTCTTGAGTCCCAAATATAAACCAGTGCCTTAGGTCCATTATCAAGTCCTGAAATCTTGTCAGATCTGAAGGTGTTTTCCAAATTCATCTCCTGAAAGCCAGTCCTTGGCAAGATAGAATTAGGATGTGGGAACCTAGAACATGATTAGTTCCTTCCAAAGTGGAAGCCTCAGAGAAGCACTTGGCTTTTTCTGCCACGATATCACAATAAGTCAGTACGTAAGAAAGAGAAAGTTGGCCTTTATTATACACTGAACCTGCGAAAGCCTTCACCTTGGACTTTTCAGCTCCAGAACCATCAGAAATAAATCATACCTTAGCAGCATTGTGCTATAGCATAGCTAATAGACTATGACATTGTGACTGCATCAACTAAAAGGGACTAGCTGGTGACTGAGTCCTGTTAGAACCTTGTGACTGCAGCTTTCACTGCTTCCTGTGAACTTCAGTTTCACTAACAGCGGAAAGGTGGGGCTTGCCCTTCAAGATTTGGCTCAGTTTTTATTAGCCTTCTGTGATGTTCTCCTCTATGTAAATGCAGAAGATGATAAAACAGTTCCTCCATCTTCTTTTTATTATCTCTTTTTTGTTAAAATTTTTTTTTTCATTTTGCATACCAACCCCAGTTCCCCCTCCTTTCCCATCTCTGGATCCCACCTCCCCCCAATCCTACCCCTATTCACTCCTCAAAGAGGGTACGGACTCCCTTGGGTAGTCAACAAAGTCTGTCATACCAAGTTGAGGCAGGACGTAGCCCCTGCTCCCTGTATCAAGACTGAGCAAGGCATTCCACCATAGGGAATGGGCTCCAAAAAGCCAGCTTATGCACCTGGGATAAGTCCAGTCCCACTGCCAGGGGCCCTACAAACAGATCAAGCCACACAACTGTCACCCACATTCACAGCTGGGGAACCTGCGTGGGACTCTCCCTCTCCTTGACTTGCAAAGTTGAAGAACAGTCCTTCTACCATTTTGTAATTCTGGCTTAGAATTGACAATGATTTCTAATTTGCTTCCAAAACATTGTTTAAATCATATTTCCCCATGGGTTTCCCTAGTGCCACTGAAATTTTTATAGCCTGCTGATTTTCCTATTGACACAGCCTACTTTTGAGAGCATCTGGCCATTTTTTCAGATATGACATACATGCAAGCAGATATAGCACACCATTTAAAAATAGGCTTTTCTTTCAATTCTTGTCCATTTTTAAATTTGGTGACTAGCAACAGTTTTAGGAATGAAAAATGAAGGTATCATCCATGACATTAGAGCAAAAAGGTGCAAATTTAATGGCTTTTATGTCACTGCTATAGCTTATAAAACATGATCCAACAGTAATAATTCTTATAACTAAAAATTACTTGTTGCTGAAAGATTTACTCCATTGCTCTTTTGCTCCATGCTCCAAATTTCTCCATAAATTGTGATTTTATGATGGTATTTCACTGCTCTGCCCCCACCACGTATATACCAAAGCTGGTGTAGGTTCAGCTTGTCCCAGGATCATTCTAAACTCTGATATGACACCACAGACAAGTGAAGATCTAAGGTTAACATGTCAATGGAATGTTGTAACTTTCTTCATCTTAATATTATTTCATGCAGCTCATTCAACCTACACTGCATTATCCCACAGCACATACAGCTTCATCTTTAGTCTCTAGTTACTTAACAAGAGTTCATTCTACCACTGAAATGAATTAGCAGTCTTGTGAGAAGTGTTTATATAAGAGCTAAAGCAACACCATCTTCCAATTGGCACACGAAAGCATTTCCAGATCTGATGCCTGGAGAGACTTGTCCCAGGAATTTCTCATGAAGGCAGACAATAGCAATGAGCAGTGTCTTGGCAGATGATATTTATCTTCCTCTATGTAATTAATATCCCTTTTTGTTACTCTTGTTGATCCTCAAAGACCAGCTCTGAAAAGATGGAGACTACTCATAACCCACAGCGGGCAGAGAAATAACTTTTCTTTCGGAAATAAGGATACTAAGACCTGGAGTAGTTAAGACAATAGTTTAGGAATCTCAAAATAAAAGCAGGGAGGAATACACAGAGCAGTTACTGAGGCAAGGAAGCCTAGCCAGAGCTCAGTGTGAGACTCAACCCATTGTCTATGCTCCATGAACATTCACCAAGTCAAAAACAAAACTGGAATTCTTTTCAAAGTGCCAAATTTAGCTAAGTGTTTGCAGTATTCTTCTGCTTATAGTCATACCACAGCAACCATAAATATGAAAGTATAGTAGCCTTAACATTCCTCCAAATGTCCCTGGCATAATAGAATCTTCTACATGACACTGTCCTGATAATCATTTTCAAATAGACAAATATAAAGTCACTGTACTGATTACTCCGTCTGTGATTGTATTTTATGTCCATATTCAACTTTACGTTGTTAAGCAACTATGTAGATTTTTAAAAAAACATACAGAAAACATAATTTCAAATTTAGCAATATTAGTGACAACAGTAAGTCAGGCTTGAATTTTTCCAGACGTGACCAGAAACTAAAAATATAGACTATAATATGTTTTGTTTTCTTCTGCCAAAGTAGACTTAATTTCAAAGTTTAAATCTAATATTAATTTGAAGTTAATATTTGATAGAATTTGATAATTTACCTTCAATTTTTTATTTCATACACATTCTGAATATATCAAGCATATGTGATTAATTTCATGTTTCCCTTTGCTAATAAATAGAATGGGCTTTTATGAGTTTCTTGTCAGAAATTTTGTTTCAAAAATGCTGAATACAATAAAATATAAACATTTAGAAATTAGATGGAAGAGCTGTGGCCACCATTGCTACCACCAGAACCCAAGCCGGAGCCAGAGCACTGCCAGGTGAGGAACATGACTTGGAATTTTGTCTGTTACAAATAATGTGGCGGCAGCTGCCAGTGCCCACAGGGCCTCAGAGCCGCTCTGAGGAACCTGAAAGATCCACGGAGGCTTCAGTGAACAACTAAAAGAAGGCAGGTATTATGGGAAGATGCTTTTAAAAAGTGATTTCATGGAATTGGGGGGCGGGGGGAGATGGCATAATGGAGCAGCAATCACAGCAGAGAGAAGCCAAACTAGAGACATGGAGTCGGAGGCAGGTATGGGCATGTGGCAGAGGTGGAATAAGACCACGTCGCTGAGTAATATTGGTCCTTGGGCCACCCGGAGGCACAGGCTACCACTGGGCTTGCCTTGGCCTTTCGTCACACATCATGCCAGTGCTGCTGCTCCATCTGCAGACCTGACCCACAGCATGGAGCCTCTCTGCTGCAACTGTCGCCCCTAGCGCGGCTCTCCTTGCTGCGGGGAGGAGAGCTTGAGGCCACTGTCCAAGGACTACAAGCAAGATGGCTACGCCTGGGGTGGCCGGCACCAAGGGCAGGGTGGAATACAATGTTCTGGGACTCGAGCAGATCCTGCCAGCAGACTCACTGCCCAGCCACAAGATCGCCCTGACTCTGAGCAGCAAGACACCAGAGATGAAGAATAGTTCATTTTCTGGATTAAGTTTACTCAAAAGACTTCCGTGGTCCACGCTGCCGCCAGAGTCCAAATTGATGTCTGTGATCCCTGATGCTGCTGGGGACCAGGTAGAAACCATGTGGAAGTTCGTGATCTGTGCTGCCGCTGCCTGCTATGGGCAGCTTCTTTTGCAGCAGTATCAATGACTGCAGACTCATAACTGAAAATGAGAGACACTGAAGCCTTCTGTGACAACCCCCCGCCCCCCCCCCCCAAAAAAAAGAAACAGTCCAGACAGGAAGCTATTGAAGACAGTCCTTAAAAACTGTTATAAAGATGCTGATGTGTAGCTCATCACAGTTGATGGCTTCTGGCAGGAGGTAGGGGCAGGGGTGGGGAGGTTGTACTCAATTTTCTTTAAGAAGCTGACCACTGGGAGTTTGACCACGCTCCAAAGAGTATGTGGGCAACACAAATTGGACTTGGTGGGTTTTTTGGTTCTGGGTTTTTTGGAGGGAGAAGGCACAAGGGTGGGAGGGTAGATCTGGGGGGAACGGGAATCAAGTGTGATTGAGGTGCACTGTACGAAATTCCCAAATAATTAATTAAAACATTATATTGAGGAAAATTATAAATTAAAGAAAATAATGGAATATGGGTATGGGGCAATTTACTTGATAACATTCCCTTTTTAAAAAGAGATTAATTTATTTATGTATCTTATGTATATGAGTGCTCTGTCTGCATAGCATTCGGATCCCATTATAGTTGGTTGTGAGCCACCATGTGGTTGCTGCATGTGGTTGCTGGGAATTGAACTCAGGACCTCTGGAAGAGCAGCCAATGATCATAACTGCTGAGCCATATCTCCAGCCCACTTGTTAATATTTCAGTGGCATGGCCTCCTTAGTATTGAGGACTGTGCAATTGTTGGCCTCAGTTGCTTACAAGATAGCAAAAAGACCATTTAGATAATCATAGTTAATCCCTGGGAATGGTGTTCTTTGTGGAGACTCACTAGAAACCCAGGTTAACACCAGTGCCCAATGTTTTCTCTGAAATACTCCTGCTCCTCCAGCCTTCAGCCCAAGTTTGAATTAAAGGTCTATTCATGTCTTTTGTATGGCTTCTGGGTGACTTTGTGGCTGTGTCCAAAGTACAGCAGAAGTTAAATTCAGTAGTTTCTTCACCCTGGAGGCTGTTTCTCTTTTCTGGTACTTTCAAATCTTGAAATCACTTAAAAGATTTAAAAGATGAAATTGTCCAATATTAGCTCATCAACAAACAAGGAAGTTAGCTCCCAGCAGGCAGCTGAATTATTGCAGACAGCAGTATTGCTTGCCTCTAGATATCAAGGGGAATTATTGTAGACAGCAGTATTGCTTGCCGCCTAGATATCAAGGGGAATTGGAGTACATTGGTCCCATGAGTAGTCATCATGTGAGACCCTAGTTTTTGGTCTCTTGACTTCCTGTCTAAGCAGAGAAAGACATTCTTTCACTGTCACAAAACATGACAACTGAGAGGCATGCTCTGATGTTACATATGCAAACCATGGCCCGAATGTTCAACCCCTACCCCTGACTCAGAAGAGGGATGGGGATTTTCTCCTTCCAGTTCACCCCCTGTCCATCTTAGAGACATGATCACAATTAAATGAAAGATCCTTAGTCTGTTGAATATCACACTTCTGTTACTACCAAAAGTTCTAGAATCTAGACAATAGGTTTCCTGATGCACTGACCTGAGAAGCTCAGAGCCATTTTTCCACCTAGGAAAATTAGTAATTACTACCTCCTGAATGGTTACAGTGACTGACAAATTGACTGGTCCAAAGTCATTTTCCAGATTCTACCAGAGAGCTGCTTAGAACCCATGGATAATCTGGGATGCCTAAATCATCCACCCACGTCCTCTAGACCAGTGTTCATAACCAGTGACAGTTTTATCCACACAGGACATTTGACAATGTTTGAAGGTGTTAACATCTTGCGTACCACAGCAAAAAAGCAATGGAGCCCCAACTCTCAGTACTGCTAAAATTGAGTATCTTTGCTCACAATGATCTTCTCTTTCTTGTACAATTGAGAGAAATGGAGTCTGTAAGGCAAATGAAGGGACTGGGCCCCAGTTGTTCTGCCTTTTTTCGACATGGTTCTTTTTCTTTTCACTCTTCCTAGGGAAGGGGGATTTAATTGGAGCAAATCTATCAATTAAAGATCAAGTGATCAAGACCAATGCTGACGTGAAGGCTCTGACCTACTGTGATCTTCAGTGTATCATCCTTAAAGGTCTCTTTGAGGTCCTGGGCCTTTACCCTGAGTACGCACACAAATTCGTAGAAGACATCCAGCACGACCTCACATACAACCTTCGAGAAGGTCATGAGAGCGATGTAAGTCCCCTTTCTAATTAGCACGTGGCACTGGGAATCAGATATAACAGAGACAAATGTCATAGCCTCCTTTTAAAGGGCTCTAAAGGTAAGGTATTCAGCCCCCGGCTAACTGATGGATTCACTAGAACCTGCAATCCTTGCTAACATGCAAGGAAAGGACTATTTGTAGACAGTTTCTTGCTTGCTCATCTTCATGTGCTCATGTCTAATTGCAGTTTCAGTGATACACAGTACTTATCTGGAAATAAGTAACGCCTCCAGCATTTGAAGATTTCAGGAGAAAGTATGTGGGTCAGAGTTTGCTGCATGTTCAGTCCTTCAACTGCTAGACAGGAAATTGCAAGAAACTAATCTTTTTGTTAAAATGGTACCCCAAACAATCTATTTCAGAGTGTCCAAATTTTCATAAATGGATTCAAGCCAAAGACTGTCACACTTAAAGCATAATGAACATTTTGTGCAATTATATATTTGCTTCATGTTTCAGTTTATACAAACAGCTTTCCTGTCAAAATATGTACTATACTGTGCCTTGTGTTTTAGCTGATCGTGAGCATGACTTCGTTAGATGTGTCAGTGATAATGACTTAATAGGAATGATTGTTGAAAGGCAAGCCAGAACATGCAGCTCATTGTATAACAGTCAGTGTCTTGTCTCAGATATTTGCAGCACTCAGAGCTTTAAGAAACTGTAGTTATGACTAATCCACAATATGCAGATATTTTGGGTAATCATTAGCATTCTCTCTTTTGAAAAATAGATAGAAAATGGGTATTGTATATTCTTTCCTCTAGGTTTGGGGTATAAGTGATGTTAAATAAATACATGCTATTCCATCCTCTCCACTGGTAATAGAAAATGAGGGTCAATATTTATTGGCTACCTATTACTCTAATCAATCTTCCTATATAAAGCATTTTATTAATTAAAACACCCTTTAAGATAAGTGTAAATTCATTTCTGTAGCAGAACAGACAGATTCAGAGTGGCTGTGGTCATGCAGACTTACCGGTGGCGAGGTCAGTATGTTAGAACAAAACCCAGATTTAAAGTCTACTGTTGAGTAACAAAAGTCCTGCCTTTTCCTGAAATAACTCCCATGCATCCCATGCAATAGACTGAATCTTAAAATTCAAGGTGCAGTTTGTGTTCTCCATGACAGTATAAAAATCACAGTTTTAAGAAATAATATAATGTTTTGAAATGTGCATACATTATTAAATACATAAATCATGCTAATTAATATATGTTTCTTACATTCATATTCATTCATGATGACAACATTCAAAATGCTCTCAGCAGTAGTCAAGTGGACAACATGTCATTGTTAATGATAGTCACCATGCTGAAATAGAGATGAAATTTTGTGTCCTTTGACAAATATCTCCTACCTGCCTCAAGTAACTGCCATCCTATTCTCAGCTTCTATGATTCCAGCTTTCTCCAGATTCCATATAAAGGTGAAATCATACAGGATCACATGAGGCTTATTTCACTAAGCATAGCCCCCTCCCAAGTTCACCAATGTTGTAAATGATAGAACTTCTGTCTCCATCGAGAGTGAATAGTATTCCAGAGTGCATAAATACTTGTTTCCTTTATTTATCTGTTCATTCATAGACATTCAAGTTGATCCATATCTTGAATATTGGGAAGAGTGTGGCAATGAGCATGAAAACACACGTATTTCTGACACATACTGGTCTCAGCACATTTGCATACATAACCAGTAGTAGAATTGTTGGATCAGTGGTAGCTATACTTTAGTGTCTGCTGTGTGTTCCCACCCACAGTATGTGAGGAGTCCCTCTTCTCATCTCTACCAATAGTCACGTCTCAGCTCTGTGACAGTAGTCATCCCAGCTGCTGTGAGATAATAGCTCATTGCAGTTTTATTTTGCATTTCCATGAATAGGAATGATGCCCAACTCTTTTTGAATATCTTCTTTGAAAGAATGTCTATACTGCTCTATTGTCCATTTTTAATCAGCCTATTTGTCTTCTTGCCATTGGTTTCTCTGAGTTCCCCACATATTTTGAATATCAACCTCTATCAGATGTATAGTTAGCTGGCATTCTGCAGTTTTTTCCTACTCCATTGGTTGTTTCCCTTGCTGTGAACTTTTAAATTTGACATAATTTAATTAGTCTTTTCTTACTGGTGTTTCTGTGTGTTAGAGTCACATTCAAAAGAAAAGTCATTGGCCAGATCAATGTCAATAAGGTCTTACATTTAAGTCTCTTATTTGAGTTGATTTTTAAATATAATGTAACATTAGAATCTAATTTCATCCAACGTATTATTGCTTCTCCTTTTCCTCTCCTCTCCTCCCTTCTCTGCTCTCCTTCCTTCCTCACTATCATTCACTCCTTTTTAGAGCAGTGTCATAGTTTTGTTTAAAGATGTGTGTCACCTATGAAAGCTTCTCCACATCATTTTCCTCTCCGTGGGATAAGGCTTCTTCTTCTGATGGAACATTAGCAGGTCACCTCTGTCATGTTCACAATCATCTTGGACTTGTGAGACTGGCTCTTTCAGTTTGTCCTTATTCTGAAGTGTTTCCCTCCCTCTTAAAGTGATTTCTCTGGACTCTGCTAATACCTCAATGTGTTTCAAGTCTTTTTCTCTTGGTCCAACTTGGCTTCAAATTCCAGGTCCTTGGGCCAATGTGACTGTGAAATTCATGTTCTGCAACCCAGCCTCCTCACAGACATCCTTGCATTTAAGGTTCTTGGTGTACTGTGCCCTGCATATGCCAGTTAGGTGTTGGCTAATACTCAGACCCTGGCAATGATGAAGCCACCCCCACCCTGGGGAATATACGCCCCAAATCCTACACAGGATGGCTCCTCTGATCTTTATCCTAACTCTTTGTCCTGTGAAACTGCCCCTTTCTAGTTGACTGTTTCATCTAGCAAAGCAACAGTGGACAGTCCCCTTCGCCCACCCTGAAAAACACCTGTCTCAACATGGTGCTCAGGGTGGTGTGTTTCCCTTTTCCCAGAGTTCACAGTCACTGAAATCTTTACTCCATGTATTGCATCAGTGCATTATGTCCAACTTTATAGTTCCTTTTGACCACAGTATTTTTCAGTGAAGGCTATATCATTGTGGATGGAACCCTAAAGCATTGCTTCTTTGTAAGGAGTGTCTCTAGTACAGAACAGGAGCCTGAGGAGACACACCGGGAAAGAAGGATGAACGCAATGGTGGAAACCATACTGCTGCTCTGGGCCTAGGCAGGTAGCTGTCCCTCCCTGAGCTAATGTCACCAAGTACTTAGGACAGGACAGACTGCTACTTGGTGACAGGGACCCAGTGACTGATGTGAAAATACAACAAAGAGATAGCCTTTATAAAGCATAGCCAATAGTGTTTTGAGAGGGCTTAAAAGAAATATAAGCACTGAACACTAACTAAAATTAAGCTAAGCTAGCCTACATATTGATTTAAAAAATATGAGGATACATATGAACTGAAGCTTTCCTTTGAGATTTTTATTGTTCTGGATTACTTGACTCCCAAAATGCTTATTTACACACACACACACACACACACACACACACACACACACACACAAACCACAACAACACACACACATAAACCACAACACACACACACAACAACAACAATACACACACACACAACATATATATCTCTAAAATCTTGGGATACAGTTCCATGGCTGGATAAGTTTGGACCTGTCTTCTGTGTAATCTATAACCCTGTGGAAAGCCTTCCTACTGCTCCAGTGTTTATTACTTTCAGGAAAAGCTACATCCTGACACGAGTCTGTGCTTAAAGAGTCCTGTTGCTCCATCTGCTATGCTGCTCTGCTGTCAACAAGTTTGAACTCAAATACCATTCCTTAATTCTCCCACACACACAGAACTAACCAATCACAAGGGTTTGTGGTAGAGCAATGGTTCTGTAACAGACATGGAAACAGCATAAATGTAACTACCTAAGTCACTTATTCTGAAAAATTGAGTGGCTACTTGTACAAAGTAACTCATAAACTATCAGATGTCCACAGGGTCTCATCACATAGTGGGTGAAACTGTCTAACTATAAACAATAAAAACAAAATAATGGAAACAAGACTGACATCAGCCCATTTGGAAATAAAGCAGAAGCAGGAAGGAGCTGTCTGCAGTTGGTGGAGCTGTGGCACACTGGGATGTGGCTCCTGCAGCTCCATTGAACTGCAGAGCTTTAGAAGGACATCTTACCTCATTCTCACAGGAAAGTTAAAGTATATAAAATGTTTGTTAACTTTGTTGAAAAACTACCTATTGCTATTTTGACCTTATGCTAATTATGTATCTTATGTTATTGGCATATTTTCCATACTGGCCCCGTTTGTAGCTCCTGGTGGCCCACAGTGATTGGTTAATTCAGCCATTTCTGTCTATGCAGATTACTTGCTTCACCATTTGTTATGGTAAGCTTTATAAATTGATTTTAACACAAATTCATCTGTTTTTGAGAAATCTAGTTTTCCTTCACATAAAGAGATTTGAACTTGAGATAAACAAACAAAATGATTGGAGAGCATCCAAAATAACTGTTTTCAAAAATGAAGAAGGCTAAAACTCAGACGTTCACGTAACCACACATAAATATTATATTGCTGTGCACGGTGGATGCTGATTGGCTATTGATGGCGTGGTGGCTGTGCAGCAATAAATGCCAACAATGGGGTAAATTCTTCAATCCTACCACACTGGGTGGTTTCTAACGATGACTAGAACCTATTAACATTATAAATGTTAATTATATATAAATTATAAAAATTATATAAATATATATATAAATTATAATGTTTGTCATCTCATCTCTTCTTTAATTTCCACTCACAATATATTATATGAGGAGCATAAAATGCTAAGCTACCTCTTTCTGTCTCCCTGCTTCTTGAGTTAAAAGGGGAAGAGGTCCTGAGATTTAGTGTTTTCCAGTCTTCACTGTGATGTCCTTTGAGCTCCTCTTTACAGGAAACACAAGCAGTAACCCCAACAGTCTGAGAGAGACTCTGGATTGAAAGCAAGGGTGTGTGTGAGAAACACTCACCCTCAGCATCTTCTAATGGCACTTGGGTGGTTCCTGCTGCCAACTCACAGTGGCTTAAAATCTGACGATTCATCACAATGCCTAAGTCCTCCCACTGTTCTGAACATAAGCACCATCGTTTTGTAATGCGCTTGCAAAACTGAATACGCCAGAGTTCTGTTTTGCTTTTGCCCAGAGTAATTGCACACTCCTGCAATCCCAGCTACTCTTGAGACTGAGGCAGGAGGATTGGAAGTTTAAGGCCAACCTGAGCAAATATGAAAGAGCCTGAATCAAAAATAAAAGACTTTGGGGATTGGGGGGGGGGGGCGGGGATTTAGCTTAGTAGTAAACTATTCACCTAGCATTGTGAAGCACAAGTTTCATTTCCCAGTACTGAACACACACACACACACACACACACACACACACACACACAAGTTTCAGCATAGTCTCATGTATTGAATGGAGAGTCATGATGCTACATGCAATACTATTTTTAAAATGACAAAAAGTAAGCAAATGTAAGCAATATATGTGAAAACATATATATTAAATGTAACTATTTCTTTTACAAAATAAGAAAGAGTATCACAGGGCTCTTGGCTCTACGCTTTTGTCTCTTTGGGACTCTACTCTGTATATCAAACTGCTAAGGACAGGCCTTTAGGACTTAGTATGTTTAAAGCACACTATCTTCCTCTACAAACTTGGCCTGTTCTTTCTTCTCCCCTTTCCTCATCAAACCCAGTGCCACACCCAAACTCATCTCATGGTCTTGCTTGTTTTTGTCTGTGTGAACTCTCCCTTAGTGTCTGATATTTGTTTCAGGGCTTTCACCCATGTATGCGTGTGTGAAGGTCAGAGGTCAATGCCAGGTGTCTCCCTCCCTCAGTCTCCACCTTATTTGTTTGTTTGTTTGTTTGAGACAGAGTCACTTAGTGAACTCAGAGCTTACTCTTTCGGCCAGTGCCCCACCATGTGGGGGTTACGGACACACATGATGTTAAAATGGCAGCACATGCCAGGTTGCAAGGCTCCCTCCACTGGGGTCATCATTGCTTCCAAGATTGACCCATGCTCTTACAAATAGCCATTTCTCTCTCACTACCACAGCTACCTAAACACATCCATTGTGTGAATATGCAAACATTTAGTACCATATAATACATAGATGATATTACTTTAATAAGTTGAGCTTATAAATATTTTCTTCTAAGGCTAATTTAATCTATATCTTATTTTTAAAAAATGATTCTACAACATGAAGCCATAAAGATATTTGATTTTATTTTCTTCTGTTATTTTAATGTTTGTTCGCCTATTTACCTTTCTTTAAGCTATCCAGAATTGTTTTGTTAATGGTATGAGGTAAGACTCTTACTTATTTTTTCCATATACTTAATGAATTTTCTCAGCATCATAATTGAATGAAGCCTCACTTTCCATACTTACCTCTATGCCATGCCTATTACGTGCTAGCTGTTCATATAAGTGCACTGATTTCTGAGATTGCTCCAAAGATCACTCTATAGTGTCCTTCATCTGTGTTTGCACAACAGCACCCAGTGTTTATTATTTCACACTTGTAATAATGTTCAGCTTTTAGGGAAGCAGGAATCCATCTCTGACTTTTCTTCATGCTTAGAAGTATGAATTTCCTTGTTTTTCTTTCTCTCATTTCTTCAAAGTTACTAATCTGCATTGTTATGTTGAGAAATTTTTACCAGTGTAATTGCTGCTCTTTTAAGTAACTTGTCATCACTTCCTCCAGGGCTATTTTAGTGTCTTTTTGTCTTTAGTGTTCTTCTGTTCACTATCGTATGTCTAGGTTCTCTCTCCCTCTCCTCCCTACCTCAGTGTCTCTCTCTCTCTCTCTCTCTCTCTCTCTCTCTCTCTCTCTCTCTCTCTCTCTCTCTCCACTCTCTCTCCTCCCCCTCCTTTTCTTCCTCTCTCCCTCTTAACTGTCATTTATAAATCTACCTATCAATCATTATACTAGCTAGTTTTATTAACGAGGACTATGGGGGTCCAGCCCCTGGCTAGTCCCCTCCCAGGGTCTGGGAAGAATCTACAACCAGCTGATAATTAATCTTTGAAAAAAAGAAATGAATCTATGTACACGAAATTCCTTAGTCCACACACTTTATTATTCTGTCAGTTCTCTCTCTACAATCCTATACTCTGCTCTCATTTTTAGCTCCTTTCTTGCCCAATTTCTCTTTGCATTTATCTGCTGTCCCCTCTAGGTTCTATCTAAATTCCTTCATCTTAGTTCTGCCCCTTCTAGTTTCTCATCCATCTAGTTCTTTCCCATATAAGCTCCTCTCCAATCTCGTTCTCTCTCATCTTGTTCTTCCCCATCTGACTCTTCCTCATCTTCCATCTCGTTCCTCTAGTACTGTCTTCTAGCCCTTCAATCTAGTTCTTCCCCATCTCAGTTTGTTCCTCTCAAGTTCTTACCCATCTAGTTCTTCCATTCTCTTTTCTCCTCTCCATCCTCCAGTGCCCTGGAAGTCCTGGTATATATACACTTACAAGCAGTATTCCCTTGGCAGTGCAAAGCCAGACTTCCAGGGTCAAATAGAGGGGTGATAAGAATCACACAGAGGGGCAATAACCGTTAATTATCATTTGCAACCCCAAAGGGAAGTGACCAATGGGGAAATGAATTAACTAAAGGTCAAATTCGGATAATATCTAAGAAGAGGCATCTTATGTGCTCAACTATAGTCTTAAACGTGATTAGTAGAAAATGTTAAGAATCTGTAAGTTGCTAGGTCAATGGGAGAAAATAAAACTGTCTTCTTTTTTCCTGTGGCTCATATCTGTCCACGCTATCTGCCATTTTTCTGCAGGGTGGGGGAAAGTGTGCTCAGTCGCTAGGCAACCTGTGTACAGCTAGATGCCTCTGGTGATAGTTAAAGGGAGATCTGGAACTAGAGGTAAGGTTTGGGAAAGGAGTAAGTAAAGCTTAATTGGCACATCCACCAGGCCTTCTCACACAGGTAGTCTGGATGCTTAAGTCTGTTCTTAGAGAGTACAGAGGTGTCTCTGATAAGGTTCTTGCCTCCATCTTGGGATGGACCTGGCCGGATGCTGCCAATGATGATAATTACAAGGAGGCTTGAACTGGGGTTCTGGCTGAGCATAGCTGTCAGCACAGAAAGTTACCTAAATATTCCTAGAAGTGGTTAGGTAAGGAGTTAAAGGTCTATAAAGTTAGTAAGGCTGTAAGAAAGGAGGTTCCAAGCTAAATTGTATAAAGCTATTACTTAACGTCCACCTGACCTAGGCGGTGTCTCCTTGTGGAATTTGTCTTAAATCAGGAGACTTGCATGTGGACTGTTATTACTGCTAGTTCTTGAAAGTGGCCAAGGGAGATATCTGATTCCAGAGAAAGCCTTTCCTGAGGCTGTTCTCCAAATACCTTGAATGTGTATGTCCAGAGAGTGATCAGTCCTCACTGTTAGCCCTTCTTAGGGAAAAATCAACTGGGAAAACTATGAAGGCACACATGATTTTCATATCAGAAGACAGCTGATATATAACAAGCCAAGTAACACCAAAAGCTCCTTGGAATTTGGCTTCCTCTGGAGGAAATCCTTGATCCCTCCAGGTAGTGACTTTGCCATAACCAGCTGAGTTCTTATGATATATTCCTGTGGCCCACAGCATTTTATATCAACTTGACACAAGCTAGAGTCATTTTGGAAGAGAGAATCTCAACTTAGACAATGCCCCCACCAGATGACCCTGTGGACAAGCCTGTAGTGCATTCTCTTCGTTGATTATTGATGTGGGAAAGCCAAACTCACTGTGACCTGTGTCACCTCTGGGATGGTCATCCTAGATGCTGAAAGAAAACAGGCTAAGCAGGCCATGGGGACCAAGCCAGTAAGCAGCACTCCTCGGTGGCCTGTGCATCAGTTCCTGGCCTGTTTGAGTTCCTGCTCTGACTTTCTTTAGTTGACTGTGATGTAGATTTGTAAGCTAAAACAAACCCTTTATTCCTCAAGTTGCTTTGGGTCATTGTGTTTTAATACAATAAAAAACCTAAGATGATAATTCAGCTATATACATCTTTATTGTAGTGACCAACTTATCCAGTTTTACTTCAGTGGTCTATCATATGTCACAAACTACTTGTGTGTAGCAGGCTTTCTCTTGGGCCTCCAACCAGCTCCCAAATCATGACACGAGACTTATTATTAGTTATGGATGCTTGGCCTTATCTTATGCTTGTCCCACTAGCTCTTATAACTTATTTTAAGCTGTATTTCTCTTCATCTATGTTTTGCCTTGGGGCTTTTTACCTTTCTTTCATTTTGTATGTCCTACTCTGTGTCTAGTTGGCTGGTGGCTGCCTGGCCCTGGGCATCTCCCTCTCTTTTTCCTTCCTTTTATCTTCCTCTTCTCCTCTTCTCTCCTCATATTTATTCTCTCTGCTCGCCAGCTCTGCCTATTCCCTCCTGCCGGTTATTGTCCATTCAGCTTTTTATTAGACCACTCAGGTGCCTTAGGCAGGCAAAGCAACGCATCTTTACTTTACTAAAAAATGTAGCATAAACAAAAGTAGCACACCTTTACATAATTAAACAAACTCAGCATAAACAAATGTCACACATTTTTATACATTTTATACATCTTTATATATTTAACAATTATTCTATTCTACAACACATGTCTGAAAAAATCTGTGAACCTATGAAATACATGAATATGATAAAAAACCTAATATTATACTACACTTTCACGGTCTCACTAGGAATGCCCAAACACATATGGATCACAGGCAACCCCACAGGTAGAGACAGTTATAGAAAACCACAACCGATCAAATTGCAGTTTCAGAATTGAGTCCTAACTTACACATCAACAATACAATTCCTGATCAGAGATCATGGAAGAAGAAAGGATGGAAAAATTGTAAGATCTAGACACTCAGACAGTTTGCTGTGAGATTGTGTCTCCTAGTAATGTCAGAAGCTACACCCATAAAAGTCTCACCAGCATCACCCCAAAACAAGAGCTGAATAAAAACAACAGGTGGACAGGTGCAACCTAAGGTGGCCTCAACCCTGCACAAAGAACTAGCAAATCCAGACTTCTTACCATAACTGTCAAGGTCCTATGCCTTCCTTCCCTGCCTGCCTTCCCAGGCCACCTGGTGCATGTGGTGTTGGCAGGAATCCAGCCTTACTTGCCTCACTCCATCCTGCATTTCAGGGCTCCTGGTTTCTGCACCTCCTCACCTGCCTTACCTAACCACATGCTGGCATTTGTCCCTCCCACATTCCTGTCACATTGTCTTAAGGTTTGCAAAGCACTTAACAGGTTACAAAATTGTTTGGATTGTGTATTTTCTAATTCATGATCAGTGTGTCCTAGTAGAATGCTTACTTTATGAAGTTTCTTACATCCTGCACTACTATCCCAAGTGGCCCAATGTACTGCTGACACAAGGCATCCTGCTGAGATTAGGGTCTTATTGGCTATAGAGCCAGGGCATTGTCTAAAGTGCAATGCTATGGGAAGTTAGGCTTGCACCCCTCAGAAGCCACAAGCCAAAGAGAATGTCAGTACGTTCAAAAGAAATACAACGAAATGAAAACCAGTTTCACTGAAAAACAAGAGGTTTTCACTTACCTGAAGTTTAGAACACAGGGTTTTCAAGAGCCCTGTGGAGACTTTAACTGAACAATGGAAACAAGAGCTTGCAATATGAGTAATGTAAGTACTCCAGGTGGAGGATGAAAGAATATCTGTCTTTGAATTCTAGCAAACATACCATGTTTGTAGAAATGGGTCAACCCATAAAACACTACTGCCCCAGAGATCAAAGAAGTAGAACTGTTATCCACTAATCACTCTTTGTGTTGCCTGGGCCACGACACTGTCATTTGAGGGTACCATCAAATCTCTTCCTGCCAGAAAAAAACAGAGGAAGGAAACAGAGAAGGGACAGAAAATTTGAAAAAAAAAAAAAAAAAAGCCAGAGATTGAGGAGTACAGCTGCAAAACAATGTCAGATACAACAAACAGTTGCTGCATGAACTCTCGGAGCTTTGGTTGCTGGTCCAAGATTTGCACAAGCTAATCTAGTCGATAGTCTAGCATGGGTAGTTGAGGAGGGTGTGAATTACAAGGCCTCACTCCTTGTTTGAGAAGCTATAGGCAATTAATGGCTGGTTGGAGAAAGTTTTCTTAAAAGGTGGTGCTTCTAGTAGATTTCTCACACTATAGTGGACTCATGCGTACAAATACTGCATGGAATCTTAGTTGGATTCAGAAGGTGTGTGTGTGTGTGTGTGTGTGTGTGTGTGTGTGTGTGTGTGTGTGTGTGTATTCTTTAAAAAAGACTGTGAAGGTGAGAGGAATAATTTGGGGGAAGAACCCAGAATGAGTTGGAGTGAGGGGTGGATTTGGATCAAAATAATGCATTCACATATGAAGAAGAAGATAAAACAATTCATTAGAAAAAAATTTTGAAAGGAGAAATGAATTTAAACTGACAAACCCAAGCTTCTAGAAAAGGTGACTTACCTGTGGTTAAAAAATAATTCACCAGTGTGTAATCCATCCATATGTTGCCCTGAGTGATGAGCTGTGGGGAACAGATCTGCAGTACAGGTGATGAAATCTGCCCAGTCTTCCTCCTCACATCCCTCTTTGGTGTTAGCTTGAGGTATCAAAGTGGGAATGCATGTTTCTGTCCAGGTCTGAACCCCAGGTCTCTAACACACAAAAATCAAGCTTTATCTCCATTTTTCCTTTTTCTGTTTTCATTATTTTTATTTATTTATTTATTTATTTATTTATTTATTTATTTATTTATTTAGTGTGTGCAGTTATATATGTATTCAAGTGTGATGGTATCTATGCATGTGTGCAGGTACATGTGATTATATGGGCACATGTATATGTGCATGGAAACCAGAGATCAACTTTAAGTTCTCTTCTTCAGAAACTGTCCACCTTGATTTTTGGGAAAGTCTCTTGTTGCAATTTAGGGCTTGCTGACCTGACTAGATTGGTTGGCTGGAAAGCCTCAGGGATGCCCTGGCTCCTCCTTCCCAGCAAAAGTTCACAGCAACACACCCAGATGTTTATATGGAGGCTGGGAATTGAATTCAGGTCCCCATACTTGCTCAGCAAGTACTTTGCTGACTGAACTATCTCCCCAGGCCCTAATTTTGTGTTTTCATGGTAGCCTTGTCAAATGCAAGTGTCACTGGAGAAAGCATTGAGTTTTGTGTCCTGTTGAGCTGCATCTGGTCTAGGCAACTTCTTCTGTGACTAAGCTTTCCTAAATCTATGGTATTCAGTTTCATGCTTCCTAGAATGGAGACTGACTAGATCCTTCAGATGAATGCTTTGATTTGCCTTCATCTTATACTGTTGGTGTGACTATATAATGATGTAATTCATTTCAAGTCTATATGGGGAAGGGGGACCTTTAAATTTAGTCCTTGTTTCAATGTGAAATAAAATCAGGCTGCTTGGAAGCAATTTTCTTTTAAGATTATTTACAAAATAGTAATAATTTTACAAATTACATCTGACAGTCTAGATTCTTAGTTCTCCAAGAGTAGCCTGTGTTTAGGTACACATCTGCTTGCACAGATTTGGATAGTAAGAGAACATAATTAATACTGTCCCATTCTGAGAGAAGTATTCTCAGAAAATTGACATTGAAGGATTCATGTGTCACTTTATCTTGTAAACTTTCCCTGCCATTTGTGGCCTAGCAAGGTGTCTTGGTTTTTCAGTTGTCTCTCTTAAAATTTCCTCCTTTAGGAAACAAAAATAAAAAGTCTTTAAAGTTTCCTGTAGTCAGTCTTTCACCTACAAACCTTAAGAGTATCAGGCAGGAGAGCTCAGTGGGTAACAATCTGGACATGGTCCTTGTATCCGAATTTGTGTTTGGAAACTTCTCATACTGGAGTTTTTAGGTGGTTTCAGAAGGAATTGAAGCAAACATGGTACCTTGAAGGCAAAGATGTCTCATTTAGCATCTGCAGAGCCCAGGGTTGTGTTGATGCCCACGATGTTTGAATGAACTTCACAAGTGAGTTTCTCAGAGTGGACATTGCCTACCACTGCCTACAGCTAAGTGGCCCAGTGCCTCTTTCTATTCTTTTTAACAGTGTGTGTGTGTGTGTGTGTGTGTGTGTGTGTGTGTGTGTGTGTGCGTGTGCGTGTGCAT